>NW_028262391.1:29439980-29769960 GCF_047370975.1 Nipponia nippon | reverse complement strand
TGATTTTTCTCCCTCTGCTTTTTGTACAAAGTAGTTGCATGGGATTGAAAGAAAAAAGCAGCACTACAAAGACACTGCTTCTGCCAGCTGTGCTAAGGTGCAGCTGACAGCATGCTTGTAAGACAGCTCACTTGCTGTGGTCACACTAAATATTTTATCTATGAAGCTTGTAATAATAGCCAGAGCTTCAGTGGAGGAGCTGCAGTTTCCTTTTGAAGTTCTGTCAGGGAAATGCTTCCAGCCTTGAGGCCTTTGTCTCAGACTTCCCAGCGTGAGCTAACATCCAGCTTATTCTCCAATATTATGTAGGATGTGGGGTTTTTTTTGTTGCTGGGGTGGTTTTTTTGGCTGGTGGGAGTTTTTTTTGGCCTATGTTTTCCACTTTGGAATCTCATCCAGTCATAGCTGTTTACGATGTGGGAATTCTTGGGACTGATTTGTTTTGCGTGACAAGGTGCCTTCTAAAGATGCAGAAGTTGCCTGTAACAAGCACCTCTGTGTAGAAATGTGTCTCTGAATTGGGGTGGGAGTCTGCAACTAGGCTCAAGGGCTGTTGTGCTCCTGAGAAATTCAGCTCTCTTTCTAGTTGAGTTGTTTGGATTCCCTTTTGAAGTTTTTTTCCCCTTTCAGTTAGTGTTTAGAGGGTTTTGTTTGTTTGTTTTTAAGGGATGCCATTAAGTTACTCACTGATAACTATATTTTTGTTTCTTAGCCTTTGGTATGTGAGCTAAGGTAGTCCTTATTCCCTGCCCGATTTCTTGGGTGAACCTGCTACCTATGCAGACTTACAGTGCTTTCATTTCTTCTCCCTCTTGGCACTGTTTTACTGTTCATTACATATTTATTTTGTTTACAGGAGGAACTGGTCCCACATCTGATACTGGCTGGGGCTGTATGTTGCGGTGTGGCCAGATGATCTTTGCTCAGGCCTTGGTCTGCAGACATTTGGGAAGAGGTAAACCAGTGCACAGCCCATACTGACTTCCAGGGCCATGTGCTCCCACAAGTGCAGTACTTGTAAGGGCAGCAGATAAGAAGGGCACAGCTGGGAATTGCTGAGGGCTCATTAACTTTTGCTTCAGTCTTCTCAAGTTCAGGGCTGTTGAGAGAACAGTCTGCTGGAAACCCTCCAGCAGGTTTTTCCCTGCTGTCTACATCTTTACATAGATAAATATAGTTGTCCAAGCCTTAAAACAAAGCAGAGCCCTGTAACATGCTAGTTAAATCCACTGAAGCTAAGCATGTACTAGATTTTTCTTTAAGGGTTTTTTCTATAGCTGAAGTTTAAAAGAACTTAGTAGATTGATTCTCGTTTATAGTTCTTGTTTTATTTGTCACAAAGCCCTCACTTACTGAGTGTAGTCTCCTCTCCTTGAATAGATCTGTTCTTGTGCTTGACCCATGCTTATTCTGTAAGCAGCTATACTAGAGCATTTTTTTGACAGTTGTTGATGGCCTTTGAATTTGTGGGGGATGGTCTTTGTAGCAAGGTCACCTGTTTTCTCCCAGAATATGTAGCTTACGCCTGTCAATGAGAAATTGTAATACTATTTCCCATCTGTGGGATAGAGGTACAATTTGTGTTTTCCGATTTTTTGTTTGTTTGTTTATTTGCTTTTCTGTGGGTGATATTCCTTTATCCAGCTGTGAGAATGCTTACTTTTCATTTAAAATTAATCCTTTAGTGTTGGGAATGCCTCAGATACCTAGTAATAAGATAGCAACATGAAAATCAGGTCAGTTGATTAACACACAGGGAAGAGAACTGTAGCTTGCAGCCTCTAGTTGCTAATAAATATCATGTTTTGTTTCATATATCCCCTTGTCTGTCTTAGACTGGAGGTGGATAAAAGGGAAGAGGCAGATGGATAATTACTTCAATGTTCTTAATGCCTTCATTGACAAAAAAGACAGCTACTACTCCATTCACCAGATAGGTAAGAGTCCGCGTGCCGAAGAGCATGGAGATATTCAGTCTGGGTTTCCCATGAGTGTAGAACATCACTCCATGTTTGTTTTACTAGCTTAGCCAAAAAACAAAACAAAACAAAAAAACCCGAGAGGGTCAGGTAGTACATGATACTGTGCTGCTTGTTCTCTGACATGATGTGAAACTACAACTCTTTATTATGGATTATGATAGATTTTTAGTCTCGACTCCACTAAGGCCATCAGGTTTGCCTAATGCTTTAGGTTATATTCAGCATCACTTTCCCTGTCCTGGCTATCTAAGGTGAGAGGAATGCATGTGGTTGCTATTCTCACTAGGACCTTGTAATATGAGAAGATTGCTGAGCGAAGAAATTCTCAGAAGTAGCAAATGGACTAAGGAAGGATCTCACTTTGATATAAACTTCCCTGGTAAATAAGAGAGGCAGCCCATTCCAGTTTTTCCTATCGGATGTTAAGGCACCTATAGCTTCAGTGAACAGAACTTCAGATTACAGGGGTAACCAAACACTAAGTAAAATTTATTCTGAGGTAACATTGCCTTTTGAACTTCTGTGTTATTGCATTTTGGGGAAAGGATTTGCTTTACAGTCCTTCAGGATATGCTTCTCTCTCCCATCTACACTAAGATACCCCATGAAAGGGTAGCTTCTGCTGACTCAAAAATGTTTCCAAGTGAGATTTTTTTTTTCCCTGTTAAATACAAACTCTGATTAGGAAGGGACGCAGTGTAGGTGAAGTTATTTGCTAAATTATTTTGGTTTTTTTCTTGTGATGCAGCCCAGATGGGAGTTGGAGAGGGAAAATCCATAGGTCAATGGTATGGACCAAACACAGTTGCACAAGTGCTCAAGTAAGTGCTGCGTTTTTCCTTTATATCTTTTGAACCACGCGGTGGGGTCATTTGGTTTGTAGTACCTCCTAGCTTACAGTTGCACTTCAGTCAATGGGCAGAAACCTGTATGTTTTAATGCTGTTAGCAGGCAACCTGCTTGACCTTATTGACCTGCTTGGGCAGGAACTTGGAAGGAGCCCTTCTGTCATTCAGATGCTGGCAGGATGTGAGAGAAAACAGATTTCAAGTTGAGGACAACCCCCAAAAGTCTCTCTCCACATCCAACAAGTAATATGCTTGCCACTAGAACTGACTGCAATACTCTGTGGCAGACGAAAACCAAGTGTCAGAGTAGGTTATCACTGCCATTGTTTGGATGTCTGCTAGCCTCTGAGTTGCCTCTGCTGACCTGACAACAGTGTCATCATTATCAAAAAGGTGCCAGCAAGCCATCAAGTCACTAATGCATTAGCAGGGGAAAGCATTAATATTTGCTGCCTGGGTTCTGTGGTGACAGACAGAGGATCAGAGCAGTGCTGGAGCATGGACTGCCTTTAATAACTGGGACACACTGAGAAACACATTTTGAGAAACATTCTCCCTCCTGTCACCATTCTTCCCTCACTTTGATTAGATGAGCAGGTAGCTCCCTGGAATAGGCTAGGATTGCCTAAAAGCAGCTTTCCCAGGTCAGACCATATGCCAAATGAGCCCAGGATCTGGTACAGGTGATCAGGAGATATGTAAGGAAAGTAAAAATGATTTTTTTTTTTTTAATTTACTATTGTCTATTTTTTATGTTGCCTCACTTTCTGGTAACCAGCAGTTACGGAATTTGAGTTGGAGATTGTATCAGGGCTCTTGTACTTAGAAGCTGCTGAGGGATGAATTCCCAGGTGTAGTCCCATTTGAAATCTTGTTTATTCTTTTGGCCATAATAACTAGTGGTAATGAAGTCTACAACTCTGATACGTGTATAAAAGCGTACTTTACAGCATAATTGATGAGAGCTAATCTCTCCTAACCCAGTTTCCCCTCTTTGATACACCACCATCTTTATCTTGTAGTTGCAACTAATCCTTGCTTACTTTATTTTTTTTTTTCCTTTCCTATAGAAAACTTGCAACTTTTGATACATGGAGTTCACTGGCAGTCCATATAGCCATGGACAACACAGTAGTGATGGAAGAAATCTGTAAGTATCACATGGAGGTAGAATGTGGTATATCCTTCGGCAGCAAGAAGCCAGAAAAAAACTGGAGGGCATATAGTAGTACAACACAACAAGCATGAAGTAAATGTTCTGTCTTAAAGCTGTGGCCAAGTGTGCTGAAACCAGATGAGAATTGCTGTTCTAGTGCAAGGAAGCCCCTTGTTTTGACTTGTGCTTCATCTGATAAAGCCTCTGACTTAGCACTGTGGCCTCTGGATCTGGAGAGAAGGTCTGCTGACCTTCAGACAATAGGTGGGAGCTGCTTGGAAGGTAGTGTCAAACTTGTTTATGGCCACAGGTAGCAAGCAGTAAATGGCTGCTTCCTCTTTCATATAATGGGGTAGGAATGTCTCTGCTATTAGGCAGAGTAAGAAAACTATAACAGATCGCTGAAGAGGAAAATGAACAACATTGGCGGGGGAGGGAGAAGAAGGGCATCCATCTCTGGAGTGGATCTGTCATCATCTTTTAAGGAGTGCTCACTGGTTGTTTCTTTTTTTTTTTTTTTTTTTCTTTCTGTTTTTTTTGGTGCCTCCTGACAATAGGATGGCTCTGGAGGCTGAGTGGCTGCGCGATATGTTCATCCCTAGCATGCTTGCTCAGGCTGCAGTGCCGCAGTAACTAAAGCTGAATGCCTGCATCGCTGGTTGCTGCAGTCCTGCATGGTCCCAGCCACATAAGCCTTCCCCTTGCTTGCTTTAGACTAACTCGTGAAGCAGTGCGCTTACACAGCACAACACCATGCAATGTTTTCTGCCAGGTTAGTGTTCTGAAATGGCATGTAGAACAGTCCAGTGAGCACTGGAGCTGGTGCAAGGTTACAGGTGAGATTGTGGCAGGCATCATTTAGGCTGGCTTCGGCTGCCACGGAGCCAAAATCAATTAACAGGCCATTTGTCCCTAGAGTGCAGGACAGTCACTTTACAAAGTCACATCTCTTATCAGGTAGTCTCAATTGAGAGGCCAGGAAATGTAGGGTCTGATTGAGAAGTGTGTGTCTAGCCTTAGGTACATGTAGTCCTGTGAAGGTATGTACTTGGCTTAAGCAAGGACCAGCGTGAAAACAGAAAATGGATTTATCTTTCATCTTTAGACTGAAAACGTTACTTATAGAACTGAAGCATGCTGGCTGTGAGGCTTGGGTGTGCTGCAGGCTCTTGTCTATGTAGCACTGACTGCTCAGCAGTGACACTGCTTCAAGTAAAGTGTCCATACAGCTTGTAATGTGCAGGGGGTGTTAGTTTATTTTCCTCAAATGTGAATCATAATGTACCCGTTCAGGGCCTGAAAGCCACTGTATGAGTGGGTCTGATGTGTTATGTGTCTGTAGGTATGTGTTATATATATCTTGTGCCCCAAACATCTGTCAATAGTGAAGTATTCAGAAGTTAATGCTGTTTTTCATACATCTGTTAAATTCGGTCACTAATACTGTTCAGCCTAAGGTTCATAGGAAATGCCTTTTGCTACAGCAGTGAAGAAACATCCATCTTTATCCCTTCTGAGTCAGTCTGTTGCATCAGAAAGGGGATCTTAAGATCCTTAGGGGCATTGGAGGATCCTGTGCATCAGAAAGTGGTGAGAAACCAAGACAGTAAAGCCAGTACCTGACAGCAGCAGCCACAGCAGGAGAGATGTAGTGTCCAATCTGTTGGAATATGTTTGCAGTAAATGGTCTGGATCCAGCTGGGAAGCTTTAGGCAGGTTCCGCTGTGCTGTGGCACCATAGTGCTGCAAAGCCTGCCAAAGAAGCAAGGTGAATTTAGTCTGTGCCGAGCTCCCTACTGCTTAAACTTGGGTTAAATATGTTCACATCACAGTGCAGGATTGCCTGATGAGGAAACCTGCAGTGACACCTCATTCAGCAACAGCCCTGGCTTGGCAGCTGATTTCAGATCATCAGAACAGGCAGGCTACTGCAACGAAAAACCCCATGATCTTTACTGTTTTTAACAGGATAAATCACTACGAATAATGACTTTCAATTTTCTCGGGACCTCGGTAACTGTAATATGTTTGTGCATGAGAGATGCACATATACACCTTCTCCCTCCTTGAGAGACAGTACAGGGAGCAACTGCAAACTCTTCAGTGCAGGTTGTCTCTCATACTGAGGCTTTAGATCAAAGTCCTATTTCTTCTAACCTTGGGTGTAACATTCTCCTTGTTCGGCTGGGTTCGAAGCTCTTAGTAGTGAGCCAACACCCTGCTGAAATGGCTGGTGATGAAGGTGTTTGTTTACATTGTGTCCTACATGCTAGAGTGTCCTGGCATTCAGCTTAGGCCAGGAATAAATTAAATGAGCCTCTGGCATTTTGTCTAATTGCTTTGGCTTCGTGATTAAAGTGCTGTAGGTTTCTTTGGGGTTTGGGTTTTTTCTTCACACACCCAGCAAGTCATGAAATTGGCCAGTGAGACAGGTAGGCTTGGAGATGTTTCTGTACCAGAATTTACATAATCTGGTTGCATTACAGCCTGGCTGTGTGTTTGTCAAGCCTGTAGAATGAGGATGCGTAGCGCTTATGTCATGTGTATGCCCCAAGGAGTTTTGCTGCCCGAAATCTTACAGGCAAAGCTCATGCTGAAATTGCAGAGGTCTTTAGGTCTCTAAAGTAGCTTCTGAATGTTCCCCAATAAAATTTGTGAACGCTTTAGTGAACTTTAGGGAAATTATAACTACTCTAGACAGACACCATGTTTGTATCTTGTTACAGTGCTAATTATAGGTGAATATTTCCTGTGTTAAGCTATGATGCTTTCCTCATTCAGTTCAACTGTCTTCATATCCTCCATGAGCTCCTCTGGAGTTGAGTACTCCGGATTTTTCTCTTCCTGCCTACACGCTCTGTGAATTCAGGACTCTTGCCTGACCTCCTAATCAACTCCTTCAACCTTGCTGGCATAGGTTTTTGCTTAGCTGCTTGCCTGCTGGAAAAAAATTGCATTTTAACAGCCCACCAGATGGTGGCTGTGAGTACAGCATGCTTTGGCATAATCTTGATGTAAGCTTAGAGGAAATGCTGAGCCCTACCAGAAGCCCTGCAGGGAGTACATATATCACATGATCCCAGCACTGGACCTTTTTAAGCTTTTCATTTTATTAAGTGCTGTAGGCTTTTAGTAAATAGCAATTGTTGATCAGAGCTCGAATAGAATTACTCAAGATCTAGAAACGGAGGTTATTTCTGATGCTTTCTGCTCATGTTCCCTTTCTGTAGGGCGGTTGTGCCAGTCCAACTTCCCGTGTGCTGGAGCTGCAGCATGCCCTGCTGTGGAGTCAGACGTACTCTATAACGGGTACCCAGAGGAAGCAGGGGTTAGAGATAGGCTCTCACTGTGGAAACCATTGGTGCTGCTGATACCTCTCCGCCTTGGGCTCACAGAGATCAATGAAGCCTATATTGAAACACTAAAGGTAGGGGACCTGGAGCTGAATTCTTGGTGTTAAGGACCCTGTCATGTATTAAGTAATTTCTGGAGTTTGGTTTGGGGGCAAAAATACTCAGAAATAATCGTCCTATTTTCAAAAGAAAAATGTGTTTAGAGACAATCCTTGTCAAAGGTCAGGATATGGGTTCTTGCAGGCTTTAGTCAGGAAAATGTGTGGGGCTTTTGGGGGGTTGTAGTTTTTGGTGTTTGGGGTTTTTTTGAGGGTTTTATTTCACAACTTAATCTCAGTCCCTCTTTGTGTTTAGGTGGTACCAACCTGCTGAAGCATTTCTTCAGCACAACCGTAGTGTGCTAGGTCGCACCCTGAGCATGAATGAATGTAGTGTTGCACGCTCCCTGTGGCTCTGATGCTGGAGCTTGTACTGCAGACTGAGGCTAGAATTTGGCAGACTGTTGCAGTGTGGATTATCAGGAGGCTGCAGAATTTAGGGTGTGCGGAGTACATGCACAAGACAGGGTGCACATTGTCTTGCTGTACTAATGCTAGCAAGCTCTGAGCTGCATGGGTAAGAGCTCCAAATTCATGCAGAGTTACTTGTCCTTAACTCAGTAGATGTTGCCTTGGATACTACAGCTGGATAAGGAACTTAAACTGTTTCCTGAATGATTGTTTCTTCCTGAGAGCACTGTTGCAACCCAATGACAGCTCCAGCCACTGACTGCAGCAGAGCCAGGACTGGCCTGGACTGGGTCCTGGAATAGTGCTGCTTCTTCCATTTGGTCCACTTGTGTGTTCTTGTCAGCAGTTAAAGATGTTTTTGAACTGCTTCTGTGTTCCTTGAAGGCCCTATGTTGCAGCCTTCAGCCTTCCTGGCAGAGCTTCTCTCCAGAAATGGCTGTTCCTGCTGATTTTCAGTGTCCCCGTCTTTCTTTCCCACTGCATTTTTAGATGTTTGCCTTTGTTGCCACCTGCTGTCTCACTGTCTGTCAGCTGTGTGTTTTCTGTATTGCTTTTCCAGCACTGCTTCATGATGCCCCAGTCCCTGGGAGTGATCGGAGGGAAACCAAACAGTGCTCACTACTTCATTGGCTATGTAGGTGAGTGCCCGGAGTACTGCAAAGACTTTCCAAGCATCTCCCCGCAGCTAAAAAATGCTTGTCGAGCAGTACAGCTCTCCTGCTTGGTCTGTGGTGCATGCTGCAGGGTTCTTATTTCCTACTGGAAGCATGGAAGGCTGCTGTGGACTGAACCTCTTTGTGAGGACCTGAGTGATGTAGCTTTGAACAGTGGCCGTGGTACAGGCCGTAAACTTCCACTGCATAATGCTAAATCCTGTCTGTAAGGAGGTGTGCATAGAGACTTCTTCCTACGTTCAGACCTGACTTCCCTTTAGGGGCTTGGCTGGATTTAACTGTCCTTTAGTTGTCCTGTTCCTGAAATCCTACAAACTGTTGTTGTTTTACTCTCTTCCTTCCCTCTGATTTTCTCTCTCTGCCTGAGACCTCAGTCTGGTTGTGCTGTGGATTTCTGGGGCTGACTTGAGCTTACACAGAACCCTGGCAGGCATGTGCAGGAACAGTACCCAAATAGTGCCTGTGCCTTGAGCCCAGGGTGTCGCTGTGGAGTGGGCACCATGGTTTTGCTGGCAGCTGGCTCTTTGCCTGGATGAGAAGCATTTGGGAAAGCGGCTGAAAGCAAGTTGCCCCTATAGAACATGGGTTCCTATGTGGGGTTTCAAGAGCTGGCTCTGTTATCACTCTTCCTCCTCTTTGTATCTCACCGTTTGCTTCTCAGAAGACCAGCTTCTGGCATGGTTCTTCCTCTTCATGTCTCCTTGCCTGTCTGTCCAGGTGAGGAACTCATTTACCTGGATCCCCACACTACGCAGCCTGCAGTGGAGCCCAATGACAGCGGCTGTCTCCCTGATGAAAGCTTCCACTGCCAGCACCCTCCCTGCAGAATGAGCATTGCCGAGCTCGACCCCTCCATTGCGGTGGTGCGTTCCTGCTGCTTGTTTCCAGTCACCCGAAGGAGCAGGGTTGTGGTCCCTCTGTTTCACGGCTGTCTCTTTCACCAGGGAACTGGCAAAGGCAGTGGTGATGGGTTGGGTACTCTATAGGGATGCTGTGCTCTGGGCAAGTGCTGCCGTGGGTTTCAGTAACATTGGTAAAGAAGCTTCCCATGCAGGAAGTGGTTTGGTACAGGGAAGTCCCCCTTGAATGGCAATTAAATGCCATTCTTCATGGGGCAGTATCCTTCTCTCACGTTTAGTTTGGGCTTTGATTCCTGCCTTTTGATGGACAGATCTGAATCCATATAATGATTCAGTGTGGCTTGTTTTCTGTTGAACCTGAGATGCCTGCCCTTTGTTTCCATGTGGGTTGTTTCTGCCCACTTTTCTTTTGCAGTAGAGCAGACCGTTACATCGATGCTTCCAGCGCTTGGATAATCTGGTCACATCGAGCATATGGGGAGAGTTCAGTTCAACCGGGCAGAGTAAGCCACAGTTTAAAAGCAAGGCAACTAGGTGGTGTAACTGCTCACAGTCCTGGTCATGTTGCTTGGCGTTAATAGAAGCAAGGCCTTAAGACTGAAATGATCAATCTACAATATATAAAGATAAATTCTTTTTTTTTTCAGGGCTTTTTCTGCAACACAGAGGAGGACTTTAATGATTGGTGCCAGCAAATCAAAAAGGTTTGTGTTTATATCACCATGAAAGGAATATAGGGTATTGTCTTGTTTCCAAACCGCTGCACAGAGAGCATGTTCTCTGCAGCATGATCCCATTTTAAAGCATATGAAAACAGTTTATTGAACTACCAAAAAGAGCATAGCTCTGAAATACTGCTGATGATACAAATCAAAAATTTGAGAAACATTTTTTCAGCTGCAGTGAAGTCCCAACAGATAGTTATTAACCTTAAAGACCCAGAGCACCATGAGTACAGAGTTGTTGGTTCTCACAGCTCTACCCTTGCTCCACAGCTGTCCCTGGTAAGAGGAGCGCTGCCAATGTTTGAACTGGTTGAACGCCAGCCATCGCATTTCTCCAACCCCGATGTCCTGAATCTCACACCAGGTGAGGCCACGCAGGGAGGTGGAGCTAAGGGTGAGCTGGTCCCTTTGGTTTTCTGGAAATTGTGTGGAATTGCACAGTGATTTCTAGTATGTTCCTCTTCCACCTGGAGTTTCATCTGGAGCTCTTAGGTCAATTGGTCTAGTTCTTTGGCTTTCAACTTGTGGTTTGCAGATCCCACAGTGGCTCAGGATGATTTTTAGAATGAGTCTGTGAATGGTGATGGTCACTGAGGGGAAGAAAAAACAAGTTCATAAGCTATCACAGCAATGTGAATCTATGATTTGTAAAGGGATGTTTGGAGGAATCAAAAGGGTCCATTGAAAAGGCTGAAAACTGAGTTTCTAGCTGATGAAAATGGTCAAAGACAGGGCTGGTCAAACTTGGTTCCAGTGTAAGGCACTCCTTCCCTGTATGTGTGTGCCACTACCAATGTGAAAAGGAACAAGTGCTGGGCAGTATCTTGGCTGTCAGGCTCTGCTTATCATGTTAATATTGTGCACAAACATTGCAGGAGATAAAGAGCCATTGACAGCTTCTGCCGAGAGGAGTGAGTATGCGTGGACAAACTTACCCTGTCACCAGGCATTGGACTGTGTCCTGTCACTTGCATCTGGCACCCTGTGCTTCCTTGCTATCTTTCTCTCTCCTTAGCATGAACTTTCAAAGCCTTCCTTATCTCACTGTCCTTTTCTGTAAGAATGCTTAATTCCCTTAAATTGTCAGTTGCTCCTTGCCTGTATTAAATTGTCCCTAATTGCTACCTTTCTTACTCTTAAAAATGTTTTTGTAATGGGCTACTTGTCCTTTCACTTCTCCCTCTTCCCTAGCTTGTAGAGCCTCTCCCATCTGCTATGGCCATTCTGTTTCTCTTACAGTCCTACCCCTTGCTAGAAGGATTTATCATACTCTCGTGGATGTCCAGCCCCCAGCCAGCTGGGTTCTCTGCTGTATTACTAAAGTGAAGGGGGCCACTCCTCTGAGGGCCACCTCTGGAAGATGTGCTGCCAGCACTCATGGGCACTGCAGTTTGATCAAGAAGAGTGACATTAGGCATTTGCACACGCTACTGGGGGATTAAAATTTGTCACAAAATGTTCGGGGGGGCGGGGTCTGCAGCCTTGCACTTCTCCTCTGTCCCCAGTCATCATAGGGAGGTGATAGTGCCCCTGTACTCGGCACTGGTGAGGCCGCACCTCGAGTACTGTGTTCAGTTTTGGGCCCCTCACTACAAGAAGGACATGGAGGTGCTGGAGCGTGTCCAAAGAAGGGCAACAAAGTTGGTGAAGGGTCTAGAGCACAAGTCTCATGAGGAGCAGCTGAGGGAGCTGGGGTTGTTTGGTCTGGAGAAGAGGAGGCTGAGGGGAGACCTTATTGCTCTCTACAACTACCTGAAAGGAAGTTGTAGGGAGGTGGGGGTCGGTCTCTTCTCCCAAGTAACAAGCGATAGGACAAGAGGAAATGTCCTCAAGTTGCGCCAGGGGAGGTTTAGGTTGGATATTAGGAAAAATTTCCTCACTGAAAGGGTAGTCAGGAACTGGAACAGGCTGCCCAGGGAAGTGGTTGAGTCTTCATCCCTGGAGGTATTTAAAAGATGGGTAGACGTGGTGCTCGAGGACATGGTTTAGTGGTGGTCTTGGCAGTGATACGTTAACGGTTGGACTCGATAATCTTAAGGGTCTTTTCCAACCTTAACGATTCTATGATCAGTTATTGCAGTTTAGCTTTTGCCTGGCTGTTCTGCCAAGTCCAGTGTGTACATTCTTGAAGCCTGAGTTAATGTAGGTTTCTCCTTTACTTCCACAGTTTGCCTGTACATTCTCACCTGAATTTCCCCTATGGTGAAGTTGCTTCCCCTTTAGGTATGTGCTCCCTCCTCACCGTAGAGTTGGAAGGATGAACAGGAGGGATCAAGTACATTACCATTCCTCACAAAAGTACTAATTGCTTTTGGGAGAGTGCATGTTGTGTAATTACATTCCCCAGCAGTTGGATCAAAGGCAACTATAGGAGAAAACAAGTCTCTAATATATGGGGGAAAAAAATGTTCCCATATCACTTAATTGGGCCAGCAATCTTCATGAATATTAGTCCAGACCTGGGAGAGTTCTCCTATTTTGAGCCTCTTGAGGCAGAACTGTCTCCTGCTAATACAGAGCTGCTGCATAAGAAGGTTGTACAGAACAGTCATAGCAGAGTTGTACTGCAACTGTTGGGATCTGTGAAACATAGTGCACCTTCTGTGCACCATATAATTCTCTCCAATGCATTTTCCATGCTATTGATACATGCTGTTTCTTATCCCTCCTCGGAGCCTTCACTCGGGTGTGTCACAGAGTCACTTGGAACTTGTGGGCCCCTGACACTCAAATTCTGCTGCCCTCCAGCTGCTGGTCTCACTGATGCTGAGCAGTCAGTGCGTCCCACGGAGGTAGTGCTTTCTTTTTCTCTTGCAGACTCCTCCGATGCCGACAGATTGGAAAGGTTCTTTGACTCGGAAGATGAAGACTTCGAAATCCTGTCCCTTTGAAAACAAATAGGAAACTGACTCTGCAAATTTGTGTTATGTGTGGGGAGAAGGGGGGGAGGGAAGCTCCTTCGAGAGCCTGGGGCTACCGGTTTTCATAGGCGCTTGCTGCCATCCCCGCCTCTTGTCCATCCTGGCATTCTGTGCAGCCTCTGAGCGCAGCGCGCATTGTCTGCGTTGGGATGAAGAACCAAGGGGGTGTTACAGCCTTACTGGCTGGAGTCAGAATTTCTCAGCAGAAAACAGTTGCTGGAAGTGGATGCAGTGGTGCTTAGGAGTTCAAAGCCTATCTGTTACATCAGCAGGTCAGTTGGCCTTCTCGGGGAGGTGTAGAAATTGTTAGAGCGCTAAATCCTTACATGAGGACTTCCCTCTGAAGCTTAAATAGAGCCACCCATCATTTAGCCGGTGAAATGTACAGTTAATTCCTTTAGCAGCTTCTCTTCTCACTGGCCAACTTGGACTGCAGCTCACAACGCAAATGAACAGCAAACATGTCCCAACAAGACAGCTGTGAAGCCCCTGGAGTCCAGGTGGCCGGGCTTCCTACAGTACAACTCCTGTTCATGCTTTGCAGTACACAGTGCTTCCTCAGAGGTGTAGTACCCTGCTCCTGCTCACATCCTATGAAAAGGACGTTGAGGGAACCTGCAAGTGACTGGTAATTCAGTAAGCAAAAGGCTGTCTGGGAGAGTGTGGAGCAGACCCATGCTGCTGGGGAGGACATCTCAATCTCAGTTTAAATAACAGCAGAAAGGGGAGGAGAATAGAAAATGTATGTGTTCTTGCTCGGTAAGTCGATAAAGCATTGTGCTTCTACAATGGATTAATCTCTACAGCAAGTATCTTCAGGAACACTGCTTCGAGCAGAGAACTGGATTCCATAGTCCTGGAAAAAAAAAAGTCCACCGCTGGGAGAGGTGAAACAGGACAACTGAGATCTGCCAGTTGTGTGCCTGCGCCCTAGTGTGCTGGCATGGCGTCTGGGAATTAATCCTTTTGGTACCAAAAATGGGAGCTATGAAATTCCTCAAGGTATTCTCCATGGGTTGTTCAGCAGTTCCTCTAACTACTCCTGTTAGACATTCCCTTTCCAACTCAGAAAAGGTGCCTGAAGGTCAAGTAGGCTTCCTAGCTGCGTTGGTACCTTTCCTTTTGTCTTCTGCCAGCGTCCCGTCCCTGCAGAGTATGAACAAAGGTACGGTAGGAGCTAACCCAGAGAAACCCATTTCAAGTAGTCATCCCAAAGAGGGCAGTAAAGACAGAATGCCTTGAGAAGGTCCAGTTATACTGGAAATTTTAGCTACTTTAAGGTGATAGCTCTGCCTGGGGCCCTTCTCCACACAGAACTCAGAGAAAGGTAAACTGTGGAGAACTGTCTTAGTGCAAACTGCAACAGAAGTTGCTGAAGTAGTTTCCTTAGTGCATGCTGCAGATTGCAAACCTGTTTACAGGGCTTTCTTTTGTAAATTTAGGATTGGAACCTGTCAATTGATGCTTTTGTGCCCAAGGGTGGTGACAGCTGGGTAGAAATGACCCGTTTCCTGCCCCCCTCCCCCCCGACTGACCTACTGATGCTCTTAACTGTCCCTGTGCTATCCAAAAGCAGAGTTTTGAACTGGGAACCACAATGCTTCTGTCACTAAATTATTATTTGCTGCTTTCTGCCTGCTTCTCCTCTTCTCTCTTGTAGTTAGGGGAAGAGGCAGCAGAGGAAGTGGGGCTGTGCTCCATTCATCTGCTTTCAATTTCTGAATAAACAGATTTAAAATCTTTGCCTGTCCTAATGTTCTTGCCCGTGGATTGAAGGTGGTGGCAGGTGGTATGTAGTAGCCCTGCGGTGTGGCTCGGAATGCTGTTGAAACGATTGCAATTTTTACCCTTTTAGGGCAATGAAGGCAGATGGAAGCAAAAGTTTAGCTATTAGCAATGGTGACTTTATCTTCTTTTTGGTGAGAATAGAGATAGAATAGAGGCTGGCTGCTTGGGACTGCCAAGTTGTCGTTCCTGTCCGAGAGGGTGAGCACCTGCAGACATGCTGGCAGAAAAGGAAAAAACACTTCCATAGCAATTCTGCTACTTGAATTTTAAGTTGTATGAATGTGGGGCAACAAAACAATCCTTGAAGGCTGTCCCTGCTGAGCGGCGCAGCATCTCTCTGCTTCTAAAACAGTGTAAGCCTTTCCAAGACTGGACATTCTTTTTTGGTGAGTCTCTGCCATGTGTACTTCTGAGGTAGAGGGGAAGGAGCCAAGCAGAGGCTCAAAAGTAGGTGGAAAGTGAAACTTGCTTCCTTTAAGATTGTGTGCCCACTGTTTAGCTATTTAACTGATAGCTTTTCATAGCTTCAGTTTCCAGGTGGCCTTCTAAACACCAGCTCTGCAGTAGTCAGTGTTACAGAAGTAAGCGTAGTCAATTCAACAACCATTTTTCCTGTTTTGCCGTGCAATGGCAGGGACCCAGCACATGAATCAGGAGGCTGCGCCCTCTGTTACCATTGGCAGGTCCTTTTTGTTGAGAGCTAGTCACTCAGGATACATCTCCCTCTTGATTTGTACACGAGAAGAGTTACTACTTATTTCCTGTTCATGCTTTTATGGTTAAGGACAGCTCAGTCAGACAAGATTTCACCTGAGTGTTAACACAACACCAATAACAGCTAAGCTCAGCTCTCTTAGATTTTTAACAGGTATTTCTGGCTTTTTAGTCAGGAGCCTAAAGCTAATATGAATTAAATGACTTCTCTGTGTCGTCTTCTTTCAGTGTTGCTGGAAGGGCCTGATTCAGCGTTACAGGTGTTCACCTCCTTCAAGAGGAGCATTTCTGCTACCAACTGCTGTGCAGCTTCAGAGTGAAGGCAGCAGCTTTTTCCATTTCAGCTGATGCTTGCATTAGCAATTTTGTTTTAAACATTTACCTTCCTCTCCCTCCTAGTGGATCAGTTCAATCTGCCTCTCTAAGAGTTAGAGCAGGATTTAGTCTCTGTATCGGCCAGCTTGGAAATCAGTCCACACTGCTAGAAGGTGAGTTAACTGTCCAGCAGATGATAGAGACATTAACTCTCCTGGTCATCTGCATATCTCAGTGCACCTTGCAAATGATTTGATTTAACATTCCAGTTTATTGTAGTTTGCTGGTCATTACTGATGACTTAGATGAATTCATAGCGGATCTGGTTTGGCAGCCTGTGCTGAGCTGTTTAAATTGCACTGGGGTCTCTGTAGGAGTCACAGGTGACTATTCCTCTGATCTTGGCCACAGGAGTAACTCGACCAGTCTAAAATAATTTATGTGCCACTCACCCTTCAAACGGGCCTCGCTATGAGCTAATACATCTATTTCAGACACTTACCTACTCATAGCAGTTCAGGTTCTGTATCGTTCTCACTGAACAGCTGGGGAGCAGACTTGAATTCATCTCTCCCTTCATTCCCCAGCTCTAGCAAACTGCTCTCCCTGGATTTAGTGCCTGAACTGCAGCACCTTCACGACCTATATATCCTTCTAGAAGAGAAATAATCATACTGGAAAAAAAATACCCTGTGCAAAATCTTTAAGAGAATAATTTATTAGCAAGTCCTCTACAAACTGCTTTCAGCACAGGGGATGCATTTACTAGAGAGGCAGAAGAATCAGAAACATGGCAGTTCCCCAAAACCGGGAAGGCTGTTGCCTGCCTGCTGCTGTGCATGTCCGGGGCAGCTTTGGGCTCCATACCCACATCGGCACTACGGGACTGGGGCTAGACCAAGAGCTCCTACTTCAGGTCAGGAGGTTTTTCTAAGGAATTTGTTACATGCTCATTGCATGTTCATTTATAAAACAGCAGGGACTATGCAGGATGGAGGGGAGGAGCAGATAAAATCACAAGGACATCAGCACCATGCTGGACCCAGAATACATGGGATCTAAGCTGTTATTACTGGAAGGTGACATAGGGGAGTTACCCAAGTGAGGAAGATCCAAAAGGTGAGTTTTCCCTTAGGTCTAAAAGAATAATCTGTAGAAAGTTTTATTTCCAGAGTTGTCCCAAAGGTTTATTCTGAACCTCCTGCATGATTTCCTCTGTAATGGACTTGATTTCTCTGTGCAAGTCTTCTATGCTCTTTGAAGCATCCACTGTCTGTTCCAAGACAAAAAAATACAGAAACACGTGCCTCCGTTAGCAACACAAAATGAGAAAACCTCACCTTGCTGTTATATCTGCTTCCCCCATTACTCAATATTGTTACTATTCATGAGCAGTGAAAGGAGTGTGTTATACCTCCTGTGCACTATTTCTGGAGTGGAACTGGAAAAATCTATTTTATTTAGGAATAGACATTTAAGAAGTAGATGTGGGGCTGGATGAAAGGAAACAGAAGAAACTGCTGCTGCTGCGTAATTTGCTGACAGTCTTTAGGGCGTATGACCTAAAGGCAGGTAAATGTTTTTCATCTGGTACTGTAGTCCCCCATAAACATCAGTGTATTGATCCTTCAGTGGTTCTTCAAAATAAACTCCACCCATGATAATAGGAACCTCTCAAAATCCATCATGTGATATTCCAGTTTCAGCTGCTTGCCTTTTTTTCTTTTTTTTTTTTTTTTTTTTAAATACTGCAAGCTGAGGTCAGTAAAGGTGGTAGAGCTATATGATGCTGGTGTTCCTCATCCTGATGTTTAAAGAATAGCAGCATCGCTCCTGTGTGGTTGAGGGAGTGACCAAGGTGAAGAAAGGATTTGGTGAAAAGATGCGGAGAGGTGCAGATTTATCACAGAGACCTATGCAACACTGGCCCACACAGCATTGCTGAGAAAGAGCAGGCTGTGAGGATATGCAATAAATCGACTTCATGATTAAACGGTAGCCTTTTCATTACAGCACAGCCAGCACCCCACCTTTGTGCTCGCACAATATACTCAAGCAGCTTGCTGATCTCAATTTGTTTGTGTAACTCATGGTACCGAGCTGCGTTTCATGCCTTGGACTAAACAGTTCTTTGGCAATGTTTGATGTCTGTTATTCTGTCTGATACAGAGGAGCAAACTGACAGGAATGCTAACTATACCTTTAATGTGTACTGAAACTGGATTTTTGTGGTCATTTCAGGGATACCTGTCATCTCTTCATCATCTGTTGTGATATATAGCTGTTTGATAGTTGTGCACTTTGGAGTATTTTAAAGAGACAGGTTGCTGATACTTTACGTGAAAGCTCCTTTCAAGCAAGGGATAGAAGAAAAATAACAGAAGACAGGTAATAAAAGAAATGTGATCCACTGCTGGAATCTCTGGAAGAAAATCAGGGTTTACAGACTATACATGAATTCCATATTGCCTCTCACAACAGCACGCTTATTTTCGTTAAATGGATTCTTCTGGGATTTTGTGCTGTGGTACATGTTTTCTGTCAGCCTATTTTTCCAGTCAATATGATGCAGGAAAGGCAATTTTCTAGCGTAACTTTTACTGGAATAAAAGTCCTAGTTTGGTGATTGTTGTACATTTAGGTCCTTTAGGTTCTGACAGTACACAAAAAAAACTTCTACAGAATCACGTTTACCTGAAACAGGCTGTGAAGAATTTTGTTTACCTTACACAGTCTGATTATTTGGCAAATCTGTGTAGATCTCCAGCTTCTGGTGGAGACTTATCCATAATCTGTGTCCTCCTATGTCTGTGTAAAAGCTACAGAATAAACAGAAGATGCTGCCTATATCTCATGATTGAGCACTGACAGGGTAATGGAGATGATAAACAGGATGCCTGCACTAGAAAACCTCAGCCTAGGTGATCTACACACAGGATAAATGGGGAATGCTTCCTCTTCTGGGATAAGGCTGCTGACTGTGCAGCCCTCTGCAAACAGCTCCAAGGGATGAACAAGAAGGAAAAGTGATGCAGCAGCATGGAACAAAAAAGATCATGTATTTGGAGAGACTTCTGATAGCAGTAAGACAGCAAATGCTGATGGAAACTGGCCATGTGAGAAGGAAGGTGATCATCAGTAAGGGAGACATGACCTGCAGGAAGGCCCCAAAAACCTTCAGGTATTTCAGACTCCTTGGCAGATGCTGCAAGACTCCAAGCAAACAGAGTGCATGGGTGTGTCCCACTGCTTCTTACCCAGGTTTGTCAGTTTGTCTTGAAGAAAGAGAATGATTGCCAGAAAGCTCTTTTGCAAAACCAACCAACCAACCAACCAAAAATCTTCCCCCCACCCCAATGGGGCCCCGTAGGGTGTCCTGAACAGGAAGGTGTCCTCTCCGCCACAGGCCACGCTGCCCTTAACTGGTCCCAAACATGTCCCCCTGACCAGAGGCAGGAAGGGGGAGCACAGGGATGTGATGGGCACAGTTCAGGAGCTCTCATGAAAGACCCCCACCCTGGTCCATGACAGGCCTGTTAGGGTTATTTCCTCACCTTCCAGTTTAATGTCTTGTCATTCATCAGATGATAGAAGGACTGTAGAACTTTCTCTTGGAAGGAGCTGTTCTCATAACGTTCATTTCCAAAGTTCCCTCGTTCCGCTGCTTCCTCTGGGCTTAACTGAAGAAACAGAATCAGATCTGGCTTTGGGAGTCCAATGTCAGGCTGTTTGCACCAGTCCAGGCAGAAGTTCTGTCCCAAACAAAGACAACCGAGTTTGAGGTGAAAGAAAGGAATGCAAAGAAGGAAAAGAAGCCAGTTAGCTGGAGAGGGAGGTGGGGAAGGAACAGCCAGAGAAGAGATGCAGACCAAAACACTAAGCACAGACATACAAACTGAAAAGGAGTTATCCCAGCTTATCATGTGAGAATTCAGTCCTGGTAATTATGGGGGGGCAGATTTTGCTAGGTGCTGTGCACCTCTCATGCTCACTGAAGTCAAAGAGAGCTAAAGATTTTAACATCTTATGCAAAGCCCATCAGAGGTAAATACCATATTCTGAGTTTCCATACAGTTGTTATCCGTCCAAAACTGTGATCAGTCCCAAAGAAAGCTGCTCCCAAATACAAACATCATGCAGCTTTAGTGTGTATCTTTCTGGGCCCATGGAGACTCCTTTTCAAATACCTACCCTACGCTTTCTCAGCCTACCCAGGAATTTCAGCCCAGATGTGAGACAAAGCTTTCCAACTTTCAGATCTTGTTGACAGATTTGAAGACTTCCATCAGGACACATGAATCCACAACGTTGTGGAGAGACCGCTGAGGCTTGTCCACTTACTGCTCATCCACATGGGTGCCAGTGATACTATCAAGGTGATCTTAAATGTACCAAATCTATCAGGGTGATCTTAAATGTATCAAGAGCAGCTGCAGGGCTCTGGAGGTGAGGGTGCAGGGCATGGCAGGGCAGGATCTCCTCAGTCCTTCCAGGAAGGGGGGAAAGTCTTGGGCAGGAATGAATGCAGGTCAATTCTCAGCTGCACAGCTGGTGTTGCAGGCAGGGCTTCAGCTTCTACAACCACAGGACGCTCTTTGAAGATCGATGGCCACTAAGCAGGAATGGGATACATCTGATGAAGTGAGATGCCTCTGGCTACTCACGGCTTGGACGGGTGTACTCTTCGCTGGGTAGAAAACCAGCTGGATGGCCGGGCCCAAAGAGTTGTGGTGAATGGAGTTAAATCCAGTTGGCAGCCGGTCACAAGTGGTGCTCCCCAGGGCTCACTACTGGGGCCAGCTCTGTTTAATGTCTTTATCAACGATCAGGATGAGGGGATCGAGGGCACCCTCAGTAAGTTTGCAGATGACACCAAGTCGGGTGGGAGTGTTGATCTGCTGGAGGGCAGGAAGGCCCTACAAAGGGGTCTGGACAGGCTGGATCGATGGGTCGAGGCCAATTGTATGAGGTTCAACAAGGCTCAGTGCCGGGTCCTGCACTTGGGTCACAACAACCCCATGCAACGCTACAGGCTGGGGGAGGAGTGGCTGGAGAGCTGCCTGGTGGAAAAGGACCTGGGGGTGTTGGTCGACAGCCAGCTGAACATGAGCCAGCAGTGTGCTCAGGTGGCCAAGAGGGCCAATGGCATCCTGGCCTGTATCAAGAATAGTGTAGCCAGCAGGACCAGGGAGGTGGTAGTGCCCCTGTACTTGGCACTGGTGAGGCCGCACCTCGAGTACTGTGTTCAGTTTTGGGCCCCTCACTACAAGAAGGACATGGAGGTGCTGGAGCGTGTCCAGAGAAGGGCAATGAAGTTGGTGAAGGGTCTGGAGCACAAGTCTCATGAGGAGCAGCTGAGGGAGCTGGGGTTGTTTAGTCTGGAGAAGAGGAGGCTGAGGGGAGACCTTATTGCTCTCTACAACTACCTGAAAGGAGGCTGTAGTGAGGTGGGGGTCGGTCTCTTCTCCCCAGTAACAAGCGATAGGACAAGAGGAAATGGCCTCAAGCTGCGCCAGGGGAGGTTTAGGTTGGATATTAGGAAAAATTTCCTCACTGAAAGGGTAGTCAGGAACTGGAACAGGCTGCCCAGGGAAGTGGTGGAGTCCCCATCCCTGGAGGTATTTAAAGAACGGACAGATGTGGTGCTTGAGGACATGGTTTAGTGGTGGACATGGCAGTGCTAGGTTAACGGTTGGACTCGATGATCTTAAAGGTCTTTTCCAACCTAAACGATTCTATGATTCTAAGTGGGACAAGAGTATCTATGCAAACAGGCTTACTAAGCCAGTGAAGAGAGCTTTAAACTAGGTATGTCAGGAGAAGGTTTGCAATCTGTAGAGAACTGAAGATGCGAGGCCAGGAGGAAATGTCTGGGGGATGATACAATAATGGAGGCTCACCTGAAAGCAGCACAACCAAGGCAGAGTAGCACGAGTAATGTTGGGGTGGAGCCTGCTACAGACTGCCTGGTTGAAGAGAGGATGTTGAGGAACCTTCTTTAGACAGCTGGAAGAAGGATCTCAATTGCAGATCCTGGTACTCATGAAGGATCTCAAACACCTGCCTATCTGCTGGGCACAAGCAATCCAGGTTTCTAGAGCATGTGGAAGAAATTCTTGACACAGTGATCAATAAACCAGCTAGCAGAGGTGCCCTGCTGGATTTGTTACTCACAAGCAAGGAAGAACTGGTTGAAGATGTGAAGGTCAAGGGCAGCCCTGGCTGCAGCGAACATGAGATGGTGGTTTAAAATCTGGAGAGGAGTCAACAGGACAAAGAGAATCACCAGTGTGGACTTCAGGAGAGCAGATTTCTGTTTATTAGGGACCTCTTAGCAGGATGCCCTGGGAAACTCACATGGAAGGCAAAGAGGCCCAGGAAAGCTGGCTGATCTTCCAGGACAGCCTCCTCAGAGCACAAGAATGAGCACAAGACTCAGGAGGATCTTATAGCTGCACAGGATGACCCAAAGGGAAGCTGACAGAGCTGACTTGTCTTGAAAGCAGAGACAGGCCAAAAGTCACAAGTGAGGACGTGAGAAGTTCAGGTTAAATAAAGAAAATATTTTTTACCATGAGGGTGAGCAAACACTGAAAGAAGAGCCCAGAAAGGCTGTGGATCTACATCCCTGGAGATACTCAAACCTCAGCTGGATGCGGCTCCGAGCAGCCTGCTGGATGTTAGACCTACTCTTGAGCAGGAGGTTGTGCTTTGTGACTTCCACAGGTCCCTTCCAACGTACGTGGTTCTGTTATTCTTTGCAAATCTATGGGCCAGCAGCCAGAGCAAGCATGGGGAATCTCAAATAAACTTGCATAATCATTCTCCAGAGTCAAATAGGCCAGCTTCCCAACAGCCAGGAGTCTGTCCAGATTTACAAAAAATAACCAAATGAGTTTCTCTGCTCTTTCTGGGGAAGGGGTAGACTCAGGCAAACAGACCATGTCAATACCTGAGCTGAAACTTCCATCCCTCAATTTCAATCCATGTTTCCCCAGTCCTCTGGAGCCTTGGCCACGCACACCGATGTTTGTATCAGGCCTCTAACTGGAGCTGCTTCCCCAAATACAGAGAGGGGCAGGGGCTGCTGTAGGTCTCACTCACCTCTTTGGCACTCGTGAAGGCCACTCCAGAAAAGGCGTATCTGTCAACCACAAGTGTGATCCCTTGATGTAGTTTCTCTTTCATCAACGGTCTGAAAACCATGTGGGAGAAAAAAAAAAATAGAGTTACACTCCTTTATAGTGATACAAATGAAAGGATTTCATCTAAAAGACAGCTCATGAGGCCAGTGCTTCTCTGTTAACATACATTATCATTAACAGTGATCATCAGCAGTGTCAGGGTTACCTGCGATGCTGATTGCAGATAAATAGCTATTTGTATTCTGTCCTCTAAGAGACATTAAGGAAACACCCTTTCAAGACACCGAAGTTCAGGGTGCCTCAGTGCAGGGCCCTGCTCTAGGCGGCTCCATGACTTTCAGGCAGGATCACAGCTAACTATATTCAGACATGACCAGCTTAGTCCTCTTCCCTTTTTAAGTGGTGCAGTAGATGTGTGATACACTCTGCCTCAGTCAAAAAGTCCTTTACCCATGACAATGACATTTCTTATTACAGCTCACTTATCTGCCTTATGCTTTCCCAGTTTGCTTGGCACCGCCACTACAGCAGAATCAGCCAAGCTTTTGTTTTAAAATGAAAACATTTTGCAATATAGATTTCCAGGTAAAAACAACAGCCAACACCGATTTCCCTAGCTCCACATGCAAAGACTCAGGGGCCAAAAGCAAGGACAGCCACCTATGGCTGAACGCAGCCTTCGGCTAGAGGGGAAGTCTGGACACAGTTCCTTAACTGCTCTGTCACTCACACGGACCTCCTTGTGAAGCAAGGTCTCTTCATTCAAGAAAGAAAGAAAATTCACAGTCTAGGCTGGTACAGTCTCAGCAACCCAATTCTTGAATCCAGTACAGCACAGGGACTGGAAATATCATACCTCATGATTTCAAAAGAACAGTCTGTGGGATTTGGTCTAAGATTAAATCCAAAGCCATTGGATTAAATCAAATCCATAAGAGTCCTCGCGACATTGCTTCCAGCCATGTTTCCCTTGCTAAACAGGATCATACTCTCGTACCTACTGTACCCACTGCAAGCTAAAACCCCAGGATTCAATGCCATGCTTTTTTCTTTTACAACTTAACAAACACTATCTTTACACGTGTTCCCAGCGGTTAGCAGAGAAGAGCAGGTGAATGGTGTGGTCCTCCAGGTTCTTCTCCTTCACCAGGTAGGAGCTGATCAGCCGCCCGATCTCTGTTGTTCTCACTGTAGGAAAGAGGGTGAGAAGGAGCAAACGCTGCCCTGAGCTGCTTTCGCCAAAGGGCTGTTGTCCTGGTTTCAGCTGGGATAGAGTTAATTTTCATCCTAGTAGCTGGTATACTGCTGTGTTTTGGATTTAGTATGAGAATAATGTTGACAACACGCTGATGTTTTAGTTGTTGCTGAGTAGTGTTTACACTGGTCGAGGACTTTTCAGCTTCCCATGCTCTGCCAGGTGCACAAGAAGCTGGGAGGGGGCACAACCAGGACAGCTGACCCCAACTGGCCAAAGGGCTATGCCATACCGTATGATGTCATGCTCAGTATATAAGCTGGGGGAAGAAAAAGGAAGGGGGTTTGGAGTGATGGCATTTGTCTTCCCAAGTAACCATTACACACGATGGAGCCCTGCTTTCTTGGGGATGGCTGAACACCTGCCTGCTGATGGGAAGCAGTGGATTAATTCCTTGTTTTGCTTTGCTTTGCATGCTTGCACGACTTTTACTTTACCTATTAAACTGTCTTTATTTCAACCCATGAGTTTTCTCACTTTTACTCTTCCAATTCTCTCCCCCATCCCACCGGGCCGAAGCGAGCGAGTGGCTGTGTGGGGTTTAGTTGCTGGCTGGGGTTAAACCACGACAGGTGTCCATCTGTCCCAGGGAATGCCAGTTTGCCCGGGATCTGTCTGTCACGGGTGGGAAAAGGTTGGTTCACCCGGGGATGGGGGTCAATCTGTCACGGGTGGGAGGAAGTCTGCCCGTCCGGGCTGGGGGTCTACCCGCCTGTCACGGGTTGGGAGGATGTCAGTCTGTCCGAGGGTGGGGGTAAATCTGTCACGGGTGGGAGGAGGTCAAGAGACCAAGGACGAGAGCCCTCGGATGGCGCCCCGCACCCCCCGGGAGCACACCGGGCGCCGCGGCCCGGCCTAGCGGGACTCCCTCGCCTCCCCCGCCCCGTTCCCTCCGGCCGTCGGCAGGCCCCGTACCCGGAAAGCGGAGGAGGTCGGCGCGGTGGCCGTCGGCCCGCAGCGCTTCCACCAGCCGGTGGCCCTGCGTGCTCTTCCCGGCTCGGTCCACACCCTCCAGCACGATCAGCGCGCCGCGCCGGCCCGCCATAGCCTCCCGCCCCGCCCCTTCCGCCGCCGCCCGGCCAATCTCGGCGAGCGCCCCCGGGCCGCTCTAGTCGGCGAAAGGGCACAGAGGCGCGGAGGTCCTCCCAGAAGGCGGCGAGGCGGGAAAGGAGGCACCGCCCCGCCCCCGCCCCGCCCTTCATGAATATGCAGCAGGAGCGGCCCCGGCGGCCAATAGGGGCCGGGCGGGCTATGAATATGGGATGAGGCTGAGGCCGCGGCCCTTGTCATGCGGGCCCGGCAGGCGGCGGGAAGCGGCGGCGGCGGCGGCGGGGCGCGGGCCGCAAGATGGCGACCGCCATGTACCTGGAGCACTACCTGGACAGTGAGCGCGGGGCCCCGAGCGGGCGGGGCGGGGGGGCGGGCGGCGGCGGGGGAGGGGGGGCGAGGCGAGCGGCGGCCGGGGCGGGGGCGGCGGCGGGAATTAGAACTGCGCCACGGGCTGGGCGCGGGGGGGGCGGTGCCGCTGTGCGTCATCAGCCGTCGCCTCGCGTCATCACTGCGCGCCGGGGAGCGGGGCGGTGAGGCGATGGAGGGCTGCGGGGGTCCCGCCGGTGCCGCCTGCCCGGCCGCTCTGCGCCGCCCCCGGGCTGTCACACGCCGTCCGGGGCGCGGGGGCCGCGGGGCTCTGCGCTCCCGGCCGGCGGCTCCGGCCCTCGCGGCGCGGGCAGTCACACCGTGCGCGACCGGCTCGCTGAGAAGCAGCGGGAGCGACGCGGCTGCCGGGTGAGCGGCAGTGCCACGAAGGCCCGTGGGCGTACGCACGTGTACCTAAGCTTTCCTGACGTAAACGGACGGTTTACGGTACGTCAGACTAAGCGTGCGTTCAGGTGCTGGCGTCAAAGGCGGGACGGCTGCTACGAGGAGAACAGGCTGCGGTATTTCTTGGCCTTTGTGTTCCAGGTATCGAAAACCTGCCTTGTGAGCTGCAAAGGAACTTCCAGCTGATGCGGGAGTTGGATCAGAGAACAGAAGGTGTGTTCAGGTACTTCGGTAAGCGAAGGCTGACGGAGGGCCTCGGCCCGAAGGACGGGAAGAGCCCCGGGGAGACTTGGCTTTAGAGGACGTGTCTCCCCTCTACCGCTTTTCCTTTTCTCTGCCTGAGCGCTGTGCAGCTTTTGTTTCTTTTCTGTGAGGACTCCAGCTCACAGGACTGAGGGTTTTTTCAGCAGTTGCTTGTTAATTAGTAGCTGCGCAATCGCTGTACCTGATGGCCCCTTGGATGGCCTTACCTGCACGCGTTTCCGCATCTACTGAATTGTAGATTGCTGCGTGTCTTGCAAGACCGATATTTTTTTTTTTGAGGTTTGTGTTGGTATCTGGTTGCGCATTAGTGATTTTCAATTTGAACTATTAGAATGGTAAATGGCTGCGTAGCAAATATAATGTTCTGTGTGTGGGAACAGAGGCCAAAGTTGTGAACCCATCGGTTTAGTTTCTGGTCTTAACTGTGAGCCTCTGCTCTGAATTAACTGTAAAACACTTGAGAAATCGGAATCACACCACAAGTCTTGAAGAGTGAATACCTTTAAGTTAATTTTTTTTAAAAAAGGTAAATACATTAAGAGATCAGGGGAAGTCAGAAAACTGTCAGGAGAGGTCTTCTAAATACTGTAAAGAGATAGAAGAAAAAAATAATTGCTTTGGCAGACAGCTTTCTCACGTGTATATACTTTGCTTTTCAGATAAGAAAGCAGAAATTGACAGTCTTGCAGCAGAATACATTGAATCAGTGAAAAACATGTTACCCGAGGAGCGGGTGGAACACCTGAAGAAAATCCAGAGTGCCTACAACAAATGTAAAGAGTACAGTGATGATAAAGTCCAGCTGGCCATGCAGACATACGAGATGGTGAGGATCACAACCAGTGAGACTTCTGTTAAAAACGGTCATACTCTGGAATGGGGCTGCTGGTGGACACAGAAGATATTTCCACAGCGTCCGTTTTCCCTGATGTTTTTGTTTTGGGTTAAATATCTTACTGAAACAAATTCTTAGTTCTAAAGCGTACTTTTCCTACTGTTGTCCTCTGTTATGTTAGCAGGTTTTGTGTCAAGTAGGCTTCTCGTCTGGTGAAAGGTTAAATGAGTTTATCCCACTTGAGTACTTGGTAGTATTCTTCTGCTGTGTAATAATGCCAGCAGATTTATCCCACTCCCTTCTCCCCACCAGCTCCCCTGTCACCCGATAATTTATTTAGGGCTGGTCTTAGTCATAGACAATGGGTTTTTTTTTTTAGTCAATTTCATTACTGTATTGTGGAGGAATTGAGGGAAATCTGCTCAATTACCTCGGTTTCCAAGTGACAAAAGAAAGCAGACCTGTCAGCTCCACCATTCTGGTTGTATACTGGACACCAGACTTTCCTCAATCGACCTGGTGGGAAAATCTCATTTCTTAAGATGCAGCTTTCTGCTTTTCTCTTCTGCCTCTACTCCTGTGTGCGTTTAGCTGCCCCTTGAATAATTCTTATCTTTGTGTGTTTTATCCCATAGATAAAACTTGAGTGAAGGGAATCCTTTCGACTGTGCTTAGTATGTTTTGTCCAGCTTCTAGCGATGCTTTGGGTTCTGCTGCATCTGCAGCTGCAGTACGTTGTATTGCCATCAAAAAACTGCAGAAAAGTAGATTATTTCACAGGGATTGAAAAGCGTCCTAGATAACCACTAATTTGAAGGCTAGGTATTGCAGCAACGCAGTTTGGGGGTGGTGACTTAAAATACCTTTGCTGCATCTCTGTTCTGTAAGCCACGTTATTGCAGCCAGGGTAGCACAATGTACTTACTTAACATGTATTGACTTGATATTGGAGGTAGTTGGCAGAAGCCTGTATTACTAAATTTCTTTGAATAGCATGCCAGTGAAATGCCAGGAAAAACAGACTGATCTACTCAACACATTTCATGGACATGAGTTGAATAATGTATTTTGAAAATTGCAGGGAGAAAACAATTCTTTTTAATATCTCTTATTGTCTTGTTTTGTTCCACAAACCATCAGTCTGAGTTGCTTTGACTCTCCTTTATGCCACCTCCTTCCCCCTTTTCCTTCTTTTCTCTTTGCCTGTGTTGGGATTAGGTCCTCTTGCTTTTTTGTATTTTCCTTTGGCTTTTTCTCTCTGCTTTAATTCCCTTTGTGTGTACCATTTCCCTTTTTTCCAGTTTCATAGCCCTTTCATGCCTTGCTCTAAACTATTATACTGCTGTTCATGCCGATAACGGCCTTCCTGTTTTCGTTTGTGGATTTTTTTTCTTAATTCAGTTTGTGGTTTCCTCTTCTGTGCAGGTGGATAAGCATATCCGCCGGCTGGATGCAGACTTGGCGCGATTTGAAGCAGATCTGAAAGATAAACTGGAAGGCAGTGACTTTGAAAACCCTGGATCTCGAAGCCTAAAAAGTGCGTAAATTTAATATGTTTGACAGCCTTTCCCAGCACTGAGCGTATCTAACCAGAAAGGCTGAGATATAAAATAGGCTGTTATTTCTGGAGGAAGAAAAGAAGTCCACCATAGTGTACTTTTCTACTTGTTTTTAATGCTCTTCAAATATTTACAGTGTTCTGGTGGGCAATAAACAGATGAAGAAAAATCTAGTGCTGGGATCTAACTTACTGTCTCTGCTTGCCAGATCACCCTGAGGTGGCCAATGGTTACTGGTTGTAAGGAGGCCACTGGCCAAGGGGGAGCTTACTGTGACAAAACCGAACTGATTTTCTCACAGCTCTTGAGTGTAAAAGTTTTAGTTTCAGGCTTGATCTGTGACTGAGTAAGTTCTAAGATCTTTTTGAGGAGAGATTTCTGTTTTCCTCCCTTTACCAGAATTTGAATTGAATTAGGAGTTAAAGGAAGGTATCAGTTCCTGTAATGTATACTGGAAATCTCCTATGATTACAGTGAAACTTGGGCATGGTTAACAGCAGTACAGCTTTATGCCTTTGAATTGTGAAATAAGAGGTAAGATCAGGGATGTGGAGATAAAAGTTACGTTAGTTATTGAGTAACCAATTAACTGGCTGAGTGTTTAAAAATATACTGAGATTTTAAAAAAATATTACAGCATGTCTAATCAAATATGATGCTATTTATATCTTGTGCAACAATATGGGCTAACATTGTACCGCAATGATTTAGTTGCCAAAACTGTGAACGGAAGAGTTTGGTGCTCAGTTGTACTACTTGCCAATTTGGCATGTTTGTGGCATAAAAATGTATTTCTGTATTTCAGAAGCAGCATTCGTATTCAATTACACACAAAAGAAGGATTTCAAACCAATAAATACATCAAAAGAAAAAGATTGCGGATTTTTCTGGTATTCAAATAAATTGAAATGATGGGTTTTTTTCCTTTATAGAGGGACGAAGTCAGAAAGACAAAAGAGGCTCTCGCGGTCGAGGCAGGCGAACATCTGAAGAAGATACACCAAAGAAAAAGAAACTCAAAGGAGGGTAAGGCATACCCAGTCACAGCTCTGGTGACTTTGGCTTGACACTTCATGAATTTTCCGGAAGCTCACATTACCCTGTTTGACTCGTGTCTGGATGGTGAGCGGTGTTAGAGCGTTGTAGTCTTACTCCGTTTCATTAGTGTCCTGCTTAAGACAAGTCAGCTTTGTTAATTAACTCCTTGGTTGGCATGTGGAAATTCAGCATGCTTGGAATGCCCTCTGTCTGGAAGGACAAGATCAGCATCTCTGTTACTGTTGGCAAGCTGGGAGAAAATAGCTTTGTTTTTTGTCATGTGGCTATTTTTAACAGTTGCTTGTGGTCTTGATGGTAAAAAAAAAAAAAAGACTTGCCCATTGAGACAAAACCTGATGTTTTACTGCTGTTCTAGACATCTTGGAGAATTTTGGGGGTTGTTTTCAAACAGTCATGTCCTGAACAATCTTGAGTAATCTCATTTGGTTTTGTGAAGCAAGGAAGAAAGCATGTCCCCTCTCTATCATATGATTTATATTAGAGGGATGCTGTTAATTCTGATTTTTCAGTTGGCTAAATGGAGGGGCAGAAAAGAAAAAAATAGTTTCCACTGAGCGTTACTGACATGTCAACTTAATACATTCCTGTCAGAGCAAGGAGGTTCACTCATACCTGGCAAGGAGAAAAGAATATATATATTAAAACTGACGGGGGGGGGGGGGGGGGAAATCAGATTCTTCTGTCCGCAAGCAGAAGTGATCCGTATGTTAATTTTGCTCCTGTAGTCATGGCATCTATAAATCATTCTCTTAATCCCTTATAGTCAAGCTCATGTTTTGTGTTTGATCAAACTACATTGTGATTTTAATTATTGGATAATATGTGATAATGTAATCTAAACTCTGAAGTAAAGTCAGTGTGTTTTAGGGAAGATATTGTTAAAAACTAATTTTCCCGAGTGGGATTTAGATCTTGGAAACATGGTGTTGCCTACAACTGAAAAATGTTTTATCCTCAATCTGTCCTTGTCCACAGATCTGAGTTTGCTGATACCATCCTGTCGGTGCATCCCTCAGATGTCCTAGACATGCCGGTGGACCCCAACGAACCCACCTACTGCCTGTGTCACCAGGTGTCCTATGGAGAAATGATTGGCTGTGACAACCCAGATGTAAGCACTTGAGATGATATATTGTCAGATGTTCGCTACGTCACAACACTGCGAAATCCAGGGCGGGCGGGGGGGGGCGTGTGTACTTGCTCAATTCGATCATACAAAATGAAAGTAACATTGTGAAACGCTAAGCATCTCCTCTGTGGGTTTTTCCTTTCTGTTTTGCAGTGCCCAATTGAATGGTTCCACTTTGCTTGCGTAGACCTCACCACCAAACCAAAAGGGAAATGGTAAGTATGACAACATACAGCTTTTTGATTTTTATCAGGCTACAGTTTGCCTCAGCAAGAATCACAATAAGAATTAAAACCTTGTTGCGACCCCTTGTCACAGAGGAGCTTTGCTCTTGTCATCAGAGGGTTTGCATCCTATATGGCTTGGAATTGTGTTTGTGTGAAGGTAGAAGTGGAACCTTCTTCCTGAAGTCCACTTCCACGGGAGTCTCTAGATTCTGGTGGGAGCAAAACAAGGACCTGGGCATATGCAAAACTGCATGATAAACAGAGCAGTTTTTGATCTGAGGCTTGTGTAAACGTGTACATGTTACATCTCGGGTTTGCTGTATTGTCACGTAGTTGTGGCTGTGGTTAAAATTGAGAAGAGACATGTATTTATTTTTTTCACTTCTGGAAGCAAAGTTTGAAGACTGCTCTAGGTTTTGCTTATATATGTGTTCGTCTTGGAAAGAATCATAGGCTTGTTCTGTACTTAGTTTCTGTTTAATGGACTGCTCTCATCTAATTAATAAGATGCCTATCAGAAACAGGCTTAAGTGAAAGCGTACTGCAATTATTGGAGGGAGAGGAAGGAATGAGTTGGAGGAACATATCTTTGGCCTGTAGAGAAAGCTGGTGTGACAAACTTGGAGAAGTTACTTGGAGTAACTTCTAGGTGAACGAAATAAGGTGAATGACAGCTGTGAGGGGCTGATGAGCCCTGGAAGCCTCCTAGTGCTATCTGTTACTTCTGCCCACTCGAGTTGGTACTGTTCCTTTCCTATTTGCCCACGCTTCCTGCATGTCATGAAAATTGTTGCAGTTGCTTAAATTGGCTGCTTTTAAACCATGCTCCCACCCACTCATTCCCAAATAATAAAAAGAGTTCTTGGGCTATGTGTTGTTAACTTCAGGAACTAATTACTGCTTCTTTTTCCCTGTAGGTTTTGTCCTCGTTGTGTTCAGGAAAGAAAGAAAAAGAAGTAAGGAGTAGAGGGAAATGCATCCTCCGAGGCAAGAAGAATTTAATATATTCCTTCATTCATGTTGCAATATTATCTTTGATTTTTTTTTTTTAAACCTACCCTCCTTTTTCTGGTATGATATTTAATTGTCCAGTGGCCAGTTGTAATTCCTGTTCTTTCTTAAGAAAATTACTTTGGGAGGGAGTCCCAAATCCCATTGCCACAGGGATTTCATTTATGTTACACTTGCACAGCACTGAAATCAGTGTTGCTATGAAGTGCTAGGGCAGCCAGTAGCTGTAGTCTCTGCTAGTTTATAGGAGTCTGTGAAACCACGTAAGGCATTGCAGGAGACTCAGATACCTGTATCTTCAGCATGGTGCATCGCCATTATGGAAGTAGTTTAGGCCTGGAGCTTGGTGTGGCAGAGAAGAAGGAATTCTCTCCGATGTAGCCTGCATGAAAGAAGTAGACTCCGTTGTTTAGGTGTGAAGTCCATTTGTTGTGCAGTTTTGTAGTACGGAAGGGAAAGGGAAAGCTGGTTAACTGTTTCCAGTGTCCATTTCTGCAAAGGCAAGCGATGTGCTTAGCTTTGACAAGGTGGGGATGGGAGAGAGGTATGATCGTATCTTCTCTTTTGGGGACTTTCTTTTGTCTACCTTTGCACTGCGTTTATTTTACTTGATCTTGCCCCCGTTCACATGAACCTTAGCAGAAGCAAACCATTAGACTTTTCACCTCCTTCTAGAAAAGGTTTGTCTCTTTTGGGAGAAAACCTTTAAACAGCAAAGGAATTGTCCTGCAGTGTTTTGTAGTGACGGTAATATTGAGAGAGGGTGTTACCTTTCCTGGCTGTTTCCATTTCTCCGAAGATCCTTTTAGTACATTACTGTGAAGATGAATCCTACAGTATTCTTATAGAGATAGAAGGTCGGATTTATTCATAAAATAAGATGAAGGCCTGATTTTTGTTACTTGTCTTTGCCTGTATTGCACCTGGGTAAATCAGGAAAACAAGCTTTAAGAGGAGGCTCCATAAGGACAATGTGTATGTTCCTATGATGGAGCTACAAAGCTGAAAGGCTGGGGTGGGGGTGGGGTGTTGAATAGCATTTGCTATGAAGCACTGCTGTTGAAGAAGGCCATTCAGCAGGAATGTTTTAAAATGACTTCTTGTCTTTTTTAGTGGGGGCGCATTTGCGTGTTCTTGACTACTTTAAGCTGCCTTTCAGATTATGAATGTGAATCCTTGCTGTCATCACAGTGTCAGTTGCTGCAGCGGAAGGAAGAGAAGGAAATCAGGAGTAGGAAAACAAAAGTCTTTCTGTGTTTTCCTTGCTCTGAGTTATAGTGGATGCAGAAGTTGAGGGAAGAGCAGAGAGAACTCTTGTCTTCATCTATGTCTCCTGCATTGTGGGTCTTACCTGCCTACAATAAGAGATGTGGGGAAAGGTGGTTCTGCTGCCAGAGGGGGGAGAAAAAAAGCCCCGAACCAACCCCCACTGCAGTAGCACACACCAGAGTTCATGAACTTTGCTGTCTGATCCCTGATGGGTGTTGATGGCAGCTCTGTGCAGGGCTGTGTACTACTTTGCATACCATTGTGGAGGAGCTCTTGGTATAGAGTGCTGGAAAGGCATTAAGAGACTTCCAGATAAGCTTTTGTTCTGCTGTAAAAACAATCTGAATAAACAGTACAGAAGAAAAAAATACTTCTAGTCAGATTTTGGCACCTGTTTCCAAAAGAAAAGTCTTTTTTCCCCCTGTTACACTGACCCTCTTACTTATGTTTTGCAATGAAAGAAAGTAGAACACAGCTCTTGCCAATTTTCCTTCCCTGCTTTGCTCTGTTGGGCTTTGTAGATGCTGCACCTATGTCAAGACTGACATAGAAGAAACCTCTTGATACTGAGACAACTTTTCTGTTAACATTTTGATTTATTGCATCTGCTATGGAAAAAAAATACCTGTCTCCAGGGTCCTTTCATTTAAAGTGTGATGTTGCACGTGTCTTCGCAACATTGCATCACTCTGTATGTTGTGTATGAAGTTTCCACAGTTATGTTTACAAGACAACGCGCATTTGTCATTCTTGCCATTGTAATAGCACCCAGAAAGCACACAGACAAATTGAAAGGAGGTTGCTGGAGAGAAGGAGGAGGAAAAGCACAATCACACAAACCTGAACTTAGAAATTCAGTCAGCCCTCTTTTTCTTTCTGCCTCTCTTTTTTGAGAGTAAATTTAATCGTGATACCTCATGAGCCAGCCTGTAATTCAGTAACCAGTGAGTGAGACCTGTACCTCATTGACCTGCTACACTGGATTAATGCAGGAGTGTTACTGCATCCCGAAGGCTAGTGTTGATGCCGTTTCAGGCTTTATTTTTCCCTTCTGGTATTGTATACAACTTTTTTTTTTTCTTCCCCCCCCCCCCGGCTTTATTAGTTAGCGGTATCACCATAGATTAAGCATTTGATTTGAAACAATCTCGCAATTCCACTGCGCCTCTCTGGAGGTCTTGCTGGAAACATGCCCTTACGGAAGTGCACAGCTACGGATGAATAGGCACGAAGCTGACCACCCTCAGCTCAGAAAAGATGGTCAGGTAGTACAGCAACATGCATTTTGTTAACAAGTGCTTTCTGGGGCTCAGCAGAGCAGACTTTTTCCATTTTAACCAGCAAAGCAAAAAGAAAAATAAACTCTAGAAGTTAGCATCAGCCCTCAAAAGGAAAGAGACTTTGCTAGGAATCGTGAACAGTGTGAGGTACAACATACTCCTCCTCTTCACGATGCAACATCTCTAATGTGTCAGAACATCTGACGTCTGATACCAGCAATAAACTGTCCCACTTGGAACATATCAGCGTGGGGGCTCTGAGGGGCTGCGGAGCACCTCTTGGCTGCTTGCACCTGGCTTTAGAGATTTTTTGGGGTTTTTTTTTAAACTCCTTATAGACAGAAATACCAGTAGCCTTCATTTTTGCTTACTAAAGGATTTAAATCTTTCTCCTGAATTTTGAATGTATGGCGATAAATATCCTTTTCTGGAGAAGGGCGCACAAGACTGTGACACGTAAAGGAATGTTCCACTAACGATTGTCCAAACACCCGAAGGCCCTGCGGGGTTCAGCTTTATTGCAGCTCGTCCAAACCGGAGGTGAAATGACTTTAACCCAATCGTACTATTTTTTAAAAGAGTTAGATCTATGTTCCCTTTGTAAATGGAAGAGAATATAAATCTTTTTATTAAAAAAAAAAAAAGGAATGTAAAGTAAAAATGTATATCTGTATTTTTGGATCATGTAATAGATAATGGATATATTGTTATAAATAAAGTATTTTTGGGAACAGAGCCGTGCCAGAGTGTGTCGGGGCGGCGGCGGAGCGCTTGCGGGGGGGGGCGTCCCCCTCCGGGGGCGGGGCCTCCCGCCGCCAGGGGGCGCTGCCGCCCGCCTGTGCCGGGTGCGTGCGCGGTGGCAGCGTCACCCGCGGCCTGGCCGCCTCAGGGGGCGCGGGCCCGCGTCCGGCCGTGCCTCGCCGCCGCCCGGCTCCCCTCGCTGCCTGCACCGGGGCGGGCCTGAAGCTGCCGGGCCCAGAAGCGGGGGCGGGTTTACCCCGTCCCGTCCCGAGGGGTGTGTGAGGCTGTCGTGTCCCAGCTGGGGTTCGGCGGGTGGTTGGTGACAGCAGAAGGAGAGCTTCTGCCTGAGCTGTGCGATGGGTATCTGCGGTGGCGCCTGGCCGGGGGGTTGTCACGCATGGAGGGGCCTGTTCCCACCTCCTCACAAACCGGGAGAGCGCCTAAGTTGTTTCCCCTAGGAGAGGAACACCCAGAGCCGGGGCAGAGAGGAGGGGAGCTTGCACCTGAGGTCGGCCTCTGCTTTCCAGGGTGATCATGGGGATTTCCTCTGCGGTCCCCTGCTGCTCTGTGTGGAGTTGCTGGACTCGGCTAAGATGGCTGACAAGCTTCCACAGGAGGCTCTTGGCACAGCAGAGTGTGACTTCTGTCTTGGGGACGCTTCAGCAGAGGAAACGGCCAGGTACACCCACGAACGTGGTTTCTATGCCATGGGGCATGAGGCCTCGGGGCCGGAGAGCGCTCCACACAGCCTCCTCCAGCTTGCAGGAGGTCATGCTGACTAGCGAGCGTTACAGAGTGCAGCGGCTGCCCTTCTCCCGTGTGTCTGACAGCGACGTGGCTTTCTTTGAGCGCATTATGCCAGGCAGAGTCATCACAAATCCAGAGGAATTGAAACCATTTAATGTGGACTGGCTTAAATCAGTCCGAGGTAAGTGAGGTTGTTTATTTTTCAGTTTTGGTAAAGCCTCCTCTCTGCTTCCGTTAAGGTACGAGAATGAAAAGTCTGCCAAAGAAAATCTCATCTTTGTTTATAGCAGACCACGTCTTTCTTTACAGACCAGGCAAAATGAGTTTTCCTCACAGGAAATATTCCTTTGAGAGTTACCTAATTTCTGGTAATCTTTCAGGCTTTCATTAACAAAAAAATCTAAGCCCTGTTAACTTACTAATTTTTTCCTGAAACAAATTGGTTAACAGTTCCTGAAGTTTTGGATTAACCTCAGAAAACAAGTGGTGTGAATTTTCTGTTACTTTTGTCAAAGACTTCATGAGAATATTAAACAATTCCCATTGCCCCCACTGGCAGCCAAGTCTACATATACAGACAAAGCTTTTACAGTGCTTTAAGGGAAAGCCCGCTATGGAAAATGTTTGTTTTAAAAGTGATTAAAATGACTCTGCCTCACAGTGGAGGGAGTGTTGTTATTTCAGACATCACATTTTGCCACCTTTTTCTTTCTGACCTCTGTAGAGCCCACAACTTGCCTTGAGAGTCCCTTGCTTTCATTGCAGGCTGTAGCAAGCTGATGTTGAAGCCACAGACAACAGCAGAGGTGTCTCAGGCTCTCAGGTAACGTGCTCCTTTTCTGCTGGATTTTGTGATGAGGAAACTCAGGTGATGAGAAGATTCAGGTTTAGCCTGAGAGGGCCCAGCAGGTGAAGGGGAACTTCTAGATGTCCAGGCACTAATTGCTCAGCCATTGGATTTATTGAAGCTGTTTTCTTCTTGACTGCATGTCTTCTGGTTGAGCTCTGGTGAATTCAGCTCTCCCTTCTGCTCTTTATATCCCCACTGCCCTTGGGCTGCCCACTGTTTCCTGACGTACCTTTTGTTCCAGCTGCTCACAGGGCGGGAGACAGTGCATGCTGTCGCGAGTCTGGGGCTGTGCATGTGCTGGTGGGTATGCATGTGCAGTGTCGCTCATCTAAAAAAACTACAGGTTCCTGATTAGGAATGTTTTCACATAGGGAGCTGAAATTTTTCAAGGCAGAAAGGGGCTTGAACCTGTGCCTTGTATTTCCCAGGCCCAGTGCTCTCCCTGACGCTCAGCTTTTCTGGGGTTATGGTGTCATGTCCATATTGGGCAGAAACAAAGGCCAAACTTTCATTTGTTTTACAAAATAAAATTAATCTTTCCTGGCCAGATGTCCTTGCAAAGAAAGGCTAAGTGGGCAGCAGCAGACTTCCCAAATCAATGTTGATGGCTTTGAGTAGAAGGGTCCTAAGAGTGCTTAGTGTGGAGGAGAGAAATGGTGGGGAGAGATTAGCAAGTGGATTTAGTATTGATGACTTTTCTGCTCTACTAAGTTGTCAAAATTAGACACTGTACCAGTGCTCAAGAGGAGCAGTTGTGTTGAATGATTCAGGAGGGTCCATCTGAAAAGGTAAAGAAGGTTAGGCCTGAATCAGGCAGTTTGAGGAGCTAATGTTTTGTCCACTAAATCAGTAAGAACACCCCTGGTTTGCTCGTGTGAGCACAGCTCCAGTTGGGCGTCAGTATGCAGGATCACTGTTTGGCTGAAGAGCTAAAAGCTGCGTGAACCCACTCCTAGCTCTGTTAAAACAGACATATAGAGCACAGTAAAGTCAGGGCTTCTGAAGTAACTGCTGGTGCAGTGGGCCTTTGTGCCATCCGTTGTGCAAGAACTTGTGTGAGTTTGGAGAGGATGTGATGGGTGGTGCTTTGCAGGGATATGGCAGGCTGGAAGGTGAAGTGGCTGAGGCATAGATGCACACGCTTCATTGCCTACAGGGCATTAATGTAAACAGAGTGAGCAGTGATTTCCAGGCAGATGTTGCATGGCAAATCTGTAGATGTGCGCAGGGGTAACCCCACGTGTTTGTTCCTTTGCTCAGTGCTGGGTGAGTTTAGTGAGGAGTTGCGCTTTCTCACTTCTGCAGTGAAACTGTCCCTTTGTATCAATTTAATCTTTAGGCTAAATGCTGCTTAATTTTAAGGAGCGTTGAGCACTCGTGCAACAGTAGACGTTCATGTGGAAGTGAAATTCTTCTGATAGACTGGATTATGGCCTTAAAATGCATAAGGCTTCAGAAACCTTCTTCCTTTCAGGTACTGCTATGAGAGGAACCTGGCAGTGAACCCACAGGGGGGTAACACAGGCCTTGTTGGGGGCAGCGTTCCTGTCTTTGATGAGATCATTCTCTCCACTGTTCTCATGAACAGGATCATCAGCTTTGACAAGGTGTCTGGTAAGTATTGTAGAGATGTGAGGCGCAGAAATGAGCCCCAGGCCCTCAACCAGCCATTTTCCTGGGAGACAATAGCTGCAGGATCAGCAAGGTTCAGCCCAGCAGCGTCATAAGGGGTGTCACAGGTTTGTTCCATCCAGTCTCCTGCTGCTGATGTAATGCTTAGGTTATAATAGTAGCAGATGTAAAAATACATCTGGTGGCAGAAAGAGGAAGAGAAGAGAGAAGAGAAGAGAGAAGAGAAGAGAAGAGAAGAGAAGAGAAGAGAAGAGAAGAGAAGAGAAGAGAAGAGAAGAGAAGAGAAGAGAAGAGAAGAGAAGAGAAGAGAAGAGAAGAGAAGAGAAGAGAAGAGAAGAGAAGAGAAGAGAAAACATGGACATCCTATTACCTCTGTATAAATCTAGATGAGAAACCCAGCAGGTGGAGCAGAATGACAGTGTTGAAGAAGGCATGTGGTAACTACACTAGCAGAGGGAAGGGAGGGATGGGGAAAACTTACAGGTTGTTTGGATTTGGAGAGTTAGGAAGCAGGCTGGTTTGAGTATTTCAGTTCTTAAAACACAGAAAGAGAGAGAACAACAGGAAGAGATATACTTAATCTCATTGTGTTTTACCAGTCCAGAGTTGTGGATGACCAGATGTTAAGACAATGGCAAAGCTCCCCTTGGCTTGAGGAGGGGTTGGACAATGCCTTGTAGCATGCATGGATGAATTCTGCATTTAAATTGAACCCCAGGAAGTTTTGGAGGAAGAGGTGGTTGCATCCACTTGTACTTATCCCGCCTCTTTAGGAGGCACCTTCTTCTTGGGCATCAGCCTGTAGCAGCACATTTATGTTTCAGGAATCCTTGTGTGCCAAGCTGGCTGCATCTTGGAGAAACTCAACGAGTACTTGGAGGAGCAGGGGTTTATCATGCCACTTGACTTGGGAGCGAAAGGTAGCTGTCACATCGGTGGTAACGTGGCCACAAATGCTGGAGGCTTACGGCTCTTGAGATACGGCTCTCTCCGAGGGACAGTGCTGGGACTGGAAGTGGTAAGGCGAGTACCTGGCAGTTCCCTTCTGTGTTTGAACCTCTACTTCTTACCCTGTTCCCTGCTGTTCTAGCCCTTAGCTACCCATTATGCAGACAAGTTTCTCTGCAGGCTTCCACTCTTCGCTTTTCCTTGTATGACTCTTTTGAGAAGGGGCAACAAGTGTCTTCATGTGTGTAGTGTGTTACTGCTACCACAGTTTGCAGCTTCCACCTCTGTCCTTACTGATGGGAGTGGTATTAGGTGGTTTTCTAATCCGGATAAGAAGGTAGGGAGACATTTGGTGATCCCAAGTTGCCTCTATGAGGTTGGTTCCTCTGTGGAGTGGTGGGTCTCTGGAACGCTCTGCTAAATCCATCCTATGGCACTCTTCTAGCAGCTGCTCACTCAACTTTTAATAGAGCCGTCTGCTTTGGATTTGTTTGGCTGATGGCTTTCTCCTAGACTCTTTCCTGTTCTTCAGCCTGCTTCTGCCCTACAGGCCTGTGCTTTTGTGTGTAAAGACTGTGATTAGTGGTTCTAAAAAAGATTTGGAGCGTGGGAGCAGAGAGTTGATAGGAAATAAATTGGGTAGGTAACAAAAGCCTGGTTTGGTTTTATTGTGTAGGCCCAGAAAGGAGAGCCTTTGTCTCTCAGGTTAGTCCCTCTAGCATCAAAATAGCCTTTAGTAGCATGTCTTAGAGACATTCAGCCTTGATTTAAGGCTCAAGTGGTGGAGGGCTTACTTCATTCTGGTTAACTATGTTCACTGTTTCAAATAGTGTTCCTTGTTTCTGTTGAATAATGGGAGCTAGGGCTGCAAAGAATGGCTGATCTTGTCCACCACTGGTAAGAAAAGCAGAGCAAACTCGATCTTCTGTTATTACTTGTCCTGCTGGAACATGTGCAAAGAGCACCGCAAAATAAGAAGGAGAAGAGTTTGGGGGAAGACTCAGGTAGGATATAGAGGGGAGGAAGAGCTGGGAATGGAGGAGCAGTGACGAGACTGTGGGAACGGGTTGCTGCTGTTGTCCACTGCTCAAGGCTAGTGGCAGCTTTTCATCAGCTTGGTAGTAGACGAGCTTATGACTGCAGATTTCTATGTAGGTGCTTGACTGGGTCTCCGTATTCCCACAGGTGCTGGCTGACGGCTCAGCTCTGGATTGCTTGGCTTCTCTGCGCAAAGATAACACTGGCTATGATTTGAAGCAGCTTTTCATTGGATCTGAGGGGACCTTGGGAGTTATCACTGCTGTCTCCATACTCTGTCCTCAGAAACCGAAGGCTGTGAATCTGGCATTCCTAGGTAGGAGCTGATATTAATAATTGCACACCCTAATTCAGAGACTGGGAAGGGAATAGGAATGGAGAAAAGAAAGCATTGATTAGCCTGCTGTGCTAGACTACCAGCATCAGCTTGTTTCTGAGAAACAATATGGTGCTGTATGTTAAAATACCTGTGCAGATATTTTATATCTGTGGTGTAAATGTGTAAAATACCTACAAGGGCCGGTTTCTCTCCAAGGGAAGGGCAGCCAGGAGCTTAGCAGGTTGAAGAGGCAGGCAGGACAGTGCCCTCACTGAGAAGGGCCCGGTCTGACAGTACCCGAGCAAGGTGAGCAGGGCAAGTCTGGTGACAGTAGGCAGAGGCAGCCGCAATCCAGCGGTCACAGGGTGAGTCCATAGTGACAAGGCAAGGCTGGGAAGTCAAGTCTGCAGGTCAGGGTCTGGATCAGAATGGTACATGGCCAGGCACAGCTACTTAAAAGCTGCTTCTGAGTGAGCCTCAGGAGGGGTGTCCCTGCTGAGGCTTTTTAACAGAGTTGTTTGTGGGGAGCCTTCACTGAGACTGTTTGGGTTTTGGTTTTTTTTTCTCTAAAACCTCCAAGGCCAGCAGGGGCTTCTCAGACAGCTTGCTTGTATCAGATGTGGCCTTCAGAGCAGAGACCTAAACTCCTAGGAGAGGATGAGTAGACCGCAAGTGCTGACAGACCTGTGGAATATTTGCAGTGGACCCCAGAATTTGCCTGGACTCTCACAGTAGCCTTTAAATTTCTCTTGGGTTGCCTTCTTGCCTGTGCTGAGAACTGAGGGTGGGGCAGACGTTTTCGCATGAACTGTCCTAGAGTGTTCAAGATGTCCTTGCCACGGCAAAGACTAATTGCTATATCCTCCTGCTGTTCTGCTCTGAAACGTTTCCCAGCTAAAACCGTTACAGGAACTGCTGATCTAAACCCACACAGGGTAGCAGTTTACATTTCCTAGAAATGGGAAAGATGACTTGAAGCCTGATAGACTTTTAAGAAGTTTTTACAAGGTTTTGGGGTGCTGTGTTTTGTTCCTGATTCCTCTCTGTGTTCTGTCTGAAGGGTGTCAGAGTTTCACTAAGGTTCTGGGAACATTTACAACCTGCAGAGCCATGCTGGGAGAGATCCTGTCTGCCTATGAGTTCATGGATGAGAAGTGCATGGAATTGGTTGAGAGACATCTCAAGCTGTCCAGCCCAGTGACGGGTACCAGTGTCATTTGTGCTGTAGAAAGAGGCATTGTACTGCTTGGGGATTTTTAGCCTAGTTTTGTATACATATGTATATATGTCAGTAAGCATGTGGGCGTCCCTCATAATTTTTGTATTCCCAGTATTCAATTCCCAATATTCAATTCCAAACACATTTGGTGGAAATCTTTAACGATAAGACATTTTACTTCTACTTGTTCCCACAAAACTGCTAGTTTTCTGAAAAGTGGTAGCTAGGTAAAGGGTAGAGGATGTAAGTGAAGTGCCCTACAGATAAAAGATTGCTACTTGAGCTGCCCTTCCGTGTGGCACCAGAGAATCTGGGCAGTAGAGTGACCTCATGAAATGTGCCAAGCTTGGGAGAAGTTCCAGAATCTGCACTAAATTCCTGTGCTTTTATCCCAGAGCATCTGCTTATTCTGTCCTCCCTCACTTTCAGGCAGCCCTTTTTATGTTTTAATTGAAACTTCGGGCTCCAGCTCGACCCATGATGAAGAAAAACTGAACAACTTCCTAGAACAGGCCATGAGTTCTGGTTTGGTCACTGATGGAACTGTGGCAACGGATGATAAGAAAATAAAGGCAAGTCATCGTTTCCTCTTGCGCAAATCTCTTTGAGATGATTCTGTACTTGGATTTTTATGTTTAATAGGGAAATGTTCGGACTGTTGTTTGGTATAAATGTCCCTGAGTGATCTGGTAGCTTATTTGGCATATTGAATAAGAATGCTAAAAGAGAATACTTACCACTGGTGATTCTTCTGAGAAAGCCTGAGTATTTGGGGTTTCAGTGGGTGTTTTCTCTTTTAAAAAGATCAGAATAATGTATTACATCTTTCAGTGGTTGCTGGGGTAGGACCCAAACTGCCTGAAAAGTATCGAAACCAGAAGCTGAGTTGTCAGCGAGGCCAGGAGTGAGCAAAGTCCTGTAGGCCAGCATGACAGTCTGTTAGAGCCAGAGACTGTGGTCCCCGGGAACAAGACGAACACATAGTGTCTCAGTGAGGAGGAGAGTGATTTGTGTCTGCCTGGTGAACATGAGTCTTTTACACTGACCCATGTTTCTTCCAGTCCCAGTTCCCAAACCGACCCTTGCAGTACTAAACTGGAGGAGGCACGTCCCCACTTCTTGGGAAACCCAGAACAGCTTTGGAGAGAATGCCCATGGCTGTGTTCTTTGCATCTGGGGTTCTGTCAAGCTTGAAGAGTTGCTCTGTCACTTTACTGTACCATGCTGCCAAGAAAGCGTTATTACTGGCTTCCAAGAGGCAGAGGATATCGAGCGAAATCAGAAGTTGATGTTATATGCAAAGAATCTAGGCTCTTTTTCCCTCCATGCCACAAAGCATGGAACCCAAGAGGTACTTGGTTTATTTGGATTTTTTTGACCTTTGATTCATCAGATGCTGTGGAGCCTGCGGGAGAGGATCACAGAGGCCCTCACTCACGATGGCTATGTCTACAAATATGACATCTCTCTCCCTGTGGGAAAGCTGTACGATCTCGTGACTGACACGAGGGCTCGGCTGGGCTGGAGTGCCAAAAACGTGGTGGGCTACGGCCACTTGGGTAAGTGTAGATGCTGGGAAAGGAGGTTATGGCTCTTCCGTGCTCCAGGTTTTGCTATGCAGCTTCCTGGTAGTTTTAAAGGTTGTTTTTAGATTAGTGAAAGGCATAGACTAAATAGCTGAGAGCTGTCAGAAGAGGAGGATACACAAGGATCTTTGTGTTTGAATTTCATTGCTTTTAGACTGTATTCCATATAGTAATGGCAGGTTGCTAGCCAGCCAGCCACTGAACTGGTCATTTGTATCTTCTTGCTCTGTACTTTCTTTTTAAATATGTAGGTTGTTTAATTGGACCATCAATTTGATTAATGTACTTAGACACATTTGGTAGATAAACACTTTCTTGTCCGAAGTGATTAGTCATATTGGAAATCAATTATGTCTGAGCCATTAACCCTCCAAAAGAGAGTGATAAAAGTAAGGCACAGAAAGGCCAGTACATTTGTCAGAATGCTTTGAAACTAATTTGATTTTACATACAGTTAAATTGGTAGCTTAGCAGAGCTGTTCTGTTAAAAAAAAAAAAAAGAACAGAACACTCTTCAGCACGCTCGATTTGAGATTGTTGGACATGGAAAGCCAAGTCTGCGTAACAAAGGCTGCCTCTGGTAGCTCTTGGTATTGAGGATTAAGCTGTGTACTGTGAGGGTTTGCAGGAAGAGGTACTGGAGTGAGAATGAGTAAGTTGTGTTTACCTTTGTGTGTTTTGTCTTCTGAATACCCAGCAAGCGTATGCTTAATCAAATACCATCACACGCAAGTGGAAAAAGGAGAATATGTTCTGCTTGCTTTGTTTCTGTTGACACAGTGCCAAAGTGCATTTAGAACATTGCACAAACATAATAGGGAGAGAGGAAGTGATGAAGGGCTTTATTAAAATCTAACGATCATTATGAAATACCATTGGGGAAGTCTTTGGCATGCCATCTTGGTAATGGGTCAATAATTAATGCAGCATGGTTGTTTGAATTTTAAAATCAAAACAGTGGAAATTTCAAAATAGCTTAACTCAGGACACTTCCCCAAATACTGTACTACAAGCATGGAAAAAGAAAGATCCTATTTGAATTATTTGTACATGGAGAGGCCTGATGTTTGTAGAAGGACAGTGAATTTGTCCTTTTTCACATAGTTTGGAGACTAACAAAGGCACTGTTGTTTGAGTACGTGGAGGAGACAGTAACGAGTCTCCATTGCAGGGTCACTGAGTTTTTCTTACAGACCCACCTCTGCAATGTTTTCTTCCAGGAGACGGAAACTTGCACTTGAACATCACGGCAGAGTCCTATAGCCATTCCCTGCTGGATGCCATTGAGCCATTTGTGTATGAGTGGACTGCAAGATACAATGGCAGTATCAGTGCAGAGCACGGACTGGGCTTCAAGAAAAAGCAGTTCATTCAGTACAGCAAACCCAATGAGGCAGTCTTTCTAATGCAGCGTTTCAAAGCCATGTTAGACCCCAAAGGGATCCTCAATCCATACAAGACGCTGCCCTCCGGTTCCTGAGAGCAACGTGCACTGAGAAGCAAGCAGATACCATCATGCAAGGATGGCATCTCTAGCTCGGCCACTGAACTTTAGCTGTAAACAAATTGATGGATCAAACAAGCATGTGGAATGCTCCTTGTTTTATTTCCTTAGTGTGATGGAACACGTAAAGGAACATGGTTCTTTTCAGGGGTGCCTGCTCTTTCTGAAGAAGAGCACGTTACTGGTTTTGACCGTGTGGGTTTCCTAGTTAATCTGAACACTGAAACCAAGCACACAGATCTGTGTGTGGATATTCCAGCTCTCTTTCCCCTTAGTTTTCTCTGATTTATTAGTGAAGTGACAGAGCCAGAGGAGGCATTTTCTCACTTGGGGTGTGTAAGTGAAGCATCAGAGGCACAGGAGAAGAACCTGTGGATGCTATACCACCATCTCCAAGGGTAAATGTTGCTCTTCCTCACTTGTTTTGGTCTAATATGCTTGTCTGAAAGCCCACAACAGCATCAGGTTATGGCCTCTTTAGTGATGCCACCTGCAGGCATCAGTGTTGTCCCATGTACAGCACACAGGTGCAGGTGCGCAGTCCTGGAACGACTGGCCAGAGAAGAGAGGATGCCTGACTTCTGGGTAGTATCAATTGATGGGGAAATGCCAGCAGCCAGGCTGAGGGAAGGGATACTGGGACATCTCTCTGGCAGGGTCAGGCTTTAGGCATGCTGTTATTTCCTGCTTCCTTGTCTTCCAGTCTGACCTTGACAACAAGTCCTGATTAGGTCTCACAAAGGACAAGAGCCATTGTCCTAATGATTTACAGAGATACATAAAATCTGTATCCCTCCCAACCAGCAAACTAGATTAGGATGGGTGGAGATAACGACAGTGATGTTAAAACCTCCCAGAGTTTTCTCTGCACTGTCCACGTGGTGCATTAAGGCAAAAGAGATTTCTGTGCACAGCAGCACTAATTTATTTTCCCGAGATGCCCTCTTACCCCGGCAGAGGTGGTTCTGAGGCTCCCCGGCCAGTGGGCAGACTGGTGGGCCTGCATCCAAGCACCCTGCTCGAGCTGGTGAGGCCACAGAACGGTTCAGGCAGCTGTTACCCAAAAGCACCTTGGAAGATCTGGCAATAGTCAGGAAAATAAAGGAGTAGGAAAATAAAATGAGCCTGTTGGGCATTCAGGAGGATCCCTGATTGCAAAAGATGCATGAAAAAAACCAGACTTACTCAAGCAGGAAGGCGAGAGAAAGAAGATGGTGGTGTAGGAAAGTTATCATAAGTCAGTGCAAGACCTAATGGAAGAGGAGGGTGATCTTATTTTTAAAGTAGGCTGATTTTATTCATGTTCATTCTCTCAGCACTTTTGCATGCCCTCTCACAAGCATGTGTCACCTGTGCTGCATGTCCATATGGTCTGGCCAGGGACACTTGTGGGAGGATAAGGGATGTTTGGACATGTCTTTTATATACCTCTTAGGAGTCACTGATTATTATGGAACAATCCTTTTGACTCGGGATCATAGAATCATAGAATGCTTTGGGATGGAAGGGACCTTTAAAGGTCATCTAGTCCATCCCCTCTGCAATTGGCAGGGACATCTACAACTAGATCAGGTTGCTCACAGCCCCATCCAGCCTGTCCTCAAATGTTTCCAAGGATGGGGCATCTACCACCTCTCTGGGCATCCCGTTCCAGTGTTTCACCACCCTCATCATAAAAAAAATGATTCCTTATATCCAGTCTGAATCTACCCTCTTTTAGTTTAAAACCATTACCCCTTGTCCTGTCACTATTGGCCCTGCTAAAAAGTCTGTCCCCGTCTTTCTTATAAGCCCCCATTAAGTACTGAAAGGCTGCAATAAAGTCTCCCTGCAGCCTTCTCCAGGCTGAACAACCCCAGCTCTTTCAGCCTTTCCTCATAGCAAAGGTGTTCCATCCCTCTGATCATTTTTGTGGTCCTCCTCTGGACCCTCTCCAACAGGTCCATGTCCTTCCTGTGCTGAGGCCTCCAGAGCTGGACACAACACTCCAGGTGGGGTCTCACCAGGGCAGAGTAGTGGGGCAGAATCACCTCCCTCGACCTGCTGGCCATGCTTCTTTTGATGCAGCCCAGGATGCAGTTGGTTTTCTGGGCTGTGAGAGCACATTGCTGGCTCATGTCCAGCTTTTCGTCTGTCAGTACCCCCAAGTCCTTCTCCTCAGGGCTGCTCTCAATCCCTTCATCCCCCAGCTTGTAGTGATAACAGGGATTGCCCCACCCAGGTTCAGGACCTTGCACTTGGCCTTGTTGAACCTCATGAGGGTCACACAGGCCCGCTTCTTGAGCTTGTCCAGGTCCCTCTGAATGGCATTCTGTCCCTCAGGCGTGTCAACTGCACCACTCAGCTTGGTGCCATCTGCAAACTTGCTGAGGGTGTAATCCATCCCGTTGTCTATGTCACTGATGAAGATATTGAACAGCACTGGCCCCAGTACAGACCCCTGAGGGACACCACTCACCACTGTTCTCCATGTGGACATCGAGCCATTGACCACTACCCTCTGGATGCAACCATCCAGCCAATTCCTTATCCAAAGAGTCCACCCATCTGATCCATATCCTTCCAATTTGGAGAGAAGGATATTGTGGGGGACCGTGTCAAAGGCCTTACAGAAGTCCAGATAGATGACATCTGTAGCTCTTCCCTCGTCCACTGATGTAGTTACTCCATCATAGAAGGCCACTAGGTTCATCAGGCAGGACTTGCCCTTGGTGAAGCTGTGCTGGCTGTCTTGAATCGCCTCCCTGTCCTCCGTGTGCCTTAACACAGCTTCTAGGAGGATCTGTTCCATGATCTTCCCAGGCACAGAGGTGAGGCTGACAGGTCAGTAGTTCCCAGGGTCCTCCTTTTTACCCTTTTTAAAAACAGCTGCAATATTTCCCTTTTTCCAGTCCCCAGGGACTTCACCTGACTGCCATGACTTTTCAAATAGCATGGAGAGTGGCTTAGCAACTACATCAGCCAATTCCCTCAGGATGCTGGGATGCATCTCATCAGGACCCATAGACTTATGTACGTTCAGGTTCCTCAGGTGGTCACGAACCTGATCTTCACTTACAGTGGGAGGACGTCTGCCCCCCGATCCCCGTCAAATGGTCAATTGACTTGGGAGGTGTGAGGAGAGAGGTTGCCAGTGAAGACTGAGGCAAAGAAGTTGTTGAGTACCTCAGCCTTCTCCTCGTCTCTTGTTACCAGCTTGCCACTTCGGCTCATCAGAGGGAGTACATGTTCTTTAACCTTCCTTTTCTGGTTAATGTACCTGTAGAAGCCCTTCTTATTATTTGCATCCCTTGCCAGGTTCAGCTCCAGCCGAGCCTTGGCCTTCCTGATCCCATCCTCACACAACTGAGCAGTGTCTCTCTTCCCAAGATACCAGTCCCTGCTTCCACTGTCTGTGCATTCTCTTCTTGCCCTTTAGTTTGACCCACAGGTCATGGGCACAGCCATGCCAACCTCTTCCTTTCCTTGCCCAATTTCCTGCACCTGGGGATCAAGAGCTCTTGTGCCTTATGGAAAGCATCCTTGAAGACCTGCCAGTTCTGTTCTGCTCCCTTGTCCCTGAGGGCCATTTCCCAGGGGGTCCTGTTGATTAACTCCTTGAACAGCTGGAAGTTTGCTTTCCTAAAATTCAGGGTCCTGACTATACTCTTCACCCGACCCTTACCTCTCCAGACTGTGAACTCTACCAGTGTGTGATCACTACAGCCGAGGCTGCCTCCAATCCTGACATCACCGATGAGCTCACTTACATTGATGACCACCAGGTCCAGTACTGCATCCCCATCTTGCTTGATCCTCCACAAATCCCAGGCACTGTCTCTATTTCCTCAGTTTGAGTGCATTTTTAATAAAGATTTTTTTTTCTAGTAAAGGCTTTTGATACTGTCCCTCCAGCATCCTTCTGGACAAGGTGTCCAGCTGTGAGATGGGTGGGTTCATGGCACGCCGGATGAAGAACTGGCTGAAGGACAGAGATCAGAGGGCTGCAGTGAATGGGGCTACATCTGTCTGGCAACTGATCACCAGCGGTGTTCCCCAGGGCTCAGTCCTAGGGCCAGTGCTGGTCAATATTTTTATCAGTGATCCGGATGCAGGAGTTGAATGCACCATTAGCAAGTTTGCTCACAATACCAAACTGGGAGGTGCTGTTGACTCTCTGAAGGGACAAGAGGCCTTGCAGAGGGATCTAGATAGATGGGAGCATCAGGCAATCATCAATGGCATGAAATTCAGCAAGTCCAAGTGACGGATTCTGTGCCTGGGATGGCGTAATGCCAGGCACAAGTATAAATTGGGAGAGGAGTGGCTGGAGAGCAGCCCTGCAGAAAGGGATCTGGGGGTGCTGGTCAGCAGCAAGCTCGACAGGAGCCAGCAGTGCGCCCTGGCAGCCAAAAGGGCAAACTGCATCCTGAGGTGCACCAAACAGCATAACCAGCTGGCCAAAAGAGCTGATAATCCCACTGTATTCAGCACTGGTGTGGCCTCACCTCGAGTACTGTGTGCAGCTCTGGGCCCCACTATTTAAGAAGGATGTTAAGGTACTTGAATGCATCCAGAGGAGGGCAACAAAGCTGGTGATGGGGCTGGAATGCATGTCCTATGAGGAGTGGCTGAGGAGTCTGGGTTTGTCTAGTCTGGAGAAAAAGAAGCTGAGGGGCGACCTCATTGCTCTCTGCAGCTTCCTGAGGAGGTGACGTGGAGAGGGAGGACGCTGATCTCTTCTCCCTGGGATCCAGGGACAGGACGCCTGGGAATGGTTCAAAGCTGTGCCAGGGGAGGTTCAGGCTGGACATTAGGAAGCATTTCTTTACCGAGAGGGTGGTCAAACACTGCAACAGGCTTCCTAGAGAGGCTGTCAGTGCCCCAAGCCCATCAGTGTTTAAGAGGCATTTGGACAATGCCCTTAATAATATGCTTTTGGTCAGCCGTGAAGTGGACAGGTCATCAGTTGGACTAGGTGATCGTTGTAGGTCCCTTCCAACAGTCTGTCTCTGTTTTGAGATGACAGGAGAGATTGTCATTTACAGTTTGGTGTACAAAACCACATTGTCAGCCTTCTGTTATCAGAGGGCAGACCAAACCATCTGCTAGTGAGTCATCTTCTGGTCTACTCAGTGTTTGCTAGTCACATCCTTATTTACCAATACATGTCACTGTATTAACCCATGCTCTATTGTATCCAGATGAAGCAGGTGATTGGGAAAAGCCCAGGGATTTGCCAAAGGTAAATTGTGTCACATATTAATCTGACCACCTTCTACAACCAAATAACTTCCTGTCAACGTGGAGAGAGCAGTGGATGTTGTTTGCCTGGACGTCAGCAAAGCGTTCAACACGGTTTCCCACAGCCTTCTCCTCAACAAGCTGGCAAGGCACAGACCAGATGGGTGGTCTGCGAGATGGGTAGGAAACTGGCTCACAGGCTGTGCCCTGAGGGTGGTGATCGATGTTTTTTTACTCAGGTCTACTGGTTTAGGAGGCCTCACTGGACTCCATGAGACTAGGAAAGGTGGTTGTCTTACCCAGTAGCTGTCTTCTCCATTAGCTGCTATAGATGTTCCATCCAGAGCCTTTTTCTTGGAAGAAAATCATCCTACAGAGTCTTTTTCCTTCTGTTTTTAACCAGAACACTGTGTCTACAAGGCTGCAAGCTGTTGAATTGTATTACGGGTGATGGCTTACACTCCGCACTGTGTCGCAACGCCCTTCACAATACAATTCCAAAGTAACAACTCTCTCAACTTGGCCGCATGGATGCTTTTAACAGAAATGCCTCCATATGTTATGTGACCTGCAGTGCAAATATCTAGGCCTGCCCTCTGGTCTCTTCCCTTCAGCTCCTTCTTTCTCTCCACTATCAGTGCATTCCCCACCTCTCCCTTTGTTCCTCAGGACCAGTCAGAGAGAAGCTGATCATCTTCTGGGGTTAAGCAGAGTGAACGATGCCATCGTTAGCAAAGAGAAGACAGAATGGGAAACACAGTCAGCCTGTGCTGCTTGTGTATCAGGTGATGCAAAAATATGGAAAGTCCATGATGTTGTTAGAGAAGAAATTTACAGAATTTGCTTTCTGCCAAGTTAAGCTGATGCAGCTCATTCTTTCTGGATCAGGCTGTTTATATTCTCTGCTTTTTTTCTATGCCATTCTTTCTCTATTTTTTTCTCCCCAAACCACTGACCATAATTGTTTAAAATACAGGCTTTACACATGAATCGTTCTTTTTGGGAAGCGGAACTTTCCATACTGCTTTTTTTCAGCTACATATGGAGACAGTGCTAGGGAGGGAGTCAGGGCTGACAGATAACCTAGTGCTGTGGCCAGGGAAATTCCAGCACAGCTACATTTAGCCATCTTCTTTACACATGAAGATCCTTAAGATCAATGTAAGTTTACCATTTCAGCTAAACAATAGAGCAATTACTGTGAGGGAATAGAAGGGTGGAGTTATCATAGGGTTATTTTATAGTATCTTTCCTAGACCTTAAACACCAGTATGGTCCTTCTCTTCCATGTTTTCAATGATGCTTTCAATATTGGTTCACTGTTGTATATAGGAGGGAGAGACAGGGTGGGTACATATATGTGTGGGGGTGTTTTTATAAAGAATCATTGTGGTAAGAATTTCTTGTCCAAAACTATTTTTTCTGGGACAGACCCTAAATATTAGAACAATGTGGATGCTCAACACTTTGAAGCAGTGCTCTTTGGCACAGTGAGGAAGCACTTGACTCTCTACTGATTTTGTCTGCGATAGAGTTAATTTTCTTCCTAGTAGCTGGTATGGTGCTGTGTTTTGGACCTGTGACCAGTGTTGATAGCACAGGGATGTTGTAGCTGTTGCTGAGCAGTGCTTGCACAGCACCAGGGTCTTTTCTGCTTCTCACCCTGCCCCACCAGCCAGTAGGCTGGGGTAGTGCAATGAGCTGGGAGGGGATGCAGCTGGGACAGCTGACCCCAACTGACCTAAGGGGTATCCCACACCATATGACGCTGTGCTCAACAATAAAAGCTGGGGGAAGAGGGAGGAAGGAGGGCATTCAGAGTTACGACGTCTGTCTTCCCAAGTCACTGTTACGTGTGATGGAGCCCTGCTCTCCTGGGGATGGCTGAACGCCTGCCCGCTGATGGGAAGTAGTGAATTAATTCCTTTTGATTTGCTTGCACAGGCAGCTTTTGCTTTATCATCTGTTAAACTGCCTTTCTCTCAACCTGGGAGTTTTTGCACTTCTACTCTTCCAGTTCTTCTCCCCGTCCTGCTGCAGGGGCACGAGCAAGCAGCTGCATGGGGCTGAGCTGCCCACAGGGCTGACCCACAACATTCTCCCCTAAGCAAGCAGGTGCATGAAGCAGAGGCAGTATGGAGCTATTAATTCAGCATCCTGCCCAGCTAACTAATTCTGCATCAGCTGGCTGACCTTCACTGCTTCCAGTCTCAGGACAGCCCAGCCCCACATGAAGCCAAGTATTTCTGCATGGCACCGTATTTTTCTGCGTAACCAAACCTCACAATTTGTGTACAACACCCCAGGAGAGAGCAATGAATCAATTGTAAAAGTCTAAAAAATGGTCTTTTATGATTTGTTGGCTTTACCAGCTTCTGAACAAGAAATTGCACGGCTGACGTGTATAATGTAACAGGAGAAAGCTGTTAAACGTGACCCCCGTGCCAGCAGCAACTGACACTGTGCCAAGAGTAACCCTAGAAATTCTTTGTAAAACAGAACGTTGGCTCGCGTTCTACCAGGAAATGCAAGGAAAGCAACCTATACCTTGCTGGTCTCTGAATCTCGATAAGCACTGGCCTTGGGGCTGGCCTGAGGAAGCTGTGATTGAAAAAGAAATGCTGTATATTTGGGCACTCTGAAGACTTAGCAACATAGGTGAAGGATACCAGAATGCTGAGGACTTGGCTCTTGGTGTGGCAGGTTGGGCCACCAACATAGAAGGTTTAGAAAGGTGGCACCATGGGTGGGGAGGAACCATGCCAGGAGGTGCATGGGAAGTGGCATGGCCATAAAAGACCAAAAGCAACAGCTTAATCCCCTGTTCCAGGCTGGGAGATGTGGGTAAATTTTTTGTTGCCCAAATGAGGAAAGCATTGACTTCATCCCTGGCGTGGGGATTACCTCACCTCCAGACTTGCAGGGCAAATTCTGCTCTCCCGGGACAATTTGCAGCCATCAAACCCAGTTTGTGAAGTGCTGACGTAGAGGAGCCTTGGTGGGATCTCAGATTCCTGTGTAAAGCAAGTTGTAACGATTGTTAATAACACCAGAAAGTCACTTTGTAGATGAACCATAACATAACACCCATTTAGGGGCAGGAGCTCTCTCTCCCAAGGCCCAGATACAGCAAAGTCTCTAAGCTCTTAACCTCCACTATAATAATTGCATTTTCACTGGGAAAGAGTCTGAAGCCTAAATGTTTTAAGAGGAATTCCAAATAGGTGGACACTGTTCCTGTTTTGCTGTTGTCCCTAATTTCCTGTTGCCAAATGTGTCTGGCAGAGAATTAGAGTCCTAAACCACCAAGCAAGAAGTGGAGGAAAGGCACGGCAGGCACTGACCATGGCACCAAGCAGCGTGGCGGTGTGCAGGGAAGGGGCACTGCACAAGTGATGTGACGGTGTGCAGGGTGACAAAGGGGATGAGGATGCCCTCCTCCAGCCCCCCTGCTGGCACGGCACCCTGCCTGGATCCTGCCGTGAGCCCCACGCCTCCCTCCCGCCGCCAGGAGAGATGGGGGGTCCCTGCTAAGGGGTCCCCACTGATTCCTTACTTCCCTGAAAAACCGTTGCAAACCCTGTCTCCCAAGGCAGCTCTTTGTGCCTGTGTTAGCGTCATGCCATACCAGTGCTTTTCATGGCTTATTAATTAACTTCCACCCACCCCTGGGAACACCTAGCCACTCCCTTTGTCCTCACCTATCCCAGCCATTTATAGCAGCGATGCGATGCTAGAAATAGAGACGTGTACAGTAAGAGCCGGAGGAGCCTGTAGACGAAAGGAGTATTGGAGTCGGTTTGCAAAGGATATATTTTCTAGCTCGCAGCAGTGAGGCAGCATGAAAATTTCTGGGTCCACTTCAAGGTAAGGGCAGAGCAAGGTGAACGCTATGGGTGCAGAATTAAAATGCAGTTTGTAGGAAGGTCTGGTTCAGGTAATCCCCGTAAGTTGTTAATAACCTATAGAATTAGTTACAGTTTGCACCAGGGTAGAGATTAATTTCACCATGAATGTTTCTTTCCTGTATTCCAGGTCTTTTAATTTGAAAGAACCTTGTTAGGCAGACACAGAGGTCTATTATTTTCAGCTTAAGTCGAATGAACGAGAAGGTTGTCCCAAGCCTTAAAGCATCCGTAGCAGCACCTCCAAGTGCGACCTGAGAGGTAGTTTTCCGTGTTTTCTTCCTGGCTGGGAGATGGCACAGTGCAGGTTGGAAAGGTGAGCTGAACCTCTGGCGCCAGCCTGGCTGACAGCTCTGCAAGTTTTTTGGCTTCTTAGAAGAATTTTGTGTCCTAGCAATCGGCTCCCAAGTGCTTTCTCAAAGGGCTCCCAGGCTGGTTGCACGTCTTGCATGCTTAGCTAACTTTCATGCGATGTTTGAATTGTGGCTTTCTCTCTTGAACTTTGCTTTGCAAAAGACTGTATTAATGGGGTAAAAAAGTAGATGGTGGCTCTGATTGTACCCTGCGACTCAGCTACATCAGGCTTCATGCATCCCAGGTGAAATGCTTCCTTGCTGTCATGTCAGGAAGGAAGAAGTCGCTGCAGCCATGATGCCATGTGTCATGCCCTCCACTCTGCTATTGATAGGCTGGATGGTTACAAAATCCCTCTGCTTATGGCTGTAACTGTTTGTATAAAAGATAGGCTCTGTCTTCTGTAACACCAGGTACTCATCCAGTTCACCTTCAGCCTGTATGTGTGAGACAGTCAACAGCAAACTAGTTCTCGGACAACTGGGCGTTCTCTTTCTTGAAGGGATTAAAGGATGGGAGATAAAAATTTTGCCAATGTTGAATATGGTGTCTCTTCACCCAACACACACAGTTTTAGAAGTGGCTTGGTCAGAGGCTTGCAGTCTTGTGACAAAGGGGGGGTGTGTGTGTGTGACACTAAGGGAACAGTCTTTAAGAGCGGTGCTGGCTCTCACAGAGGTGTGCCAGGGTGGTGGGTGCAGAACGGGTGGTGAAACCCCATGTGCAGGTTTGCAGGACACGCTGAAGCGAGTGACAGCCCCTGCGAGCACAGCCCTGGGTGGCCGAGCCCCGGGGGGAATGATGGGGACAGGAACCCCTGCAGTGATCACGCACAGGGCTCCGCTGCATGAGTGCATGGACCAGTGCCCTGTGTGCCTGCAACCCCCTCCTCTCATCTTCCCCTGGTCTCCATTTTCCTGCACTCCTCCCTAGGGATCACTGCAATCCTTGCCGTTGGCCCTGCCCTTGAACACCTCCATTGCTCGCCTTCGCTGCAGTCAGCTGCGGTCCCCTCCCTGTCCCCACTGCCTGCTCACTCCCCGAGCTGGAAGGCAGATATCTTTCCATCCATACATCCCCAGGCAGGGGAACAAGCTCCATGCTGCAAGGTAGCGGTGTTGGCAGCCCTGGGACAAGAAGCCCATTTCTGCATGAGGACTGTCGCCTCCATGGCCCACGTGCTGAATAAATCAGTCACTCTTGCTCCTTAAAACTGGCCATTCCAGAAGCTGCCATGGTTTTGGCAAGCCCGACATAGGCTGGGAGGCCACCACTTGCAGCGATAGGCATGGACATTGCTCGGCTGCAGGTTGGTGTTTTCTTCAGGATGGTGGTGTGAGGAGCAGGGTAAGCTCTGCACAGCCCCTTGGGGCTTGCTGGTGGCACGTTGGTGCCCGTAACTTGCCCACTGGGCGTGTTTGGCACTGCAATATCAGACCCTCAAGCTGCACCAGCAACACTTTGAGGCTTTGCATGCGTAGATAGTCCAGACCTTTATCCCTCCCTGTGTCTCCAGGTGCAAAAAGGCAGCCATCGTTTGGGGCTTTCAAAGTGCGCCCAGACAAAACAGGAGCTGGGAGCATCCAGTTATGCTGGAGATGGGCTCAGTGTGCTGCACGTGTTTGAGGATTTGGAGGCAGGACGGCACTATGTAATTGCTTATTAAACTAAATGACTATTAAAATATTATGGGATACCTTGAGGTAAGATGTAGAGGTCTACAGAGCCTGTCTTCTTGCAGTAGAAGGGACTGGTAATCCTTCTGGAGCATATTGTGATCCTGATCTATGTTGAGGATTCTTTTAGGTGTATGTTGATTTGTTTGCCCCATAAAACATCGAGCTGAGTGTAATTCTCTCTGCTTGCCATTTCGGAGACACTGCCCAAACAAGTATGGAACGTTATTGCATGCATTAAACTCTAGAAGAAAGATGCAGAAGAAGGACATCTCCAGTCTGGCTTAGGAAAGACCTCCAGGCAGGCAAGGTGGTGTTTTTTGGGAAACCATCAACATCAGCGTCAGCTCCAGTTTAAATGAAAGACTGAGAACATAGGCAGGGGCTGCATTCAACAGATGTGAGCCTGCTTGCTGCCCATGGGCCCCTCTGCATTTCTTTTCCTTTCTCATCTCTACTTAAATACACAGAGTGATCAAAGGAAAGAGAATTGTCTCAACCCCATCCCCCTAACAGGCCTGGGAACAGAAAATGAAGAAATACCGATGAAAGACTGCCCGTAGTTATATCTTTAAACTCTTCATGCAGAAGCTGTGCTTCAAATTCATGTCAGAGGTTGGTACCAGCATCTTCCCTGGCTTTGGGAAGGACTCTTCCACCCAAGGATTTCCCGCTTTGGCTGGGATGCCATTGGACAAGGACAGCGCCCTCATACAAAGCAAAGCTTGAAGCAAAAGTGGTTTGGGGCAGGTTTGCATCACAAACAAAGTCAAAAGCTTTCCTGCAGTGCCATCAGGGTGTTGCGACATTGCTTCCTGTCTCCACTCTTCCACTGTGTTTACATTCGGTTCGTGGCTCCCCGATCACAGCTAGCGCAGCTGGCTCTGTTTTTAAGTAAGTGCAGCTCTTCACATTCTGTTGGACTTTGTTTGCTCCTATCCTCTCTCCAGTTTTCCATGGTCAGATCCAGGCTACCACAGCCCAGCTTGTCATACTGTGGCCAGTCAGTGGGAGGCTGTAGGCCAAGCCGGATAAAGCTGGTCTTTGCACTCAATAAGGCCAGCTGGAAGGAGCAATTCAGTGTCTTTCATGTTGTACAAGCTGGAGGCTACAAAAGCCACCACCCTGTGCAGCAGGACCATGCATGAGGACCCCTGGACCACCAGGTCCAGCACACAGCAACCCATGTGCCCCCATCGACCCTCAAACTGGGCAGGCTTGGAGCCTTCCTTGCTCACTTGGGAGAGTATGAACCATGAGTGTGACCATCCCATGCTCTAAATGGGACTACATCTTCTCAAAACAACTTAAAGCCCAGGCCAGATCCACTGCTTTTTGGAAGTGGAAGCTGAAAACATGGAGTTCACACTGAATTAAAAAAACTTTTAAGACCAGAGAAGTCAGATCAAGTTTGGTGATGAAAAGTTCCTTTCTGGTGGGCATCAAACCTTCAAAAGATCCTGTATGTGTCCCAGCTAGAATGCACTGCTGATGATACATGGTGGTTGCCTAATTAGTGCTGGAAAAGACTCACCCCTCATCATTATTCAGGAAAAGCATGGGTAGATGAGGTGCTTGGTCCAAAGGGCTTCCTCTGAGCTTGGGCAGTTTAGGCTGGCCAGGGTGAGAAGATCTGATGAGAGGGAGACCTGAGGCTGAGCAAGAGAGCTGGGCCGGGAGGAGGAGCTGTCGCAGCGGGGAAGCAGTCTTCTTGTTTGAAAGCAGGGCATAATTAGTCAATTACAGGTGCTGTTGGATTATTAATTGGTTTTCTGTATTGAAAAATCTCAGTTATACTGAAAAAAAATCAGTCCAGTGTTTCTTTGAGATCCCCATGTTCTGGAGTGATGTGATTCCAGATGGTGCTCAGCTTTCTTACCAAGGAACTCCTTATACTCCTACAAAGGGCTCATTTTCTAACTCTCGGTGGTTGCTGAGAAAAGCTTGAAGTGAATAAGCTCTAAAGCCCCAGAAAAGCAAAAGAAAAGCAAAATAAAAGGCAGCAGAGCAGAGTGGGAGGCTGTTGGAAAAGCTTATCAGGGTCTGCCTGAAGTAGGCTGTGTCTTGCCAAAGGCCAAAATTAGGAGGCTAATACTAAAAGTGCAATTTCTCACTATCCTGCCTCTAATGCCAGAGCTGCTGACACAGCTGGGGGAGCCAAAGGTGGCTGGTACCACAGAGACATAAAATTGTGCTCCCGGTGATTAAAAATTCCCAGGAGCAATATGCAAAGTTTGGTGGTTTGCATTCAGAGAAGAACTATCAGATAAAAATCCACTGAAAGTCTGCTTTCTTTCCAGGCATATCAAATGTCTCATCATTTTCAGCCTTTGCCTGGGACTCATCTTCCTGTCAGGATTCTTCCAGTTGAAGAATAAAAATCATGTGTAAGTGAAGCGGAAGTAAGGTTGCATGACTTCATCTGCCCAGGGCAGCAAGGATCTGACTTGTGACACTTGATTTAACTCTCATGGTGTTTAGGCTAATATTGGAAGGGCAGCAGCCCAAAGTTAGGTCCTAGATCCACATTTGGGCAGGCAAGGGATCAAATTAGCCAAAGTCCAGCTCTTCAGGGCAAAATCAGCCATATGGAAAAAGAAAAGGGGATCAAGCTGAAGCCTTTGGGTAGATGAGAACCTGGAGAAGCAGAAAACTGTCCAACACCTGCACCTGAGGGATGGAGCTTGTTTGGGTTGGTGCCTTGCACCAGCTGCAGGTGTGGGATCAGAAGGAGAACCTGCTGGGGTTTGGCTTTGCAAGGTTTCAGAGATGGGGTATGGCACTGGAGAGGCTGTTTTCCCCATCTGTTGCCTTTCTGCAGAATCTCGAAGAGCCACAAGTCGCTGCTGATACCTTCCATGCCTTGCCATGCCAAGACTAACGTCATGTTCCTCAAGACCCACAAGACAGCCAGCAGCACCATCCTGAACATCATGTTCAGGTTTGCGGAGAGGTACAACCTCACTGTTGCCCTCCCAGCTGGCCAGCTCCTCCACCTGGGCTACCCAAAGACCTTCCTGTCCCACTTTGTGGAGGATTTTCAAGCCATAGGACAAAACTACAACATCATGTGCAACCACCTGCGGTTTAATGCCTCGGAGGTAAGAGCCATGACACCTGCAGAGCAACCTGGTTGAACAAGCAGTGCCTCCAGAGTAACAGCCTCTCTTCTTCCTCCCTGCAAATAGGTGCAAAAGGTGATGGCAGCAAACACCTTCTACTTCTCCATCCTGAGGAACCCCGTTCATCTGCTGGAGTCTTCCTATGTCTACTACAAGAACAATGTCCCTGCCTTCAGGAGCTCCAAGGACGTGAATGAGTACCTGGCATCACCCATGAAGTATTATCATCTGGCAGATTACAAGCAAAACATCTACGCCAGGAATATCATGTGGTTTGACTTTGGCTATGATAACAATGCAGAGGACAACAAAACGTACATCCAGGCAGTCCTGAAGGAGATTGAGCAGAACTTCCACCTGATCTTGATAACAGACTACTTTGATGAGTCCATGATCCTCTTGAAGCACACTTTGTGCTGGGATCTGGATGATGTGATTTACTTTAAGCTCAATTCCAGAAGCCAGGACACTTTCCAGACCTTGACTCCAGAAAGCGAGGAGCGGATAAAAACATGGTGCTCACTGGACTGGAAACTCTACTTGCACTTCAACCAGAGCTTCTGGAGGAGAATTGAGGAGACCATAGGACTCGAGGAGCTGGAGAAGGAGGTGAATCACCTGCGAATGAGACAGAAGGAGCTCATGGAGACCTGTCTCTTGGACCAGGAGGCAGTGGGGAAGGATCACATCAAGAACAAAGCTCTCCTGCCTTTCCAGTCAGGGGCTACAAATATCCTTGGGTACAACCTCAAAGAAGACTTAGACAACAGGACTCTCAGAACCTGCCAGAAAATGGTTATGCCAGAGCTCCAGTACATGTCCTATCTTTATGCTGTTCAACACCCGCACAAGAAAAGGAAGAAGGTAGGCTTGCCTTTGCTGTGGACCAGTTTCCAGGAGAAGATGCAGCTCCGAACCCCCAACTAGGGCATGCAACAACCCACTGTGGTTTTCCACTGCTTTGCATCACCCCATGTCTGGCACATGGCTGGCCCACAGGACTCTTGTGCATGAGAGGGAGGCAGGGGGGCTTTGTTTGGGGCCACCAAGCTAGTGGCGAGTCCCTTTTTGGGGACCTTGAGTCAAAGGCTCTGTGTTGGATGGATCCTGTGTGATCCCTCCTCCCTGCTCCCAGGCAGGAGGACAGCCTGCTGCTGCTCAGTGCTGAGCAGGCTTTCAGCTGGCTTAGATGTTCCTACCTCTTGATAATCATTAATCACAGGCTTAAAAATTTTGTTTGCATTCGACTTTATTTAATAGCCATCATTACGCCCAGGCTGGTCACAAATCACTAGAGCAAGTCCTGATTTTCAGCATTTAGGGGAAAAAAGGGGAGGGAGAGGGAAATGAGGAGGAGAGCGCAGTGAGGGGAGAGTAGGAGAGACATTGGGTCTTCCATCCAGCAGCATCCATGCTCAGTGATGTCTAACCACCATGCGATGCTGGGGCTGCTTTTCAGATGGGAGTCCCAAGCATCGTGCCTAAAGCTGGGAGATGTCCCAGTCATGCATGTCATGAGGTGCAGGGAGCCTCTGCATCACTTGGGACAGCTTGGGGCTCCCGTGGGAGGGCCTGTTTTGTGGTATCACCCCTGTCTCCTGGGCAAGGGTCCCCAGTCCCTGAGCATGGACGGTCCCTTGGGCTCAGCATCCCAGAAGCCCTTTATCAGCAGGGGCTTCAATTGGGCACTCTTGCTGTGTTGGCCAAACTCTCCAACACCGATTAAGAGAGGGGTGCAGGGAGGCACAGCCGCTGCTCGTTTAGGGCATACACCTCATTATTGAAGGAGGTAATTAAACATGCCTGGGACATCTTTGCTCTTTGCCAGCTCCCCACTGCTGCAGCGGTGCTGGCAAGGTTTGTCAGAAGGACAGCAGTGCCAAGCCCAATAGCTTTGGCGTCACTGCCTTTAATGATTGCCCATTGCCAGTTTCCAACACACCCGCCATCCCCGATGGTGCAATATTTCAATGCTCAGTCAGCATCTCCTCCCGCTTGCGCCAGTCAGGGTGGCGGCGGGGACCTGGATGACGCGACTGGGATGATGGATGCAGGGTCACTTGGCTTGCAGCTTCGCCTTGGGAGTGAAGCAGCCCGGCAGCATCTCAGCCCAGGAAGCAGGAGAGATGCTGTCAGAGGAGGGCAGAGCTGGGATTTTTTCCTCAGCTATGTTTAAACGCGGCAGGTAGCCAGGGAAGCCAGCTGAGGCAAGGGTTAACCTCCTGCAATGGAACCTGTGCTCCTCCACAACCCATGTGATGTACAACAGGAGCAACACGGAGATTAACAGCATCAATATAGTTTTCTGCTCCAGCAACCCTAGCTAAAATTAACCAGGCTTAGCAGGCATTTGTAACCAGCCAGGGCGGAGTAGACAGCAGCCACGCGTGTTCAGCCTGGGCAATCTCCGGGGGCCTTTCCCGGCCAATCCTGCGGCCTGAGCCTGGGTTTTCGCTTGGTGCTTCTGATCTGTGACTTGCCGTGTGAATTTTGTCAAGCCCCTTTAGCTAAGCTGATGCCGAGGATGAAATATAAGCATAAAAATAATTTCTTAACAGCTGGCCTCCGTGCGGGTGGGAGTCTTGGGAAGGCTGGCACCCTCCGGACTACAGCCCATGGGCTGAGGAGCTCACAGCTGAGTTGCAGCACCTGGGCAGGGAGGTCTGGCCTCTCCCAGCCTGTGGGAGGAGGGAAACTGAGGCAGGAGATGCAAATGACCCCTGCCACAGCTCCCTTTGCATCCCCTCCTGAGGGGTCCGAGCAAGGTGGCTTGGCAGCCGCAGGGCCCCCTGCTCTGCCCGGGCTGATAACGGTGCCTTTGTGCCACCCGGCGCTGCATGAGCGGCTGCCACTGCTGACTCAGGGCTTTTTCCCGGTCACCGCCGCTGCGGGAGCCCCGTGACCCATCAGTGGAGGAACCCTGCAAAGGAGGGGGTGGCACTGAAGCAGCGAGGTGACGGGCTCTACAGAAACCTGGTGGCTGCAAGAGCTGGTGTTACCCTGTGGCAGGGGTGAGGGACGGAGGGGACACCCCCAGCTGAGCAGGACCCGGTGAGTGCCTTTGCTTTCTCCGTGGGGTGTATGATCAGCAAAAGCTCCTAATTAAAACACAGGTGAAAGTTGTCCTCGGCTGCTCTGGCTGCACCCCAGAGCAGGATGCCCGTCTCCTCCCATGGTGATAACCTGGGACACGTAGGGACATGTAACCTGGGGACAGCTGAGCGCGGTGGCACTCCTGCTGTCCCTGAAGGAAAGGTGCTTGGGGACCGCTCGCACCTTGCTGCTGCAGGGACATCCTGGCCGGGGACCCCGCAGTTTGTGTCGTGCAGCCCAGGTTTCCCCCACAGGTCAGAGGGAAATGAGAAGCCAGCTGGGTCGCTGTGCTGGAGGCACCAGAAACACAGGACAAAATGCTCCCTGACCCCCTCGGAGGACCCTGGGCTGGTCCTGGGGTCTTGGCTGTGCGGAGAGGGTCTCTGCCCCCCCCAACACTCGCTTGACGATGGGAGCGGGGAACCGCAGGTTCCTCCCCTTTGCTGACTGGCCTTGATTTACCAGAAACCTCTTTTGAAGAGCATTTTGAAGATCAGTTTAATTTTATTTCATTTTATTTCGGGGTAGCCCAGGTCAGCCTCTTCGGTGTTACCCACCTTTGAGTGGTGGTGACTTGCTACCACAGCGGCACACATTCAGCCCCTCTCAACCCCAACCCTGCATGTAGCAACCTGTCCTCCAGCCCGTGCTCCTGGGGGGTTCCCCAAACCCAAGCCCATCAAATTAAACCCCAAACCCCTCCAAGGACAACCCAGCTCCCAACGCACACGCCGTACTGTGCCCAGCAGCCAGTCCTCCCCTTCATCAACCCACCAGGGTGGAGCCGCATCTTTGTGCTGCAGAGGCCATGGGCTCCCGGCACTTCCCTGCCCGGACCGTGCTCTTCGAGAAGGAGTCCAACGGTGTCACGTACCGCGTGCCCGCCCTACTCTACTTGCCCTGCGTGGCCAAGCTGCTGGCTTTCGCGGAGGAGCGGCTGAGCGCCGACGATGCCCACGCCAACTTGCTGGTGCTGCGCCGTGGCACTGTCTACAGGAGCTACGTGGAGGTGGGACAGGGGATGCACCCAGGGTTGGGGGGACACGCTGGGCTGGGGGCATGGGACAGCCAGGTGGTTATCCTCCACCACTTGTGCATGGCACAGCCAAACTCCTGGAGGCACCTGCACAGGGAAGGGATGCTGCATTGGGTGAAGTGGAGTGGTCCTCACCCCTCTCCACCCTCTCCTCCTCCTCGGGCAGTGGGAAGACATGCGCGTGCTGGAGACTGCAAAGCTGCAGCACCACCGGTCAATGAACCCCTGCCCGCTCTATGACGAGTTCACCGGCACCCTCTTCCTTTTCTTCATCACGGTGCTGGGCAGGACACCCGAAGCCTATCAGATCGTTACTGGGCAAAATGTCACCCGCCTCTGCTGCGTCACCAGCGCCGACCAGGGCCTGAGCTGGAGCACGGCCACAGACCTGACGCAGCAGGTCATTGGCGGGGCCATCAAAGGTAGCCCACTGGAGAGGGGTGAGAAAGGGAGAGGACAGCCAGCAAGTGGGCGACCATGGGTTTTGGCCTCCTGAGGCCACCTATGGTGCCATCAGAGGTGGCCTCGGGGTAGGAAGCCCACAAGTATCCAAGAGCAGAGATGGGGGGGAAGAAGACCCCAAGCAGAGGGAAGAGGGGGTGGAGGGAGTATCAGCATTGTTTACACGGGGAGGAGAGGCCCTGTAGCTATGGGTAGGACCATGCATGAGGACAACCAGGCAGCACGGGGCTCTGCTGCCCTCCCACGCCACCACCTTGCTTGGCTAGGCTGAGGGGATGCTCTGGAGACCCTTCCACGTTGGGCATGGCGGGGGCATCATGGAGGCCACTGTTCACCCCCATCCCTCCTCTGCTCCCCAGACTGGGCGACGTTCGCGCTGGGCCCCGGTCACGGGATCCAGCTGCGGTCTGGCCGGCTGCTAGTGCCCGCCTACAGCTACCACATCGACTGCAAGGAGTGCTTTGGGCAGCTCTGCAAGACCACCCCTCACTCCTTCGCCTTCTACAGCGATGACCATGGCCAGGGCTGGCGCTTCGGGGAGTTCATCCCCAACCTGCAGACGGGCGAGTGCCAGCTGGTCTCGGTAGATGAGGAGGATGGCTCCAATGTCCTCTACTGCAATGCCCGCAGCCCCTTGGGCTTCAGGGTCCAGGCGCTGAGCACGGATGACGGGGCTGTCTTCCATGGGGGGCAGCTGGTCCAGCGGCTCGTTGAGCCCCCCCATGGCTGTCATGGCAGTGTCATTGGCTTCCCCGCACCTTTTGTGTATGTCCCTGCCACCCCCCAGGACCCTGTGATGTCCCTTCGGGGCCCAGCTCGCTGGCTGCTCCCTGGGACGCTCCCAGGGTTTCAGTACCTGCCCACCTGCCAGGCAGCAGGAGATGAGCTGCCTGCCGTGGCCACCAGCAGCCACCATGAGCCAGCCGAGCCTGAGGAGGGCTGTCCTTCCACAGGGCATCACAGCCATGCCCACAGCATCACCTTGGTCCCAGGGGACCCTGCAACTACCCCCAGCCCCGCTGCCTTCTTCCAAGCGCCAACGTGGGTCCTCTACTCCCACCCCACCAGCTCCATGTCACGGGTCAACATGGGGATTCACCTGAGCACCTTCCCCAGGGATGTGGAGAGCTGGACTGAGCCATGGGTCATCTACGAGGGCCCAAGCGCTTACTCGGACCTGGCTTACATAGAGCTGCCCTACAACGAGGCTTCCATCGCTGGTGGCCCGGCCATTGCTTTCGCCTGCCTCTACGAGAATGGGATACGGTCACCCTATGAGCAGATCTCCTTCAGCATGTTCACACTGCAGGATGTGCTCCAGAATATCCCCCTGACAGCCACTGCTCCCCAGCGGGACGGCGGCCCCCTGTGCTGCAGGAAGCAGGGGCGAAGGAGCTGCCTCATCTCCTAGTGCCCCCCCAGGTCGTCTCCCTCTGGTCCGCTGCGCTGGACCCCAGGGCACCAACCCACAGCCCAGTGTGCTGGGATGCTCACAGCCCAGGGTCCTGCCACCGGCCAGCACGGCCACATCACACAGAAGACATGCGCTACCATCCCAAAACTGGGTTTTATCTCATTTTTATTGCTATTTTTTAATTATATAGTTGGTTGGGCATGGAGGCTTGTGCCACCAGCCCAGCCCAAGGCTCCTTTCCAAGCACATGAGCTGCCCCGTGAAATACACAATGGGAGGCAACAGCAGAAATGCAGGGGAGAAGGCAGCTGGGGGCACCCCGTGCCACCCATGTGTGCCAGGTCGGGGGGACGTGATGCTCCAGCTGTGCCATACCTGGTACTACCACCCTGCTCCAAGGGTTTTCCTCCCATGGTCATAAAGATTTATGTTCTTTTCTTTATTGCTCCTTTTTAGTGATCTTGTTTGTGCCAATTCTTCTTTTTCTCAATGGTCTCTCCAATATTGCCCAGTTACTGTTTAATCTGGCTGTTGTTTTTTTTTTTAATCTACCATGGACATTGGTACTTTCCTCTGAATCTTATCAGTTTTGGGGCAAACATCCTCCCAGCACAGGCTGGTTCAGGCCTGTACCCACGCTCAGTCCCTGTAACCCCACGCAGGGATGGGGGATGCGCTGAAGCTGGTGACACCCTCTGCGAGTGCAGCAGCAGGTTGTGCAATGGGATCCTGGACTGCTGGGAAGGAGCAGCTGCTCCTAACATTTGCTGCATGCATGTGTGTGTGTGTATGGGTGAACTTTGGGGGACTACACCTCATTTCCAATGCTACCTCCTTCAGCACGACTCCATCCAAGTCCCCCAGCCCCAGCCAGAGCCCGACTCGGCTCCTCCGGTCTCCTTCGTCCCTCCTGCCCTGCGCAGGAGACAAACACCAACACAAGCTGCCCTAAATACAGATTGATTAACCAAAATAAGTTAGTGTTTTCACTCTTAGCTCTACAAATATCGCTGTGTCACATTTTGCATTTGGGTGGTGGAGGCTGATGAGGAGTGGCTGGGGAAGTGGTTGGGCTCATTCCAGGATTCCAGGAGCCACTTCCTCACCTCTATCACTCACCAGGCTGTTTTCCAGCCCCAAATGGCTCCCCGCCCCAAGGGCATCCGCTCCAGGGCAGAGGAAGAGGTATCGCCTGGGCAGAGGGCTCTGCACGGAGGCAGCCCTTTGCACACTGACCCCATGCACAGTGCTTCGACATCTCGTGCAGGCTGGTGTGTCTGTCCCCCGTGGGCACTGGGGGGGGTGCACCAGGCTGTCTGTCTTGCACTGGGCTGGTATCACAGCTCATGCCATATCCCCACCCCAGCCTTTGCCCCTGGCCAAGGGACATCCGGCGATGACGCCTCCTCTGAGCACCAGCCTCCTGGCACCATCGCAGGTCCCTACTTCCCCTCACAAAAGCCGCAGAGGCACCCGAGGCAGCCGTTGAGGATCTGGAGGGAGGCCAGCACCATCTCGGTGGCACTAACGAGCAGCAGGAGGGAGAAGAGGACGACGTTCCAGGCCACGACACCCGCTGGTTCCAGGCAGATGCTCCAGGTGCGACGATCGTGCAGGTAGTTCTCTGTCCTGCGCGATGGGGAGAGGAGAAGATGCAAGATGCTGCCCTGCGGCAGGTCAGGAATCACTTCACTTTCCGCCATGTCCCCTAGATGATCCATGACATGTCCCCTAGATGCCCTGTCCTTCATCCCAAGGATGAGCGGGGTCAGCAGGGTGATGGGGATGGGAAGCACCATGTAGAAAACCATGGAAGGTGATGAACTCTTGAGCTTCCGGGGTCTTGCATCACCACCAGCAAGCCCACCCACCCCACCCACCATAAATAACACCGACTTAATTAGCAATAAGCTGACAAAGCGGCACCAGCAACTCAACCCTGCTGCCTCACCTGGTGTCAGGCTCCTGGCCGCTGGCGTCCAGGAAGGGGTAACCCCAGAGGGTGCCATGCCCATGGCCGTACTCGGAGGCGTTGTAGAAGCAGAGGGGTCCATTGGTCAAACCCACCCCAGAGAGGACGAAGCAGGCGGCAGCGCCCAGGAGCGCCAGCTTGGAGAGCACCGCGGAGATGAAAGCCTGTGGGCAGCACCCGGGGAGGGTGGGGAGGAGGAAAATGAAAGGCAGGCTCCAAAACGCAGCTGCACATATTGGCAGAGTTTGGTAAGGGGGCAAAACTCCCCTCCCTTTCACCCCGAGGGGCTCTGGGGAGCCGAGGCTGAGGATGGAGCTGTCGCTGGGTTGTTTCAAGCTGGGCAGAAGTGGGCAGGGAGCGGGGACAGGCAGGGAGCAGGGATAGACAGGGAGCTGCCACACGGAGTCTGGTGGGGCAGAGCCCATGCCAGCATGCACGGGAAGCCCTGTCCTCTGGGGAGGTGGCACCATGCAGCATCCTGCCACGGGAGAGGGGGCACCCTGCCACATCCCACCGTGGGGTCATGGGAGAGGGGGATCCATGCCATGTCCCACCATAGGGCCACAGGAGAGGTGGCACCCTGCCATGACCCAGCAGGGGAGAGGGGGCACCCTACCATGTCCCACCACAGGACCAGGGGAGAGGGGGACCTGTGCCATGTCTGACCACAGGGCCATTGGAGAGGTGGCACCCTGCCACAACTGTCACAGGAGAGGCGCCACCCACCACATCCCACTCTGGGGCCACAGGAGAGGAGGATCCATGCCATGTCCCACTGCAGGGCCATGGGGGAAGTAGCACCCTGCCACATCCCTCAGTTGGGGCCACCCGCCACGTCCCACCATGCGCTGCTTGGGACTGCTTTGGCACAGGAGTCCTCATGCTGCCTTACATTGCGACGAGTGCCGCAGTCAGAGCAGCCAGCGCATCGCCACCCCACCGCCGTGATGTGGGTCGCTGCCAGCAGCACCTGCAAGAAGGAAAAAGCTGATGGGGGATGAAGGGGAGCCATCTGCTCCATTCCTTCTTCCCTGCTGCACAGATACGTGAGGAAGGATGAGGTGGAAACCACGATACTCACGGCGATGCCGCCTCCCCAGATGCCTGGCATGGCCTTGGCGTGCTTGCTGATGTGCCCCTCCACCAGGTACTTCGATGTCCCACCGGGCAAGAGCAGGAGGATGTTGGCTGCTACAGAGAGCATGCCCAGCGCCAGCAGGCAGGGACCCACGATCCGGCTGCACTTCCCCACGCACATGGCCAATCTGCATGGGGATGGGGAGGAAGAGGAGGAGAGGACGGGGCTGCCTTTGGCCCCACAGTGCCCCACAGCTGCCCCACCTCGAGCCCATCTCACATCTGCGGGTGGATGGGAGTTTGCTGGTTTGTGCTTTTGGGTCCCAGCCTACCCCACCGGCACTGCCTTTACTCAAAAGCAATTTCCAATGGAAATCCTATTTTCCCCACACCATCTAATTAATTAAATATTAGAAATAAATTCAACATTAACACCGATCTACTGCCACCAAACAGTTTTCTTGAGGTTGAACTATTTTATCACAGAAGGAGAAGCCCAGCTTCAGACCTGCTGATATTTCTTTGCCAAACAGGCAAGGGAGTTTAAGACAACGGCAGGTCCCACACTGAGACTTGAAACCTGTGCAACCCACAAGGTTGGCTCCTCCAAAATGTTACTGAAGGAAGGAGACCAACCACCGCAGCTCGGTTTGACTTTGAGTGCTTACAGTGAGCAGGATAGAGCCAGGAAAGGGGTGAAATCTTTGGACAAGGACTCGTGAAAGCACATCAGTCTCCAATCAAATCCAACAGCAACTCCATCCCCATCGTGCACTAGTCCTACCATAGGTCTGAATATGCTGAAACCAGTTAAAGTTAATTAAGAGAAGGTTATCGCCTATCCTTGGGCAAGCCATCCAGCTCTGCTGGCATTTTATTAAGTTATCGGTTCACCTAGAAAGTGCCTGCCCATCTCCAGGTGATACCTTGTCAAAAATTAGCTCTCCCTCTTCTGTATCTGCAAGACAGGGGATGTCCATCGGTTGCTCTGGGACCGCTGAAAACAACCTGGTTTGCTGTTGTCCCAGCTTCCCACGTTTCTTCTGCTCTGTGTTCATTTTTGCTTCAGGTTGGTTTTATGCTTTTTCCCCTTTCCTGGTGGCTTGCAACCCATTTTGCACAAGCTCTCTGAATCGAGCTGCTTCTGGCACCTGCTGATTTATTTCAGGCTTGCTCTGGCTTTGCAGAAGCAAACAGGCGCTGCATGGTTGTTTCCATGGGAAGAGCTGCCTCAGCCCCTCTCACGTGCGGCAATGGGGAGGAGCGGCTCAGGCTGCACGTCCAGCCCCTGCATGGCCCGAGACACCAGGGGGTACCAGACCAATGGGGCTTCGCATCGCTGCGACCTGCTAGAGACCAGCCACGCCAGCCCCGGCAGGCTGCTGGGGGCGAGGGAGGGCTGAACATGGAGGAACAGCGCTGCAAAACCCTGCTGCATGGAGAGGACACAAGCCAAGAAGTCCAAGGTGGACCACCAGCTCCACCCATCCTGGAGCTTTGCCTCCCCTCTGCTTTCTATCCTCCCTGCCTTGGTTGTAAGGAATTTAGGGCCTCTTGCCCTCACTGTGATCCCACCTGCAGTCCAGGGATTGTGCGTGGTTGTCCCCCCCAGAGCCACAAGCATCCACTGCTGAGTCCCACCTCCCCACTTTGGAGGACCTTCCAGAATAGCTCTTGCTCCTCCGGAGCTCACAGCACGGGCTGCTCTCACAACTCTCCCCTTAACATCTCCAAAGACTCTCCTTCCCCTCCACCGCTGCCCTCTCCCTGGGGAAGGCAGGAGGTCTCCTTCCTCCAGGAAGCTCTCCACAGCTTGCTGCCCTCCCAACACTCCCCTTGAGCAAGAAGGAAGTTTACATTAGCTACTTTCTTCTACCTCAGTGAATACAGACAAACCCGTCTGTAAGGGAAGGTAAAGCAGAAGTGCAGCTGAACCAGTCTCTATAAGGACACTTGAAAGAAAGACTGCATTCCTGCCAGCACATCTCCATGGCCAAAAGCAAGAGGATTCAAGCAAAGCCCAGGGAACCTGTCCTCCCGCCTCCTGGCTTACCTGGGAGCAATGCCACGTGGAGCCAGCAGCGTCCACTCCTCAGATGAGCCCTGTCCTGGAGTCATCACCCATGGGTGACTATTTATGATGTCCCAGCATGTGTGTGCTCCACGTCTTCCTCCTCCACCCCGAGGTCCGCCCACTGCATCAGTCATGATCCTTCCCTCTCCCACACAGCCGGTAGCTCAGAAGGAAGGATGACTGTCCTGTCAAAATGAGGCAGTCTCTGCCGGCGTTGCAGCTGATCCATCTGTTCGATTATGCCCCCTTTCACCAGCAGAAGCCATGAGTCCACCAAGACATGCACAACTTCAGATTTTAAGGCTTCTACCGCATCTGCCCTAAATGCCTTGACCATTGCCCAAGTAGGAAACACCGTTTCTCCTGAAACAACCTGCAGTGACTATGTAGGGAGAACAATTTCCTCTCTCTTCTGCAGCCCACTCTAATCACTATCGTTCTGTCACCATGAGTCCACGTCCTCCACCAAGGGTTTCTTCCATCACGTTTCACCTTATTTCCCTCGTTGTGCAAGAGCTTTGTGCGTGGATGCTGAACAGTTCAGGTTTGCCTCTTCTCATTTTTACCCACAGGAGGGAGCACACTAATATTTTAATAAAAGCTTCTAAATAGATATTCTTGTGTCTCAGCTGGTTCCTATCTCCTGCCCTTTGCTTCCTTGCGGATGGCCCAGCTTTTCCTCCAGGTGTTGAGCATACCCCCATTACGTATATATCTTACACTTTGGTGATAACATTGAGAGAGAAAGGTTATTTCTGGATGTCTTAATTATTGCAAGTCATCAGACACCAGCATTTCAAAGTCCTATCTGGGGTGCCCATGGCTGGCAGTTAGTGCGCAATGGGGAAGCTCCTCTTCTGTCCCCACAGAGAAGGGCTGACAGTAGCAGCTCCAAGGTGGGAACAGGACCAGGAGAACGTTACCTCCGTGTCTGAGAACAGGAGACAGGGAAGCTGTAGTACAAAAAAATGCCAAAAATGAGGCGGTTTTTCTGGCAGAGGCATTGCAGGCAGCACCAGCAAAGAGAATAATTGCTCATGGGCTGTGCAGGCAAAAGGAAGAATCTTCTCAAAGAAGAGTTTGGAGAAGGTTCATATTCCTCGTGCATTCATCATGAGGACCTGAGGCACATCAGCTGCTTGGGACGTGGGCTTACCCATCTGCAACAGCCACGGGAGACAAAGCGTAAGTGCAGCTGTCCTATAGCCCTGGTACAGTCTTGCTCCGATATAGTAAATGAAAAAAGCAATTAGAGTGCTACCTTTTGGTTTATAACCCAACTTGCTCTCCCTAGGGTAACGCGCATGAGTAGCATTCACCAACATGTTTGAAAGAGGCTGTAACTGCTTTCAAATCAATGAGTACGGGGCTGTTGAGAATATAAAACCTGCTCTAAGTACAGTGTGCCACAGGCCATCGGAAGAAATAGAAAATGGCATTGGAGCCCTTGAGTGCCACCTGGAAAAAGATAAATGAGTGGGGCTGGGTTACATCAGCCAATTCCATTTTTGTAGGAAAAATAAGCTGAGAGGAGCAGATTATCTGAATAATGATAGTTCCTCTGAAAGGAAAATCAGAGTTTGCACCAGCACGTAAATCCCCATTTTATTCTTAAATAACATGAATTAGTCTCTAAAAAGCAGACAGCAGCAAAGGCAAAACATGTAGGACAGCAGACTGCTAAGAATAATCTAATTTTTTTTCGTCTCTTTTTTTTTACTTAGAAAGAGAGGAAGCATTTTTCACTCTGCTGGAAGAAAATGTGTTGCAACCTCATCTTGTGCCCTTTTCTACGTCATGGCAATCTGAGCTTCCTACGTTGCCACGCACATGATCTGGTCAATCATCTCCCACAGAAAACCCCATGCCATTCAGCGTGAAGCATCAGGGTGAAATCTTTTCCCCAGGATCACTGAGTTTCCCCTTATATCCACTCCAGCCCAAGTCCGTAATAGTAATAATAACAATATAAGGCTAATTTTAGCCCTGCACAGCTTCCCAAGCACCATGAGTGGCTGCACGCCTCCCTTTCTTGCACGAGAATTTAATTATGGAAGTGTCAGCACGGCAGTTACGGGCAAGCAACTTTCTGCCAAGTCACCTGGCCACGGCGCTGCCACACGTGGTCCCAGGCAAAGCCATTCTGGCTCAGCAAGGTCCTCCTGCTAACTCCTTCTCTGACACCGGATCGCAGCTGAAAAGAAAATGGCCACTTTCATCCTAGTTGTTTCATGTCACTTTATCCCGTCACACTTAGCGGGTTCTGCCTCTCTGGTCCATGGTTTGCAAGTCACATTTGGCAATGGCTCTTTTTGAGCTTTAAGGTCTGTGAGATTTTTATAACCACTGAGTCCGCTCTCTTAACCATGCTCCCCTGCTCTTTGCTTCCCCAGACTCCTCTGGGACTGTGGAAATTGCACAGCAGGTTGGGTTTCAAGAGTGGTTTGGCTTCAAGGAGAATCAGAGGCCGAGGTGAGTTTGAATTGGCGAGATCGAACCATTCTGTGCCAAACCAACCTCCACCTTGGTCCTGTCCAGAAGATGCTCAGCACGATTCAGTGGTCTCCCCCACTCCTCTCAGTAGCACCTGCAAATCTATCTCTGCCACTAGCTAGCTAAGACTTCTCCGAACTTGGGTGTGGGCACATTCACTGCCAACAGCGATCTTAGGCAAGCCCTGCATGGAGTTCATGGCTAGAACTTAGACTGAAGAAATACCAACACAATGCTACTAGACAATATGGCATTTGCTTTAGCTTCTTTATGATTTTCACCTGATTTACTACTTCAGATGAGATAAACCAACCCAGTTAAAAGTTGGAATGAGTCTGCAGAAAGGAAAAATAAACAAATTAAAACCAAGAGGTATTGTGAGTCTATCCTGTAGTTCCTTGACCTGCAGACTGTGATGAAAAAATATTTCCGACTCAGCTGGAATGGGAAATATTTTCCTAAGCTGCATGAAGAGATCAGGCTGTTTTCCAGCCTTGAGAGGCGCGCAAGCAAGTCTTCATCACAGAAACTGGAATTGCCCAGTCACCATAGCGAGAAGGAAAGGTGCACACGCTGAAAACTAAAAGAGAAAGTCACTGCCAAGATACCCCTGGAAAGGTGGCTAGCGCAACAGCCTTCTCCTGGGCTCCTCTGGAGGTCAGTGCCTCCCAGAAGGGCATTAACCACGGAACCTGGACAACCTGCCTTGAGAAAGCTTTGGGTTTGGATAAGCCAAGCCAAGCACATTTGCCCTCCTCTCCAACACAAGCTGGAAATGAGTCAAGATGAACACTGGTTGAAGGTTTTAGCATGACTGTTGGCACAGTCAGTCACCCTATTCCATAACTTTTTGGAGAGTTCAAACAGGGCAAGACTGGGGCAGTGGCTGAACTTACTGTTTTAGTGGAGACCTATCTACAGTCAGGAGGATGACCCGAGATCAGTTTCTTAAGCTTTTTTTTTCCCCCACTCTACCTGCTAAGTACTTGGCCAGAAGGGACTCTGCTCATCGGCACTTCATGTGAGGCCATTACAGGAACGTCCCAAGGAGTCCAAAAGACAATCACAGAAGTCAGAGGCTCCGTCTTGACAATACCTGTACCAGGAGAACATCGATGGTTCAGAATAGAAAGCCACATTTCCTCTGCTCTTCCATCAGGCAGGATGGAAAATCCTAGCCCTGCCTCCTTTTATTCATTTTTATAAGGGTATTTTTCCTATTGAGGTACCAAAAGTTTATCTCACTTCAAGATTTTGTAACTTCTAGAATGGGCTGAAGCTTTCTTGGGCTAAGCAAGCAGCTCGCTGTAATCAACAATTCCTTATCAGCAGGAACTGGATGCTTTCTACTGAAGCCAGTTACTTTGTCGTATTTATTATCAGACACCATATTGCAAACAGGCTTGAAATTCAGGCAAGCCCTGCTCTTGCTGGCTGGGCAGACCTGGAGCTAGTAAATAACACACATCTGGACGTCTTCAGCTGAGCTGCAGCTTCTAGTACTTATTTTGTAAAAAGAGTCAATGTCAACAAAAGCGGCTACAGCCACGATGGGAAAATAGTAAACTTCCCAGAGACTGAACAGAAGCTATGGCACCCAGACCTATTCTGCCAAGTCGAGATTCACAGAGCAGGAGGCAAAGGAAAAAGAAAAGCACCCAATCTGACAGTTTTACTAAAAAGTCAGATACACACACATAGGGAACTCGGCTTGGTTTTCCTTCCTTCTACCGCAATAACCTTAAGGAAAAACTCAGAAACTCTATGTAATGCAGGGACAGACTTTCATTAAAACTAAAACAACAAAAAAAAAAAAAACCCCAAACCCAAAAACCAAGAGATGAAGAAAGCTACTGAAAAGTTTGTTTTATTTCCAGGATCAAATATTACAATAGGACATTTACATATATTTATAAAAAAATGCAGCAGTTGTGTATATAGATCAGAGGTTTCCTTGAGTTTGGTCCCTCCCAGCACACTGAGCTGAAATCTTCTGAATTAATCCTCTCCCTCCTCCCACATGAAGTCGCCATCACTGAAGAAAAAAGTGACTACTGTAAAAACCGACAGGCAAAGTCGTAATTTTGACACTGTAAGTTCACCAATTAGAGGAAACAGCCTAATTTTAAAAAAATCATCTATCCTACAGTCTGGTGTCTCTGATGAGGCACCACATCTCTGAGTTGACTTTACCCAGATGTTCTTCATATAAATCTGTTCTATAAAATAGCACCTCGTCCCCCTGCTCCACGTACTTTTACTATCTAGCCTTCTATACCTTAAAGTCTCAGCACCATTTAACAAGCAGTTACAAAATGACTTTTCTCTGTACTGCAGACACTCACAGTAATTAAAGACAGTGACCAAATCCCGAACTTCTGCAATCACTCATAATATACCCATGTAAAACAACAGAATATAAAACTGAGGCAAGCTGAGGCACTGATGTTAAGTGCCGCATTCTTCGATTAAAAACACACGAGCGTGTGTGTATATATATGTATATACATATGGCTATATTTATTGGGAGTGGACAGACACTAAGCAGCTCATGGACAAGAGGAGAGTGGAGTAAAAGTCATCCTGTACAACATCACAGAAAGGGTATCCATTAACCTCGCCGGTTCAGGAGCAGATAGCAGAGTATAACCAAACTGTGGTAAGATCTTGGGCTCGGACAGGGAAAGCCTCGGCAAGACTGTCTTTGCAGAATAAAAACCAAGACACCTCAACAGCCGGTCAGCAAAGGTGTTCAGATCAACTCCAAACATGTGACTGTGGGTATTCCAGCAACGCAGATGGCCAATATAGGGCTCAAAGCATGAGTTTTGTTTTGCCTTTAAAACAGTAGCTGTCCCATTTATAGAAAGCAATTTCTGTTAAAATAAATAAAAAGAAAGGGTGGGAGAAGAGGAGAGGCTGCATTTGTGGAACTGAGACTTTGCACTTCACCCATCTAAAACACATCTCTGCTACTCCTCCTCCTCTTGGAATACAGGACTACCTACTTTTTACTAACTTGACTAAAAAGGGATTAAACAAGAAGAAAGTAGTGACATTTACTAAAACTAAGAAGGCATAAAAATTAAGTGATAAGTTCCTGAAATGACATGCATCTTCCCATTCACACGGATGTTCCCACGCAGGTCTCTATGTTATCTGTTTCCACGTGGTTTAGAAAAACCACCACAAACACCACATTCTATGCATCTCCACAGCATTTAGTACCTGACAAAACGCAGCCCAAGTGATGCCTTGCCCCCAGAAGAAAATTGCTTTTAGTTTAGCCCTTGTTGCTCTTGAGTCCCTGTGAACAAGCTCAGTGCTCTGGCAAGAACAGAAATTTGAGAAATCAGGCCCTTCAGCAATGAGGTTTATTTATTAAAACATGTACTAAAACCAGCTGCCAGTTTCTGCAAGGGCACAAAACCACAGCACCAGTAAAAGTGGAAGCTGGTAGAAGCTGGTGCAGATGAGTATATAAATTTGGTAGTCTTTAAAAACCACTGCTTTGAAAGCAGTGGACCATGTGAAACGCAAGCTGTTTGTGGCAGCAAACAACAGACGTGCTTTACAGACGAGAGGTGTTATTCTCCTCTAATAGCAAGGCAGCAGATCTACTGAGCTCTGGAAAGTATGCTGATGCAAAACTGCTGTTTAAATCTACTTCGGAACAATGGTACCTTTGGATGCCTTTTTACAGACAACTGTATTTTACAAGGCTATTCTGCACATACATGGACATTCCTTTAATATTGGGTTTGTCAACTTCTCTGATTTATCAGGAAGGGAAACATACTTCAGTCCATGAACGTGAGAAATGTAAAAATCGCAGACCTTAATTCAAAGCCTAATGAAAATAACGCAAGTATGCCCAGAAACGTTTGGCACGGCCTTTATCTGCCCTTTGTACGTCAGTAGGGAATGCTGCAAGGTTGAAACAGGTCAATCAGCTTGACTTACAGCACATATCATCAGGAAGACCTGAAATCCTTCTCTGGGCCTCTGAAGGATCACAAGTGGGAACCCAACAGTAAACGTATCAACAGCGCCTGGCAGGGAAAGTCAGTGCTCATTTTGCCTTCTGTTTCTGAATACTGCTTGTGTCTGTGACTATTAGCTGCAATTAGACATTAAATGTCAAATCAAAGCATTGTTAGATGAAGAGCACATGCAAAGGAAACTTCTCCACAAGCAGAAAGAAGCTACAGCTTGGAACACATTAGCTCTGTTTAGTTCTCTACCCAGAAAGGCTTCCACTGTCTACATGCACTCCTGCTCCTCCAAACTCAGGACAGTCCTTGCAACACAACACGCAAATGTTGGCCAAGGAACACCCAGAAGAAGCCACAAACCATAGCCTTTGAAGGATTTTTTTTTCCTTTGTCCTTCATATTTCAACATCTTATTTTGCAATCAGATTTAAGGCATTTTTTCCAACCGTGTCAAAAGCAATTTGAACTTCAGATTTAACATCTAGAAGCAATTACAAAAATTAGAGTCCAACTAGCTTACACCTTCACTGCTACAAGCTGCTGCAGGCATAACTTGGTTAATGTTTAGAGTCACGTTCCTCAGGCCAGCAAAACACATTCCTCCAAACTCCAAAGGGCTTCAACATGAATGAAGATCCGAAGAGGTTGTATCCTGGTCGGTGCTGTTTCTTAACAGCTTTCGGCCACCACAGCACAGCTGATTGACGCATGTGCTGCAGTACTGTCTTTATTTGGGTTAGGAAGAAGGGGGAAAGAGGGGAGAGGAATGAAGGGAGAGAAGACCCACATGCAGGGACGCATATTTCTTAAAAAATTTTTTTCTCTGCCTCCTGCTCACAGACCAAAGCAAAAGAAAACTGAAAGAAAAAACACATCATGCCAGCAAAACATAACAAAACAAACAGGCTCATAATTTCTTGGAACAGAACAAACTATTAGGAACTGTGAGATGGAAGAAAAATTGCATTTTCAATTTAAATCTTCAATTTCACATTCTTCTTTCCCTGTTAGGTTATAAGAAGATGAATATTTTTCTAAACAAAACCTCAAGAAAGAAAAAATGAAGTGAAAGCATAAGCACTCCTGGTCCCACTACACTAGCAGGCAAAACTATTTACCATGCTTGAGAGGCATGTTTCTTAATGGTTTAAAAATAAACTTGCAGCAGCCAAGTGCAACATTTGCTTCCTCACAAGACAGGTGACCGAGCTGCTCTTGGCATAACAAAAGCAACAAAACCTAACCTAGGGCTCCCAGTTTTGTGTTTGATAGCAAGATGATGAGTGCACGGTTACTCCTTTCCTTGCAACTGAGCAGAGAAGAAAGAAAGGAGTTGTCAGCTGCCCGCTGCCCTGCAGCTCATACGCTTAGCTCTGAAAGAGGGGGGTAAGAAAGGAGGGTTCACAGTATGGGACAACACAGTGCACAATCTCTCCAGCAGCAGAACTGAAGGAAGAAGTTCATGCTCTTGCCTGCAATGCAGTTTCCCCTCTTCCCCACTGCTGATACAGCTGTTAGTTATTTTATATCAGATTGCTTCAACATATCACAGCTTAGCCCCACGTACATTAGTACAACTGGGGAGGGGCAGGAGGGAAGAAGAGAAGCTACCAATAAAAGAGACCTAGGACTGCAAAGGCAGAGTCAATTTTGTATGTTTAACTTAACTGCTAGAAAAGCTGATGTGGAACAATGTTCCCAGAGCGGATACAAACCTAAGCCTGTTCAAAATGAGTTGGCCCTCCACCAGCAAACACAGCCAACCAGCAACAACTCCAAAGAGGACTCAGTGGAACCACAAAGGCTCCCTGCCTTACACTGGCAGGAGAACAGGAAAGGTCAACATGGTCCCATCCGAGCCTGCCTGAGGGACATAAGAGGATACTGGGTACTGTTGGCAACCTGCCTTAATTTTGTTGTGGCTAATCACAGAAGAAGAGGTAATGATTTTCAAGGCAACAAACATCAGAGTGAGTTATTTCAACTAGACAGCTGAAGCTGCTTAGGGAAGCATCAGACCTACATGGAAAGGGTTCCCTTCTGTCCTGCTCTGTCGTACGTCCGAGTCTGAGTTATGAATTTGGATATCCTAGAAACACAAAGGATCCTTCAGTCTAGAAGTGCCACTGATGCTTTACGGGGCAAACACCAACATCCCCCCCTCCTCTGCTGGCCTTGCAATTCACTTTCTAATGCTGGGAAGCAGCCTCCATGACAGTGTCTCTTTACAAACCAAAAATGACATCCGATGTCACATCAACCATTGATCAGGAAACTGTGGTCAGATTTTACTTTCCCGATACTGCATCTTGCAGTAGAACACAAAATAGTTTTTGTGTAGAAGGGAAATCAATTTATGCAATTGTATGATTACATGTAAAACCTCAATTATGAGCAGAAGACAGTTGTGAGTTAATATTATTATGGGGAATGCAATACATTTTTTGTGACTTCCTACATTTAAATACTCCAAAGTATGCAGCCTAGTATGAAATTAAAGGCAAAATATCTTGAAAAGTTTTAGTCTATGGTAAATTTGTGACCACTACAGTATTTTTCTTTAACAAGTATGATCATCTGACAGTTGCAGAAAAAGTTAGCAGTTACGGTAGCTCTCACATGCCTTATTCCTCACTGATGAAGAGCACGCTAAACTGAGTTCTTAGTTGTAAATACACAAATTAGACATCCACCTTGAGGATGGCTGTGTTAGTTAACTTTTATCCCACTGTATTATCTACTGTAACACCAACTGATCAACAGCTCAATGTCTAGAGAAGACATTGGAAAAACAGGGCACTCTGCACAGCCCAGTGTACGCACAGGATATGCCTGCACGACTTCTGGTGCCAGTTTCCAGAGCTGAAAAGAAAGCCTAAATAAAGGAGTAGTTTTTCATACAGCCTTCCAGATTTAGAGGTAAGTGACAGTAGATAAACATGAAAAGAGAATAAAAAGCAGCCTAGAGCATTCAAGCCACCAGGCTGTGAAGTCAGCATTAATTCATTCCACAGCTTGACAAGGCTGTATATGTTTTTAATTAATGAAAGCAAACTTGCTTAGGACTTGCTGTCCTGCTCAATTGCAGTCAGTGCTCTAAAACCCCTGCAAAGCTAGTCACTTCTGGGGAAAACAAAACAGAACACCATGCAAAGAAAAAAAGCCAACTAACTGTCAAGTTTTTATGACAGGTGTTTTCCAGAGAGTCCAAGATCTTTACAGTATCCTGCCACCTTCCATCATCATTTTCAAAATCCTGAGAAAAAGTAAAAAGGAGACGCTTAGGGGATGTTGGGGAGAGAAAAATGGAAACCCCACCTACTTCTACCAAAGAGTCAGTTCTGCTCCAACAGCGGACATGCAGCTTTCCCTCTGGGCCAAACAGTCAATCCCATACACAGTATAGTTGGGGTTTTTTTTTTTGGTTGGTTGTTTTTTTTACTGTGTCCACTGGCAGCATTTAAAGCAGGAGGAAAACATGCATGCAATCTAGAAGCCTTTAAATTAGATGGAGGCAAAGTATCTCACCACAGCTCAACCCAACTCCTTCCCAAAACCCAAGTTTTCACAGAGCACTAGACAAGTGAACCCTTAAGAAGGCTGTAAGGTTAATGGAGACCTTTTGTGTAGAGAATCAAAACAAAGGAAAGACTGTACTGAAGATTACACTCTCTCCTTACAGAGAGATGACTCAGTGCCTTATCACACACTATTTTCAAAAATAAATTAAACAAAACAGATTTAAGAATAGCAGCGAGAAGGGTATGTGTATTATGGCCACTCCAAGCCCCAGCATACTGGATACACAGATCACCATTTTACTTTATTCCATGAAAACAAAGGAAAGATGTTCTTCCCAATGCTCTCCACAGGGCCCAGGCTGAGGAATGAAATAAAACTCTGAACACTCTCATTTGGTCACTAGAGCAGGAGAAGGGAAGAAGAGAGAGAAGGGCCAGCCAGCTGCCTGCCTGATTTCAGCACTGCAATCCTATGACCCTCAACTGCATATTTAATGAGTTGGTGTCCCAGGCAAAGAAGAGAAGGGAGGAAGGCTGGGAGAACTCAGGCCACGGTGCTAATTCCTTTCCTGCACAAAGACAGTCTCTTGAGGACACAGGCCTGCCTCCTGTAACGTGATTTCATAGTCCAGGTGGGAAAGTTTCCTTCGAGGGAAGTTGGTGAGAAGTTCAAAGCGTTCATTGGGGTATCCTTTTGACTGGACATGTTTCACAAGAGCCTGGAGAGAAAGAAAGGCAAAGAAGTGTCATATAATTCAAAACAATACAAAAGAATGTAAAAAAAACCCCCATTTTCCTTTAAAAAAAGAAGTTTGTAATCACAGACAAAGGAAATTTTGAAAATTTGCATATAGTATAGACCCTCTTTTACTATCTAATTTGACCCACAAATGGTAAGAATCATAAAAACTAAATACCAAGTGATCCCTTACCTAACTGATTCTTTAAACAGAAGACACACATAATAGTACATTAATTCAAGCAAGCTGAATTCCACATCACACATTCAAATCACAGTAAAAGAAGATTTGCAAAATAATCCTTAAGTGCCCCAAAACAGAAGCACCCTCACTTGTTTATCAGATATTACCCTTACATTAAACCTAAAAGCCACCAAAGAAGCATTTTTGTCAGGTAACTTTGACAAAAATAAATGCAGTATTTTTACTAAAAAATTAATTTTTTTACTGCCTTCAAGAAGCATGAGGATTTGTTTGGTTTTTTTTTTTCTTTTTTTTTTAAAGCTCTCTTCAATTCATTGACTTCGCTGCTTACAATAGCAATTGGGGCAGGATACAGAGGGCATTGGGATGAAGGGGTATCAGCCTCACAACCCAACAAGCAGATATATGCAGAAGAGTTAATGTCCATGCTACAATGAGAGAGATTTCCCAAGTTCATCAGGAAACAGAGCAGATGAGAGCATAAAGTGCAAATAGACAGGGATAGAGAAATGGAGATTGGCAGAACAGTAGGGGATATAGCAACAGAGCAAGACTCAGGAAGAATGAAAAGCTGTAGTTTTTTAAAGAGGGGGAAAAAAGACAATTAATATGTAATAAAACAGAAAGTATGAAGTAATAAGGGGGTCCCAATGATACTGTTCACATAGTTTTGGTGGGCAACTTATGCCAGTACATTAAGTGCAAGGAGGTAAGCTAGCAGTATTAAGCTTCTACTAGTGCTAATTATTCCACTAGCTTCCCCTTGCTATTTAGCTGCCACTTCAGGACCACAGCGACTCAGCACAGAAAAAAGCAGTCGCAAACAAGTACTTGGCAGTTACTGCTGCAGCTCACAGGCAAGGGGCTCAGAAGATCACTTGGGTGGCTGTTCATTTTAGTGTTTGTGTTCCAGTAGGAAAGCTATCAGTCATATGGTGCTGACATGACCCAGGACGTGGTCTCCCACAACAGCCCGCAGCACTCTTCCTAATATTTCAGAGGCATCAATGCAGATGGAACACAAGGTCAAGGAGCTGCGCAAAGAGGTCAGGATGTCCTGCTGCATCAGGGAAGATGAGCAAGAAAGCAGTAGGATGCTGACAGCAACACTGCAAGGGCAAGAACTGAGGCCTTGTGGTGCAGACAGAACAGGATGACCAGAAGCAAGACTCAAACACAGGGAGGACAGCAACTTGCAGGACAAGGCACCCTGGAGACTCATGACCTGTGGCAGCAAAACAGCAGCTCTTCCCTCACTTGGAATAACTATTTAAAAAAAAAAAAACTGTTGAAAAAACAATATGAAGTCTTGGCAATAAATAGGGAGGACAAACAAGTTCCACTGGAAGATACAGCTGGACAAACTGGTCCTACTCAACACGTCAAAACCAGCAGGGAGAAGAAGCAGTGCACACTGGTGGAGAGGATTCCTTCTGCGGGGGACTGAGGCACCCAGCTGCCAACCTAACTCTGAGTCTTTGAAGCCTGCTGCTTGCCTAGAGCCAAGATCCAGGATGTCATGGAGAGACTGGCAAAACTCATCAAGAAAGCTCAACATGTGTCTGCAGTGAGTCCTTGCAGCAGCGACAGCAAACCTGGGTTGCATCAACAAGAGTATTGCCAGCAGATCAAGGGATGCAATTATGCCACTCTGCTGGGCCACGCATGGAATCCTGTGTTCAGTTTTGGTCTCTCCACATTCAAGAAGGTCAAGGAAAAACTGGAGAGGATCCAGTAGAGGGCCATCAAGATGACTAGAGTACAGGTCACACCTTGGTACATGAAGAAAGGTTGAAGGATTTGGATTTGTTCAGCCTAGAAAGGAAAAAGCTTGGTGCGAATATCATCACAGTCTTCCAATATAGAGAATGTGAAGGCATTTCTTTTACAAAGATGCGTGGTGACAAGAGACAACACACACAAGTTGCTCCAGGGGAAATTTCATCTGGATATAAGGAAGGAATTCTTCACTGTGAGAGAAATTAAACTTCGGAGTAAGTTGCCCAGAGAAGTGGTGGAATGTCCCTTGCTGGAAGTATTCTGGACTCAGCTTGAGAGGGCCCTGGATAACCTCATCTACAGCCCTGCTTTCAACAGAGGGTTAGACCACATGACCTCCAGGGATCCTTTGCAACCAGGACTCTTCCAAGATCTGATGACTCCAGAACAGCCAGGGAAGCACCTGCATGGAGATTTCTTTCAAATTCATCAAAATCCACACACAAACCTTTGGTACGAGCAGACTGTGACCCCAACCTCCTCTTTTACCTGGACTGTTCTCCAACAAGCTTTGCAGATTACAATGCCTGTGTTTGATGAGGAATGCAAGTAAGTGGGTTTGACTTCTTTTTCAGGCAACAAGGATGATCAGAATTCCTTTACAAACCACTGTATTTAAAAATTCAGTTAAGTTCACTGCCCACATCTCCCCCCTGCCCCATTTAAAGGCCAACCTTTCCTGCACACCTTACAACACTTGGTAGGCAACCGGTCAGTGATGCAAAGAGCTGAGCTACTGAACACAGTGAAGTCAGCTACTTAATTGCAAACAATGAGCAACTGCTTCTATAAAAAGACAATGTTGCCTTTTTTTTTTTTCCTCCTTGTCTAGGTGGGGAAAAAAAAGGTTATGGTAATATTGAAAGCATAAGCAGATCCTGGAGATAACAGTGTGTAAAGAAGCCACTCTTGATCGATAACAATGCAATGATTAAAAAAAAAAAAAAAAGTTTCAAAAAACAGCCAGTGTTGGTGGGAGGGCAACATCGTATCATCAGTTAAAACTTCTAAAGTGCAACTGTCTCCTTAAACAATTTCTTTTTATAGTTCTGGACAGCTTTAAAAGGGAAGCAACTAAGGGCTGAAAAAAAATCAGCACTGAAATGACACTCACAAATAAAAATCTGAGACTCGATCTGACTGAAATGGCTTTTAAAGACCACATGACATGAGCACAAAAGCTGCCTGTTCAGCTCTGCAATAAAAAGGTATCTTTACCCACAAACCCTGACTCACCTGAACTCCTCTGCTGACTGTAGAGCAGGGGGCAGGAGAGGAAATCACCTGCCGAGATTAACTTCCTTTAACTACGGCAGTCCAAAAAAGGAGTAAAACCAGAAGTCAGGATTATCACGAATGTATCAATATTACACCTACCTATCACCTAAATAAAGTATTCAGAAGTGCTACATGTTTAATAATACATGCAACTTTGTTTAACAGACTGCTTTCAAAAAGCAGTTAAGACATAAAGGAGTACTTGGAAAAAGATTATACACCGATGAATGCTACAACAAAGCAAGAATGAAGGTCTGAAAGTAAAGCAGGTTCCTACAGTAAGACCGATGCTCTGCCAGTGTTCCTCAGTCTTTATATTTCAGCCCCAGGACTCCACGTGAAGCACTGCAGGCAGTCTACAACCTTACACTTACGCTTGGTTTTGAGAGATGACGGTATAACAAAGGCAACTTTTTTTTCCCTTTTATTTTCAAGCAAAAGCATTAAGGATGAGAATATGAGCTTGAGACACTGTACATTTCCAGAGTGCTGCAGACTTGGTTATAGCCTCATTTTCTGTAAGAGATGTGACACTCTTCTAAATCCGCATGAGATCCTTCTAAAGAAGTGTGCTTCTGCCTTCCCTAAGACTTCAACACAGAGCTTTTAGGTTGATTACATTAAAATGAGCTTAACTGGCTACTGTGTCATGAAAACTCATGGCTAACAGGAATATAGTGACCTCTTTACATATTGCTTCCAGATAAGCACCTGTAAAATTTTGATGGAAACACCATCCACATGGACTTCTCCAAGGTAAACAAGCCCAAAGCACAGTTGGAGACACACACCTGAAGCACAGTAATTAAATAATATTGTAACAAATTTGTTTTGGGAGAACTTCCTCCAAAGTCTGCTCTGTCATCCACATCCAGAAGGGAGTGTGAAAGTATGGTGAAAGAGATGGAGAAAAAGAATGAAGGGTTTTGCCCTTGATTTTACCATTGTCTGACCATGGGCAACAACTGAGCTTTTCCATTTAGAAAAAAAAAAACCAGAACTGAGTGAGCTGAGAGTATTTTACGGTAATTTAGTGATTAATGCAAAAGCCATATAGGTCATTTTAGAAAGGAAACTACCAGTTTTGGGACTAAGGAAGACACTGGAGCGTATACGCAACCCAAGCAGCAATGGAAAAATACAGAGCCAGCAGAGTCTGTTGATTGGAAGAGAGGAAAGACACGTAAGAAACACAACAGAACGACAGTGCAAGCACTCCCTGGATATACCACTTTCACTAGACCCAATTTCAATAGTGCCACCACAGGAAAAGAAATTCTCCAGTTTCAGCTCTCCTGTACTCAAACAAGGATTCCGATTAACTCCACTCACCAGAAGTTTAGCTTGCTCGGGCAGTGAAATTTGTTCCCTCTTTCCATCTGGATACCTTAGCATCAGCTGTGCCTTTGGTCCTAGCATAAAGGAAGTTACTACAAGTTAACAAACAACAAGGCAGCTGAATTGAGCTCTTCTGTAGATTTTACGTGGCATGCTTTACTGCACAGCATAGCAGGGTTAAGGACTGGAGACAAATACAAGATTCCAGTCTATGAAGATACATACTTCTACCACATGTATTTAAAATACACACATCAAACTCAGGACTCTGTCAAGATTTAATAGTAGCGAGACTGAAAACGGTCAGCATTCCCAGAGAAAAGCACACTGTGCTACCTCTGCCTCTGAGACCACCTCACTCTGCTGCATCCCAGCTCAGGCACCGTAGGTAGAAACAGAGACTCATTTGTACTAGCCAAAGTTGCATTACTAATACTCAGTCCAGACCGTCAAAGCAGCCAGGCTAACTGAGCATGAGGTGGGGCTGATGTTATTCTGCTTCTCTCTACCATACTGGTAGAAGCCCTGTCATATGCATCTACATTACACCAATGCATACTTTATTCGTGGACAAGGTCTCAAACTAAGAAACAAGCTCAGTGACTAACACAACTCTGCAGTTTGTGGCATCGCTATGCCAAAGTGGTGCTGCTGGCAAGGTGAATCGCTCAACTGTCTGGTGTCAAGGAGGGAGCAAGCCAGTAGAAAAGATTTAGCTTTTCAAAACAAGGGATACAACCATGCTTGTCAGCATATTAAGATTTTCCGGAAAAAAAACCAAACCAAAACACAGGTCAGTATTAAAAAAAAAGTGGCAACTTACCATTCACATCTAGGCCCTGAAACGTACTTTCAGGCTTGTCAGTTGACTCCTCCAGTATCCCTGCATCAATACAGGGCAGTACTCTGTGATTCGATGTTGTCCCAGGCTCAGTCCTTGCAGGGGGCTCAGGCTGAGCCCTCCGACTTTCCTCTTTTTTATATCCCAAGTCCTTGTGCGGAGACTTCCTCAACTTGGCAGGATTCTCCGATTCCTCCTCCTCCTCAGATCCGCAAACCGAAATAAACTCTTCGCTTCCAGAAAAAAGCTCTGACTCGGACTCCTCATCTGACCGACTCTCCTGCTTGGCCTGTGAGGAATCAAAATGCGTCTCCTGTAACGAGGCTCTGATAGCAGCTTCCAACTGGCTGTCCTCACTGGCATCAATGAGACTCTCCTGTTGAATACAGACATAACACAAATACATATAAAAATCACTTTTAAATATGTACTGAAAATCAAGAGGACATCAGTCTTCCGAAGAGAAGTTACTAAAACTGTCAGGAACAAAGAGCATGGAAAGCTAGTCATGCTATGACTATTTAATGACTTCTCCTTGGAGTTTTGCATGGAGTAGTGTATTTTCCTTCCACACATGCACAATTCTGTGACTGCTAAATCCAAAACAAATGACGAAAGCACAAACTGCACAACAAAAGTAGTTATCATGGGAGAAGGCATTCCCTGGAGCACCATATTTTTGCATGCTCTTGCACTAACTCATTAAGTCTGTTTATACTACTGAATGGGAAATCAGTACAGCTGGATAAAGACAGGCTAGCATGTTCTTTCATGTTTTTCCAGTCCTCCTAGAGGGCCTCATACTTACTGAACGAGAGCATTTTTGGGGAGGGCTGGTAGAATGGCCATCCAGCTGTCCATGCTCACTCAAAAACCCCGTCACTTGGTCCAAGAAAGAAGTCACATCTAGCTGGTGCCACTCCACTAGTTTCTGGCCTAGGGAACAAAAGGTGTCATGAAACATAATTTCAGCAAAAGGTTGCAGCTTGGTGGTCAAACACACCAATTCACTGCTGTGCATGCACTCTGCAAGAGTCCATATTTGTGGAACTGCAGCTTCCTACAGGCTACCACCTGATAATTATGAAGCTTCCTCCTTCCACTCCCTTGAAAAGGTTTCAATCATGGACTGACATAAATAGAAACCCTGTTTATTTCTGTTCTTTCCTTTTTATCTATGGGAACGTGTGCACAGAATGGTGAATTAGGCTTCAAAATGAAAAAAAGCCAAACCACTAAGTTTATGAAGAAGCATTTCTATGTTCTTGCCTGTTTTGATTCTATACCTTGGCAAACAGCATTTGTTTCCATAAGTAAAGTGGTAAGACCAGTATGCTAATTTTAGTTTCAACATTTAAAAAAAAAAAAAAATTGTGTGGTTTAGGCCAAATAGCAAGACATCTCAGCTCTGATTACAGACACTATTACTTCAGTCCTGAGAAGCAGGACACCAGACCATTAATATAGTTGCATTATATGATGATAAAGAAGAAATGGTGTTGGGATACAAAAGAAAAAGTAACAATTTCGAAAGAGCTGGAGGGGGAGGTAGAAGTTTCATTATTCAGGTAAAAAAAAAAAAAAAAAAAGAAAACCAAACAACAAACCCAAAGCCAAAATGGTAATTTAGTAAGTCATTGCTGACCCTCACAAAGCTACAGTGCAAGGAGCGGGAAGCAGATTCATGCAATGCTTACAAATATTGTAGTTTATCCATCACATGACTTCAAGGAGCTTTTAAAAGGACACTTAAATAATTTCAGAGTTTTACCACCAGGTGGTACTATTTTCACTTTCTAAGGAAAGTACTCCCAAGTACAATAACCAAATACACAAAATTTCATCAAGCCTCGGGAGTTGTATTCCCTTAGTTCCTCCAAAACATATTGCTGCACATCCTCAGAGACAACAAGGTCTCTCAGAGAGCAAAACAATGTAACTGAGATTCTTCAGCTGAATGTAACACATACTGCAAAAGATGGTATTCTAGCATACAACTGCCAGTCCTTCTCACGGGATATGTAAACTGTAGGTAACCAACTGCCACTTATCTTACCTGTCCTGGGATCCAGGATGGAGACATAAGGGAAGTCTGCTAATTTATAAAACTGTATGTACCTCTGTCCTTCCTCACTGTCATGGTATACCTATAAAATACCACGTTGGAAGCAAATTACTGGGTGGAGAGGGAACACAAACAAACTGTACCTTGAAAATGTACAAAGTTTTTCTCTATATTACAGTATATGCTACAAATGGTATGTACAGTTCTCGGTAACTCTGACAAGCTGAAAATATGCCTCTAATGCTCCAAGTATTAGAAGCTACGTGGTAACATCTTAAATGCACAAGTGAAAGGCAGGTTATGCATTCAAATGTATATCCATGAGCTACAGCTACATCCATAAACTACATCCCCATGAACTACTGCATCTTTTCTGCAAGTTCACCAAGAGAACCGCAACAGTGCCATTTTATTCAAAGTAGTCTGTTTTTTTCACTGCTCCAACTACCAGGACACCATGTTACCCACATGGCCCTGTTAAACTTCTCACCTGCCAAAAAATGAAATGTTCCCGGATTATGTTCTTCACAGCCTCATTGCTCCAGACGTCGCGGTTGAGACACTGACAGGCGAAATCTTGCACATTCTGAATGTTTATCATGAGCCATTTGTTCTGCATCTGACCACACTCCTTGGCCTGTAACCAGAGAGAAAAGCTTTATTAGATAAAACTGAAGAGCCAGGCATAACCAATGCCAGCAATGATCAGTGATGGCTTCTAACACTGTCAGATTTTTCACCAAAACCCCTTCACAGTGAGAAAGATGGACAGTGCTAGTGAAAAGGCATCCACAAAACAGAAGGCAGGGCTGAAAGACCTACTTTAAATGAGACTGGTTGAATTACAGAATCACATCGATGAAGAGAGCTGCTGGATTTCAACAAGCCAAGCACAGAGTAAGAAAAGCAACTTGGGGGGGGGACAAAGGGACGCTGAAAAAAGTATTTGTTCGGGAAAGAGTGTAGTCAGTCACACTGATCTGACAACAGAGGAAAGACCTGCTCACTCTAAAGATAAACCTGTGGATCATCTTCTATTTAAGTAGATTGCATAATTGACAGAGGACTTGCATTAATTCAACAGGACCCCCTCTCTGTGTGTTTTCTTTTTTCTCTCCAAGTTTTCAGTTACTCTATTACTGTGCAACTGCCAAATTTGGCATCCTTTTTTGATGCTCATCATCCAGACTGCAAGTGGGGAGGGAGACAGGAAGGCGCAGGAAGAAATCTTACTGGTTTGAGTCACAAAGCTGGCATTGTCTGATTGCTTGGTTGCAAGTTAATGGTAGGAGTTTGATCAAGAATGTAATTCTGATCGCTGAACTGTCATACCTGTTGAAAAAAAGAGGGCTATATCAACAGCAGGAATGCTCTTACCACCTGGAAAGACTGGACCTAGCATATATCCCTTTCCTATTAAAAAAGAAAAAAAAGTATTTACTTATAAGTGTGTTCACCATCCTGCTGGTAATGCACTTAACAGCAAATTCAAGGAATTAGGATGTTATGGAAGATTTTGCTGGTTTGGGCAATATTTTGTTCCCCAAACCAAAATTTTTACTTTTAAAACAAATTTTAGCCAGTGCATTTTCAAATAGTCAGTCTATCCAATGGGTGATAGACAGACACAAGAATCCCACACACTTAGGTTCACGAAGTGAAGAATCTCAGTCTACAAAATTAATCTGCATGGCCAAGTGACCTGCAGAGCCAATTTTTATTTTACTCAAAGGAAAAAAAAATGAATGCAGAAGCATGGAATAGTCCTCCTGTTCTCACAAGGGACCTCATGCTAACTACTTACCACTAATATTAGTGTCAGAATCCAGTATTTGGTCACCAGGAGAGAAAAGTGGGGCAGGTGACACCTAAGTAACGGGTAAGGGTCTTAAATATAATCATTATGCTTTTATTTAGAAGACCTGTTTTGAGCTAACTGTGGATTTTGAGAATTAATTCTAGGAAATCAGTTTAAGACGAGGCCTAGAAGTACTGCCCAAGTTTAAAGGGAACAAAAATCCTTATGTTATTTGAGTTAATTGGATTGCCTTAGTCCTGTGTTCTAATGCAATCCACACTGGATTAAAAGAACAAACTGAAAAATATATAATTAGAAAGCTGGAAAGTGCATCTCACTTTTCTATACTTACTTTGTATATTTTCCAATATTAGTGAAAACCTGGCTCTACCTCTCCTCTGTCCAGCTAAGGTCCTCAAAAAGATGCAAGCAAGGAATTCCACACAGAACATTTGCAAAGATGAGTTTTCACCTGTAGAGCAGCTATAGCTTTTGAAAGTACTTTTAACTTCCTTCTAAAACCAACAGGCTTCACATTTCACATTTAAAAGGACACGGTTAAACTGCTACCATCTCACACACACACACAACTCTGCTGTTACACAGCTACTGGTGTTTTTCTGAGGGGGTGGAGGTGGGTGGAAGGAGAAGAGCGTGGGAGAAAGAAACACTGTGGGTTTGGAGATTATATTGGTGGGTCATTTTGGTAAGTGACAAAAGAACAAGGGACAGCTCAAGAGCTGGCTTGCATATCCCAAAAGCTATGTCTGATGGCTTTAGACTCACTGTTTCCAACATAAGCTGCCCCCCATTGCTCCTCCTCCTTCGAGGTATAAAGGCCAGCACCAGGCACTTAAAAAGCACACAGATAGGGTAAGTACAGAACAACCACTCTTTGCAAGCATCTTTGTTCAAGCTTTCAGCAGAGTAGGAACTTTCAAAGACAGAGGTAGTGGATCTCAGAAACAACAGGCTAGATGCAAAAAAACCCAAACCAAAACAAAACCAATCTGTCCTAAGTTTACCTTCACCCTTTCTACCCATTCACATTTTTCATCACTACAGCACTTGTAGCAACACTATAGAACTTACAGCAACAAACCAGCAATCTGGTTAGACAATATGCGAATGAAGTCTTGTTTTTACACTCAGTACTGAATCCCACTGGATAACCTCTAGCTCTTGCACTACTAAAAATAACGTGTTTCATCTCATTTGACTTTTCTGAACCATATATGGCTTATAAATGTTGTGATGGTTCCTCTTTGCTCAGCTTTGTTGAAATGCACTGATCCTTTAAGTCAGCAGAGAGAAACAAGGAAGTGGAGCCAGCATCTTGTGACCTTCTGGACATCTGCTAATCAAGCATGATTCAGTTTGGAAGATAGCAGGTGACAGAAAGTCAGAGCACAAGATGATCGAACGAGAAATATCCTATCTGTGCTACACTTACACTTCTTGCCTGGGCCAGGGCATACATCCTTTCATCAGCCATCGATTCCTGTGCCAAAAGTGCATCTGCAGGCTATGCTTATGCAAACAGCCAGTCTAGAAGCACCTTACGCAAAGATAATTGCACCATTTGAGTACAATGACTAAATTAGCTTCCAAACTATTGCTGCTTGCTACATGCATCAGCTGTAAAGCAGGGAGCAGTCAGAAAAGGTTAACTTGTAAAATGAGGAAACTTCATACAGACAGACTTGAAACTCTGCAACATGACATACAATCACTTCACAGAAGTACTGAAATCCTAATGAGTGTTAAGCACAGAATTGCACGTGCCAGAACTATCTCCTCCCTAAACAAGAAATGTAAACTAAGTCAATTTGGTGTGTACCCCCCACAAATTAAATCATATCTCACATCATATGCACGAAGAGATGAACACCTGCAATTCTTGAAAGCAGTCCTTGAGATCAGAACAAAACCATGCTGTTCTTTACAAAGCACGTTTGGTGTGGAATTTATTTATTTATTATACTCTAGTGATTTATTCCTAGCAGATTCTACGTTACAGAGATAACTCTGAAACTTAATACGCACTAAAGCTCAACATTAGAGTCAGGAAATGGCAGTTAGAAATTCCTTGTGCAATCTTAACTGACAACAGCCTAATCATATAACTACACAACACTACTCAAACATAGACTTTTTAGTGACACTGTGTATTTAAGCTCTGAAAGTTTCTCTGAAATTTTCTAGTAGGAAAAAAAAAGGCAGTTGAGGTCAACATCTCGCTGGCCCATCAGTTGTTTGCCTCTGGTTTATACAGCCCCATTCCACCAGTCACTAGGTAACTAACATCTAGTGTCTCATGCTCAAAAAGCCTGCAGGATTAAAAGAAAGTATTTTACTGATTTTCTGTATCAAATCTTTTTCACCACATTTCTGTGGTGTAATTTAGTTAATCACACACTTAACTTTACAAGTATAGTGATCATAGGTTGTTCTGTATGTGAAGCACACTGCTTTTTCATGGATCACAAGTTAAAAAGAAAAAAAAACAGTATCATTCAACACTTCTCTTCACTGAAAGTTAATTCTCACCTACTCCTAAAAGCTAGTATTACTGAGTTAAAATGAAATGGCAACTTTTTGCACCTTACTGATAACAAAGTTTCTTTGTAATTGAAGAAAAATTAGGTTTCTTGGGGAAAACCAAAGATAACTAAATCTATTTACTATCAAAATCAACCTCAGAGTACCCAAAGAGGAGCAACAAAAGATGAGCAACAGACACATGAAAACCTTAGTAATACCAGATGCCACCGCTCTTGCTAAGTTTGAATTAAGTCATAAATCCTAAATGATTCTATGATAAGGGTACATGGCACAACACTGGCAGAATGTTCTTGCACACCCCTCCAGAGGTCATAATACACCACACACCAATATTAATAAGAAAACCCCACTTAGATTAGCACTAAACTACAAAAGCATCAAAATTACAGTATTTAGTCTTTGGTACTTTGGAATGCGATAAACATCTCTGATTCATTATATACTTTATATATGCTTATCTAAGCATACAGAGAAGGAAGAAGTTAACAGCAGCTTGCTAGAGATTAATTTTGAGAGACTCTGGTCACTGGATTCACAAGAGGCCTGACATTGTCCCAGGCTGAAGCAGTACAGCAGTCCACAGTCATAAAAGTTAAAATGGAAGGGGTAATGATCAACAAATTGAGAAGCTCAAGATTTTTATTGTAATGAAGTTGAGGAGCATCAGTTTGAAATGAAGGATATCCCATGGGACAAGGAACTGTACAAGAACACAAAAAGGTGAATACCAATACCAGAAAGTGTACACGTCTTTAAATTTGAGTTACTGCAAAGAACAGGACAAAGTGTGTATATAAACCCCCCCCCCCTTTTTTTTAATTTACAAGACAATAAGAATGCAGAGACTTTAGGACAATCAAATCTATCAATCAGTTATTTCATCTTCTGAAACTACTTTTGACTGTGGCGGATGCCACAATCAACACTGCTGAAGTCTTGATAAGTTTTCAGCAAGACATGAGGAAAGACTAGCACACATCTCAAATTCCACAGCAGAGGTCAGAGGGCACTCGCTGAGTGTATATATTCCAGTCTGGAGCAGCACTGGCTGTTTTCATGTGAATTCCCTTTACTATTGCCTTTAACCAAGCATTCGCTGGGTTCACAAACAGCTCTGAACCACAGGCCTAGTAGGGATAATCAGTTGGAGGATCTGACACAACCTTGTTTGAAGTAAACCCTGAACCACATATCACAAGGCAGGGATGCTTCAGCACCAGCTACTTCGGTCTGCTCATCTGCTTCCATTGAACCAAATTACTTGCTGAGGCAGACGCAGCTATTCTCCGTCAGCATCCTTTCAAACCTGGAATTTTGCTAGAAGGTTAAAGATACGGAGGGCACTGTCAGAACACAGGAATTAGTAACAAGCCAACTGATCCATGGTGATTTGGGAAGCATAAAAAGACCGATGAGGCCAACAGGAGACTCAATAAAGGTACACAGCATTTCTCCAAAAATTCTCCAACAGTGCTCTATTTATGCATGGCAGTAGAGGCAAATGCGAAAAGAATTTAAATAGTATTTCTATTCAGCTCGTGGAGTCAGATCTCCAGCACTGTTTGCAGCATATGTATTGCACCATTTGATCATTAGTTTGCATTCTCATGAAATCATATAATAATAATAATAATAATAATAATAATAATAATAATAATAATAATAATAATAATAATAATAATAATAATAATAAATCTCAGCTACTTAAAGATGACCAGGTGGAAGTTCAGTAGTAACTGCAACTTCTGAAGAATATCTAGAAATTATGGACTCAAAAAATAAAGATATGTACCAATTTGCATATTCTCTAATCATTAGTTAAGTCACTGATCCATATCATAACAACTTATGACTAGGCCCACACATGCCTACAGACACAGGAAAGGTGACACCTGAAATTATTTAAAGCTAACAGTCCCCTTCTCAGGCAGACAATCTCTTGGATACTTTTTCCATCACTACTAGATGCAAAAGACAACCGCTGTGATTTTATACAAGAGCAAGACCTCTACTGAAGATAACATTGTACCTTCGTGACAAAGCCATACTCGAGTACTTCTGCTAGCTCAGGTATCAGAAACCACTTAGCCGTGTTAACATAACTCTGCCTGAGCTTCTTAGCAGGGCTGTGCTGCAAACTACATAGCCCCTTGCAAAGTACTTGCTCACCCATCAAAAGCAATGTTACTTCAGCTTTTTCTGTATTGTGCTATATGGAGATACTTCAAGGGATGCAATTTTTCCATTTTGACCAGCCTCCTTTGTGCACTGAAGTCTTTCACCAAGTGTGATTTGCCACACTGACACTGAAACATAAACAGTGTGGTCTATCATCGTTGGTTAAGTCCTTCAATAAGTCCTCAACATTTCCATATGCAGTCCATCAAATATTTATCACTATATGGTCCTTCGTAACTTTCTGATCATCCGATAAATGGATCCATACAAGCCAGCAGCCTAAAACAAGGCTTCCAAACTGTACACGGTCATCACATAAGGAACTGCACCAAAATTTCAAGCCTTACCGTTTCAAAGCTGCCTTTGTGCATCAGATCAATGGGAGGCCTGAAGAGGTCTGCTAGAGTAGTGAGTTTCTTATCTACTGCCCCTCCATTTCGTAGCTCCTGTTCCTGTCGAACTGCACAGCCCCAAGAGGAAAGGAAGCTGAATTAGACAAAATACTCACAAGATGGATTTATTATTGGCTATACGCTCATACACAAAACTTCTGCACTACAGTCATGAGGTTAGACCACACCGAACAAGATTAGCTGCTATATAAGGTAAGAACCCCGCTTGCTCCAGCTTACTCAAGCACTGGGCATTTATTTCACTTTTAGAAAACATAATAAATGTGAATATCAGCAGACGGGGTCATATGCCAGTACTTGAAAACAAACCAGCAAAAAAAAAAGCCATGACTGGTCCCCTGTGATGCTTTTAAAAGGGGAAACTGAGCTAGATTGTAGCATCATGACTTTTATTTGGAATATTTCTATTCCAGTGTTTCTATTCCTTGACTGTAAGGCAATCTCACAGAAAAGAAAAAAAAACACGAAACAAAAACTCTTAGTTTACATGAAGAAATATCTTTGGATGTTTATATTAAATATCTACTCTTCCCACAATCGGCTTGGGATACCACTGTCTCTTTCATGTGAATGCGTTTTCAGACTAGTTTATCCCCAAGTACCACACTTGGAGCATGTTTCTTTTAGTGGTATCAATTCCATTCAGAATAATACAGAACATATTTCCTAAATAGATGTGACCATATACAATAAAGGTAAATCAGAGCAATTGCTCACCTAAAAATGTAGCGATACAATATATTTTATGGAATTAAGTCAGCTGAAATGGGCAAACTATCCCATAACCAGAAACTTTCCAGTAGTGAAAGGAGCTGTCAGTGGGCCATAGCATACAAACCATTTTTGAGCAGACACTGGATCCCCACAGGGAAAAAAGCATCCCTTTGGAGCAGGCCTAGAAGCCAGGAAGTAATCCAGACTTTCATGGCCAGGGCCGCTTTTTCAGAGATAGCCAGACAGTGATATTCATCTATGAAGTTCTACCAAAAAGCATGATAAAGTTTCATCATAAACTCTCAAAATAGATTTACATGTTGTGCATCTCTGAATGTCTTATAACAGAGTGGAGACAATGAGAAAAAAATTAAGGGCATGATGATTCTGTAAATGGTGTATTTCGTTTACACAGTGACTTTAGTACTTGATGAGGTCATTATCGCTGGAAAACCCTGACCAAACCTGTCAGGGGAAAGGAAGTAATTATGGATACTTATTTTCAGTTCAGCATCCAACAGCACCTAACTACATGGGAACCTGCTCTATGGTCAGACCTCTTGAACACTCTAGCAACATCAGCAATAACTGCACAACAGCTCTAACTCAGCTGTGAAATATCTGGTGTTCTGCTGCCAAAGAATCCTATTCTATAATACTTAATGGCTTAAGTAACAGCCAATGCTTTGTCATTTGAAGATTCTGTGTATAAACAGACAGACAGTGGTAAACAGCAATTAAATTCATGAGAACCTTGTGTGCGGCCAAGGAAGAAGTCTCAGGGCTACTCAAATCTAATTCAAGTGCCAGCATGACCACTGGGTAGCCAAGAAAAATACAGTGGATGAACTTAATTTCTACATGGGTGTTAGATTCTTCCCCCTTTTCAATTCCCTCTAGAGCAGAAAAAGTATTTTTTTGAGAGTTATCAAGAAAATATTTGCCATACCAAAGCAGACAGAATATACTGTCTGCAGGTTTTACTTAAGTAACACAGGCAAGTGTTTGGAACAGCATCCTCACTACCTGCTTCATATGTCCATTACTCAGCACTCACCCTTCAGCTATCCCAGAACAATAAACTAACAACCTTAACTGTACCACAAATGTGGAAGAGACATGTCAGCAAACAGTACTGACACTACAACAATGAGCAGCCTAATAATGTTATTAAAAAACCAAACTTTTGCTATAAAGTAGGCAATTTAAAACCATTCAATGACTGAAAGTTGTCATAGCCTACAATAGAAACTATTTTTCATTCTTACTTGCATTAAAAAAAAAAACAAACACAGAACCTCTAGCTTACTGATCTGTAGACACTTACTGGTTTCTGTTTGAAAATCCCGAAAGCCATCAAATATTGAGCGTGCAGGTCTGCGTCTTTTAGGAGCTTAAAAAAAGAAAAATCAATAATTATTTCAAAAGTATACTATCAAAAGAACTACATATTAGTACTTTCCATCACATGTGTGGGAAAACAGAATAGGAACCCAAAGCATGAATGATGTGGGAGTAAGGTCATTCATTAGGAAGGGCTGGAGGAGGCTGGAAACAGGTAGTTTGTAAGACCCATTTCCTAACACATCCTCCCTCCAGCAAACCTTACCCCAGAAACAAAACTTGTATCAACAACACACAAAAGTTTAAAGTTAGCCCTTTCTGATGGGCTCACCAAGGCCCATCAGTGTGTAGTGGAATTGCTGTCACAGCATCAACGTGTCACAATTCCAGTCACAATTTTTACAAAAGACCTTCCAGTAGATTAAAAACTCCAAAGGATTAAACCCCATGGGAGAACATTTTATTTATTAGGAATCACATTTGTTTTTTCCACAATGCATTTCTATTCTTTGCTAATCTCTTTCTATTCTTGCTAATCTCTTTCTATTCTTTGCTAATCTCTTATCCAGATCCTTTCCCAACTTCTTGGCTGGATTGGCAACAGCCACGCTCCTCCACTGGAACCAGTATCACTATCTGCAAGGAAACCTTCAGAATATATTATTTGCAGCTGACAGAGACAGCAGCCCAGGCAGATAACTGGAATCGTACCTAAAAGTACCCCTGAAGTCCTGTGGTACAGCACAACCACTGTACTTGGGATGCAAAACAAAATTGCCTGCCAAGACTCATTCCAACTATTTATCTGCATTACTATTAATGGAAAGCAGAACAATTTTAAGACAGAACTTTCAAAGCCTAATTGTTACAAGACATGATAAATAATAAACAAATTAAACAGAATAATATATATACAACATATACCCACCAGAAACCTGTAATAAGAAAAATCATTTACGGTGAGAAAGCATGACCTCCAGACAGGTCACAAAACAAGTACTTGCAAAATTTTATTTGAGACACCTTTCTGGTTTTGCACCCATAGTACATGCAGCATCTTTCACCTTGTGCCACACAAAGAGCATAAAGAATGGTACACAGTTCTTGTTCCGTGCATTCTTCTTGTACAGAGTACGAAGGAAAGAATCAGTGTATCCCGTACAGAATACCACGGAAAAAGAAAGTAAGCCTAAATGAGGAACATACTTGTGAATAATGCCTCTCTAACTCCAGTAAATAACATCTCTCTCACCTCTAAATGCTTAGGCACAAGCACAACCCATTAAAGCCAACTTCAGAGCAACTTAAACTGCAGCTAAGAATAGCAACTGAAGGACCACTTCAGAAAAAGCAGCATTTCCCTTGCCAGGCTTAGCTACAGTCTGGCAGTGCTGGTGAAGATCATAGAATCATAGAATACCAGGTTGGAAGGGACCTCAAGGATCATCTGGTCCAACCTTTCTAGCACAGTCTAGACGAGATGGCTCAGCACCATGTCCAGCTGAGTCTTAAAAGTGTTCAGCGTAGCGGAGTCAACCACTTCCCTGGGGAGATTATTCCAATGGTTGACCGTTCTCACTGTGAAAAATTTTCCTCTCGTGTCCAACCGGAATCTCCCTGGGAGTAACTTGTACCCGTTACCCCTTCTCCTCACCATGTGACTCCTTGTAAAAAGGGAGTCTCCATCTTCTTTGTAGCTCCCCTTTAAGTACTGGTACATGGTGATGAGATCACCTCCAAGCCTCCTTTTCTCAGGGCTGAACAAACCCAGCTCTCTCAGCCTATCCTCATACGGCAGGCTTCCCAGACCCTTCATCACCTTGGTGGCCCTTCTCTGGACCCCCTCCAGCCTGTCCACATCTGGTTTGTATAGCGGGGACCAGAACTGTACACAGTATTCCAGGTGTGGCCTGACAAGCACTGAGTAGAGAGGGATAATGACTTCTTCATCTCTGCTGGTGATGCCCTTTTTGATGCAACCCAGCATCCGATTGGCCTTCTTGGCCACAGCAGCACACTGTTCACTCGTGTTGAGCTTCCTGTCCACCAGGACCCCCAGGTCCCTCTCCACGGAGCTGCTCTCCAGCCAGGTGGATCCCAGTCTGAGCTGCACTCCTAGATTATGTTCTCCCAGGTGCAAGACCTTACACTTGTCTTTGTTAAACTTCATAAGGTTCTTGTTAGCCCACTCTTCCAGCCTATCCAGATCTTCCTGCAGGGTGGCTCTCCCTTCCAGAGTGTCTACTTTCCCACTCAATTTGGTGTTATCTGCGAACTTCATCAGGCTACACTTGATCCCATTATCCAGACTGCTTATGAAGATATTGAATAGCGTTGGCCCCAATATCCCTGGGGGATCCAGGATGTTCACACAAGATGTTCACACCAGTCCAGGTAGATATTTTTCTGATATCCCTTGTACTGCAAGATGGGATCCATGTATCCGGCAGAGCACAAATAGACAGGGTCATCTCTTCAACTGGAGGAAAACCTAAGCTCATACGACCACCTCAATATGCCACTGTTAAAAGCAGAAACTGGCAAGTCTCCTGCTTTGAGGTTAGTGCTGAAAAGACCAAGTGAAGTATCTCTCTGGTTTCAGCTATCTTGTCAGGCTGCTTTGTGTTAAACAGAAGTGGCATTAGTGAGCATATAAGCACTGGTGGACCAGACAGTGCCAGGAGGCTATCACTGATCCACAGATCGCCTCAGGACGGCAGTCAGTGACAGTGCATCTGAGATAGTGTGTGTGATGGGTGGGCAGAACAGGACCAAGCACTAGGGTCAGCAGATCTTACTCCCGCACTTCTTCAATTCTTGAGCCCACAGGAGTCTACAGATCTTTGTCAAAAACTCTGTTGGGCCACAAAGAAATCAAGAGCAACAAGCTGGCGCAGTGTCTTTGGAGAGCCCTCAGCAGGACCTCTTCCTCTGGAACCACCTCTCAGCTTGTGCATCCTGGCTAAAGACCTCTCTGATGTGGAAAAACAGGATCAACAGAAAACCAGTTCCAGCATAAACCTGAAGTTTAGTCTCCTTCTCCTTTCTAGCACAGGAACTAAACAACAGAAAAGCACATTTCCTATGGGTATGAGACCACTTTAAAGATGAGCACTTGCATGCCCTTCCTCGATAAAAAGGGGAAGACACTGAATTCACTTGACATGGCAAAAGCCATACATACAGCTAGAAACAGCCTGGTCAACATGAGAAGGGCAGAGCCTCACAAGGCTAGAGGAAGTAAGTGTAAAAAGAGAGAGCCTTAGATCTCCAAACAGACATGGACACTATACAAAAGGAGAGGAAAACACATCAGGTAATCCAGTCCTGCTACTGAAGTTCCACCCCTGTGCTGCTGTAAAAGAACCACTACAGCAAAGGTTTGAGATTGAGGTTTTTGAGATTCAGAATATTACTGTATTACATGAGTACTAAACAGTGTTCTAGAAAAGCACCCAACAGAAAACAGCATTTCCATCATCTGTTTCCTTAGAGCAAAACAATGTTTCAAAAGTAAAAGCGATAAAGAGCTTCAGAAAACAAACAAGAAAACTACTGCATGGTGCAGTTTAAAGAGCAAATTAAAGTCCTAAATGAGAAATGGAGAAAACGATGAGTAATCATACAGTTCAGCCCTTTCTGATCTATCATCTACCTGAGAAACATGCATTTGTCCTCTTCATTTTCACTCATCAGTCAAAGCTCAAGCTTTTATCCCACCACCCTGAACACTTTCACAGCAGTATCACGTGGTTCTGAACCCCCAGAACGCAGATGTATAGTTATCATAGCTAATTGGCTGTTGCCTCACAAAGTCTCATGAAACTGGAGTTAGCAAATTAGTGCCACTGGGAACGCTGCATCTCTAATGTGCAAGGTTTTCAATAACACTGGTGTATTTCCAAGTATGCAATCCTGTTACATGGCAGTAGAGTTGCAGTAGGAAAAAAAAACCAATAAAAATACATATGTTTTCTTCATATTCAGCAAGTTCTCTTTTACTTTTGTCACTTAGCTCATTTCAAGGCAAAGAAAACAAAAAAACCCACAAAATAAGAACACAAGCCTACCTCCAAACAAGGGCTCAGGCTCTACTAAAATTTCCTGTTTTTGAGGAATTGGAGCTCGTACTTCATCCCTATCAAAGAAGAAAGAAAAAAAAAAATCAAAGACATGATAATATTCCAAGTATTACATAAACCACATCCCATTGTGCTCCAAAGGCTCCTGCAACTTGAACCAGCTAAGGATGCTGCTGTACCATTGCACAGAATCAAGAGATTTGGGGTCAAAAGGGACCTCAAGAGACCATCCATGCCCACTCATGGCACTGAAGCAGGACTTAGTACACTCTGCATTAAGATCTGGCATGGATGACCTAAGTCTTGATAGAAGATTACACAGATCCCTGGGTGACTTGATCCCAGGGTTTGTCAATCTACTATTCAAACATTTTTCTTCTTTAATAACGGTCTTAAAACTTGGAAAAGTTTCTTAAAACTTAGCAAAGGCTGCTAACTAATCTGCTTGCCACCCTCCTCCCCTGATTATCTACATAGAGGGGGGAAAGGAAAAAAAAAAAAAAAAGATTATCTTCCTTCTTACAAGCTTTCTTCTGTTGGAAGATTTTTTACTTCCACTTGAAACTCACAGCCCTATCTTTTCCAGAGAAAGGAAACCAAGATGGTCAAACCAGCCATTTCCCCCCCATTTCTGAAGCAATTCTTTGCTTCCATAGCTGGGCTCCCTGACATACCAACAGCTCAGTTACGCTTGCAGAGACTGCTAGATAATCTGAAATTATGACTAGGAGAAGAAAGGAAATCTCAAGGGTCCTGAAACGGTATCATTTTCTCCATATGATCACCTGGCCCATGGATCTATGCGAAGGAGGACATGGGCTCACCCACGGAAATCCACTGCTATACCCTGCCTATGAACTACTCCTGAAGTGCCCTCTTCCCTCGGACTCTTCGAAGTTGTAAAGTGTGCAGTTTGTGGCTCTTGGCCATGCAGGTTTCAAAAAGTAACTCATAATGTCAGCAAGATGCACTAACCTTGCTATTAACCTCCACATCTTTGATTGCTGTTGTGAAGCTAGTTATTCTCCATTTTGCATTTGCATATTTATTGTTCTCTCTTCCTAGAAGTAACACTAAGCTGCCCAGCACCTGGAGGGTGTCAAGTATAAAAAAGAAAGTATTCCAATAAAAACTTGAATCTTAAGTCACTGATGTGCCAGAAGTTGTCTAGAAATAAGAACTCTAACACCTATATATACAGAGTTTTAACTTCATTACCTGTCAAAGGTTCAAGCAGGAAGACACTTGACATCAACTATAAAGGTTAGTACTAAAACAGTTGTTTAAATTTATACATGTGCTTCAGAAGTATGAGTGGCAAGAATTTTCTTTAAAAGTTAGTTGTCTTTTTCCTGAAGACTTTCATAAAGATGAAGGCATGGCTAGGTTTAATTTAGAACATTTAACGAATGTGACTTATACCAATTAGCTTCCACTCAAAATATTCCATTTATCTCAGGCAGACACATTAACAGGCAGCACTGAACAACTGCCATGCTCAAGTGGAACAACTCTTTCTTTTATTGGCATCTGATGTGTAAGACACTGATGCAGATTTTGTAGTTGCTTATTCCTCTGCATACTAGCGTACACGATCTAGCCTTTCCAGTGCCAAATCTGATTACACTTAGAACAACATAAAAAAAACTTTACAAATGGAACTAAGGTCACTACATTTCATAGAATCATAGAACCATTTAGGTTGGAAAAGACCTTTAAGATCATCACATCCAACCGTTATCTATAAGAACCAAAACAACAGAAGTCTCTAACTGCCAAATTAAGCAAGACTGCTGGAGCAATTGCAAAGTAAGAATCTCTTACTACTGGATCCCCACTTCAATGTCTTCAGCTCTGTTTGCAAAAGACGATATGTATAATCTACAGAAAACTTCTGAAGTACATGCAAGAGAGAGTAACTTATGTTGGTCTACATACCAACTTACGCAATAAGAATTTATTTACCCAGAACAACATTGGAGCAATCAATTTAACAAGATCATCAAAGAAGCACATATTACAGCGAGTTGACAGCAGGTTAGAAGTGACAATTGTCTTATTTGTTCTGCCTTACACTATGAAATTCTTCAGACAGACTACTCATTTATACAGACATGTTCATCAGGTACATACTCAGTGTGCGGTCGAACAGCAGACACCCCTGCAGAGCTGGTGCTAGGCTCCTCTGCTATGCCTCCACCATCCAGAAACATGGTGACAGCCATCTCCAGATTATTGTTGCATGCTTCAAGCATATGCTTTCCCACGCTTTCACTGGCACCTGTAATGCCAAAGAAAAATTAAGCCTTTCTTTGGAAAGCATTTTGATTGGAAGTGCCAGGAACAGCTGACCGGCAAGCCTTCTCTCTCAAAGCATTAATAATTAGAAAGAACAGTTCATCAGTTGCCCTTTATCTCTGACGTACAACTATGAAATGAGACAAACATACATATCTCAGAGGGGAAGGGAATGCCCACATACAGGACAGCCAGACTTCTTCCTTCCATCAAGAGAAAACTTAGTGGAAGCCATCTGAGGGGTTTTAGCATGGTTTTTCTTTTTTTCTAGAGGTCAGACCTTTTCCTGGTACAATTTTCCAAATGCTAGTAGGCATACACACAAAAAAAAGAAAACCTGACTTAACATTTTAACAGGGAGAATACTAAATCAGCTGCTAGAGTTTTTTTACCCACTTATAACAGATATTCAGAGATGGAAGAAAAGATACCCTGTTTTACTGATTGCGCTAAAAGGCAAAAACAAACCAGCAGAAGCTCAGTTCACATAAGAAGGGGAGAAAAAAAGCCAAGAGGGAGAAAGCAATATTTGTCTACACAGTTATTTGTATAATGACTAACATTTATTAAAATCTCTCCTAAGTGCAACTAAATCCAGTTTTACTCTTGCTGCTCAGGATGAAACACTAGTTTTTAGCATCACTTGTAACTCTTTCCTCAGAGGGTCAGCCTCTACCTCCCAACTTCTCAAAAATGATACCATCTACAGAAGCACCCCCAGCAGTGGAAGCTCTTCTATGCCCAACCCTTTAAATGTCTACTTACTACAGCATCTGTCTCTATAGGTGGTGGACTGCCAAAGAGTTTATTTTCATATGGGAAGGCTGGTAGGGAGGAAGAGTGGCAAAATGCAGCTGAACCAGTTTGGGAGTAGCTTTTGGATCTGTAGTAATTCTTACTAGGTTCACTGCAAGTCACCAAAATGAAGAAAACACTTTCCCCAGCATCAGAATCACAGGTAATATCAGTTTGGGCAAAACGCATTTGGATGTTTCTAAGAATTTCTTGGAAAGACTCAAAAAGCTCTAGTTTGAACAGACTAATAACAGAGAATACACTTTGAAACTGTTGAGATAAATCAGTCCTAAATGATATGCACCATTACATTAAATCACGGAGAAAGCCAAAGTGACTGAGGGAACTGGTTTTTCAAAAACAACCAACCCGCGTACTCAGATGGCAGTCAGCTGTATTTTAAGACCTTAATCGAGATGAAGAAAGTGCAAAGTAAAAACCAGTGACATCTCAAAAAAATGATGCGAGAGCACCAAGTTCGCATTCTTCAAAAAAACTGCTCTTCGGCATTTTCAGCTCATTTCAATTTTAACTGTAGCAATTAAACAATACCTGTATGGTCTGGAATACGTACACCACGCTACAACCTCACCGTACAGTCATGCAAAGTCATTCATTTAGAAGAACTGGAAGAAAAAATGGTATGCAACCCTCTGCTATTTAAAGTGTTACCAACATGCAAAGTGCTTGTATTGATTCTTCATCACTGCTAAGGAAACTCCCATCACATGAATGTTTTCAGTGCTTGCACTGGCAAACAGAAAATGCTAAATACTTGTTAGGTCTCAAAGCAAATTTCAAAGAGATCCCATCATTTCATTGGTAAAGATCCACAGGAGCTACATTCTCTTAGCAACAGTTTTCTGGATGAGAGCTCCAAAGAAACATAATTCTGCCACCTGGGTAAGAGAAATATATCAAGGACTATTTCTCCTCATTCCTCACCATCACCTACGCTAGAATCAAATTGCTGTATAGTATTAAATCAGCCTTTTCCCCGGACAGGAGTGACTTTGTACACTTACAACTCAAAGCTGAAAGCTGCTAACACAAACCACTGAGGGTACGCGCTTCTGAGCACCTGTCAAATCATGCCAGTATCGGCAAGACAAGCTCCATAACAACATGCTTTTAGATATAACCTTAAATTCTGTTAAAATGGAAAAACAAAACTTCAAAACTCTAATAGTGGATGGGTGAAGCCTAGTAGGTTCTTTTTTTCCTTTTCGAAAGCGTAAGAAGGGTGCTCTTATGTTTAACATAAAGCATCTGTATAAGTACAAAAGCTGTCAGGAAGAGCAAACTAGCATGACTCCACCTGTTCTGGTTTGGTTTTTAGCAAATATCTCAGGCACTACCAAAAAAGAAAACACAAGGCACACACGGGCACATACTATAATGAAAATGTATTTGTTGTAGGTTCTTTTTATTCAGAGGGTTTATTCTAAAAGGCTTCTTTAAGAATAGCTGAGCAATCAATAATTTCCCGGTGTACCCTACCAGCATGTTCACAGTGTACTAAACATACTCTATATCCCTGTTCAGGATTTCAGTGTATCCAAGCCTGATTACAGGGACACAACCTAAAACTGAGCTGGTTAGAGTAACCAAATTAAAAGCAGTTTCACTTATATCAACTAAAAAGCCAAAGACGTTTTATTAAACACTCCTTTGGTATTTGATATATAACGTCATAAGCAAGGGGGAACTATAGTGAAGCAGATTAAACACAAAGTGGGTCAAGTACTCAAAGTACACAACCTAAAGCAGGAATTATCACCTGCCATAAATTTCAATTTAAAATCGACTTGCTATTTTCGTTAGCAAACTAAATTCTCAAAAGTCGACTGTAGTTTAAGATACTTGTTTTTTTAAACGCGGACTCGGGGTTCAGCTCCGGCCTCCCTCCCAGCCGTGAGCTTTATTTGCAGGAGCAGGACGCGGCCCCCGGGGCGCGGCGGACTGCACCGGACCGGACCGGACCGGACCGCACCGCCGGGAGGGAGGACGCGCACCGGCACCACCGAGAAGCCCGGCCGACCGGGGACAACGGAGAGGCGCCTCCGAGCCGCCGCTAAAAGCGAGGGGGACCCCACAACGCACAGGGCGGAGGCACGGCGGGCGCCGGGCCTGGGCCTCGGGCACCACCCGCGGCGGCGGGCCGGGCCCCGGAGCGCGCCCGCTGACAGGCCCGGGCGGTGGCGGCGCCTCTCGCCTGGAGGGAGGCCGCGGGCGGCAGCGGGAGAGCCTCCCGGGAGCCGGAGGGAGCGCGCCCGGGGCCGCCCGCCGGCGCCGCTCCGCCTCGTCCCGCGCGGCGCCACCCGCCGCGGCCCGGTCCTCCGGCCCAGCCTCCCGCCCCCGGCCCGCCGGGGCGGCCGCCCCCTGACGCGGCGGCGGGGGCCGGACGGGAACCGCCCGTTAAGCACGCGGCGGCGGCGGCGGCCTCGGCCGAGCTCGGCGGGCCCCGGCTTCCGTGTAGCCTCACCCGTGATGGCGGTGAACTGCTGGATTAACCCCTTCAGCGCCGAGGAGGCCGCAGAGCCCCCGTGCGCCGCCATCTTGCCGCCGCCGCACAACAACACGCACGCCGCCGGCCCGCGCGCTCTGCGCAAGCGCGGGGTCCGCCCGCGCCCTTCCCCTGCCCGCCGCCGGGGAGGCGCCGCGCCGGGCCGTCGCGGGCGGGGCGGGGCGAGAGTTGCCGTGGCAACGCCCCGCCCTGTCGCCTCAGCGACCTGGAGAGGCGGGAGTTGCCATGGCAACGCGGCCCCGCCCCACCGCCTCCGCGACCTTTCAAACGCTATCGCCGCTAGGAAGAGTTCCCCCCCGACATTTCAGCCCCTCCGCTCTCATTAAGCGCGGGACTGGAGGAGCAGAGGCCTCAGCGGCGATACCGAAATGCTCACGACACGAGGCCAGAGCTTCCGCGCAGATTTACCTGGTCACAGATGCCTACGCCGAAACAAGGGCTCTGGCAGGCCTTTGCCCTCACGCGGAAGCACGTACAGGGGCCACAGGTGCCGCGAGGAAGGAGGTAGGACCTGAGGTGGCCAATAAACGGTGTGGCTGCTCCTGTCAAGGGAGCTCGTTACAGGACATCCCTTGCTGTCGGGATACTTTTGCTGTCAGTTCTTCAAAATCACAAGAGAAACAGCCTCAACAACAAGCACACCGGGTGTTTTCGATCCCTATGCTACCTACAGAAATTGCACCCGTAGGAAAGGAACATTTCACTACTTTCAGTTGTTTTACAACATAGCATGGCATGTGGCTGGCTTGCTGCCAACACTGTCAGCAGGCTGGAGCACTGCAGAGCACCTTGTCATTAACAAGTGTCAACCAAAGTGAGTACTGCAGAAAGCAGAGGTTTCCTTAGAAGTCTAAGACAATTTAAAAACTTGCTGCCATGAAAACAGGTACATCTGTTGCCTCTCTTCCTCCTCTCCCTACCTGCCATCTCCACACCAGCTCTGGCTCTCAGGGAAGCTACAAAGCCTCTCAAAGTATTGGATTTTTTTGGTACTTGCTTTTTTTTCCTGGCTGGTTGAGCTGAGCTTGTTCACAAAGGGGACAAATAAACCACTAGAGATAGCTGAAGGCAGAAGGTGAGCTCACCCTTTTGAGCAGCAGTGAACTGTTAGACCAGCTCAGACAGCCTAAGTACAGACTCTTGCTTCACAGACACCATTAAACCAGTCAAAGCTAATTTCACCTGCTTCAAAGTTCCTGGATTGTGGCAATGGAAACAGAGTGCTAGTGCAACTAAAATGCACTCAGCAGTGGCCAAATTCCACCCTCCAACACGAAAAATCCAAAAGGACAGGTCACAGAGGTGCCTGGTGAGGATTATTACACCATGCACGCAGTGAGGAACGTGATCATCTTTGGGACCTGAGGGCTTGCAGTACCCCACCTCGAATAGGTTATAGGTTTTGTGTATTTTGCAGTTAAGGTTGGGTTTTAGCTAATGATTGACTTTTTAGTCTTGCTTTTTTTCCATTCTGCTTAAAAAAATTACTCTTATGTGAGAGGTCATTCTTATACTGAGAACAAAATCCAGTAAATTGAAAAAACACAAATAACCCCCAAATACTTTAACACCCCCCCATATATATATACACACCAAAATACGCTTCTGTACTATTTCGACCTTTGAAATGGCTAATTGCTGTAATTTTTGCATTTATTGAAAATTATTGATGGCAAGGAAGTAAGTCCGTGCAAGACTGAAGAGTGAGATGCAAAAAGGCCCCCGCCATCAAACTTCTAACTGGGGTTAGTTCAGTGCATTTCATAAACCTTATATGGAAGAGACACATAACCAACACCTTAAAATAGAAAGACAGAATCCACAAAACAGCTTGTGGAGGAAAAAGAGAATGAAGCTGGTGTTAAATGCAGCAATCCCGTATACTGGGACATGGTTTCACGTGCAGCTGAGCTAGTTGCACAGGGCGCATTGCTGCCCAAAAGGGAAATTCTCCCTTCTCCCTTGCCCTGTCCCCCCTCGATGCTTCCCCTACCCCTTTAACATCTGGAATTAGACCACGGAGAGTCCCCGTGTGCCAAAGCTGGCACAAGCGTAGGAACCATGCTGCTGGCAGTGAGCTGTTAACAGCAGTTCACTCCATGTGGCTGAGGTGTACTCAGCTAGACTGCATGATCCTGCTGAATTAGTGAGCTCTCATACTGTGTCTTTTAAACAAAATGCCTCCTATCTTATGACTAAGTACATGTTACTTAGTGTCAGGCAGCTACAAGGGCAGAGCTAGCCCCGAAACAATGAGAGCAGTAGATTAAGTTTAACTCTGATGAAGATTAAGGCTGCTGGGGGGATATATATTTCATTTCTACCTTCATTCTTTTCAGCTCTTCAGTGCTTATCTGGATATATACCTGTACGACCACACATGCTTCCCTTCCTTTTTCACCAAGTGTCTATCAAACATCAGGACCTGGCCATAAAAGCAACTCCGAAGCCAGTACTGCTGTACTGGAGTATAATGATGGTTGATCTGAGAAAAATACAGCAATTAACCAGGGTCAGAATTTCTAATACATGCAAGATTATTTCTTACCTATGAATGGCCAGCAGTTCAAAACACTTCAGATTCAGACTCTTTCAGTGCTAGCCATTAAAGGCAGTGATTGAGAAGAAGGCGGCAGACATTCAAACCCCTAAGAGGGATACAGCAGTACTGACAGGAACAAAGTGTCTCAAACTACAGACACAGTTCCCTCGGGCATAAACTTCAGGGTTTTGGCAGCAGGTGGCTGCAGGGGTGACCTGTGTGGGAAAAGGCCAGGAACTGCCCTGCACCACTCCAAACCATTTCCAACCTGCTCTGAAATCCTGAACAACCCATTACACCAAACATCAATAAATCAGAGGAGCACATGGTGCCTCTGCTCAGGCATACTTGAGAACGGGCAGCAGTCATCGGGAGATGTGATCTTGGAAGGACGAGCTCCATACCAGAGCAAGGACCATTTTTCAAGCAAGTTAAAAATAAACATCAGACTTCAGAAATTCATTGTAAAATGAGGCTGAATAGACTTAAAATGTAACTTTCTCAAAAAGCATCTTAGTATAGATCATTTATTTATGAGAAACCCACCATTAATAGAGACATGCAGGCAAAGAAAAAAACCAATTCACATTTTTGGCTTGGTGTGCTGTTCATGCTTTCAATAAAATTTCAGGTGGGTTTTCCTTTTTTAAACTTAAAACATCAGAAGATATTGCTTTGAAGTATTTTGTCACAAATTTCCCAGAACTGAGTTAAAGTCTATAGATCATGAATGAGGTTCAAAAAAAGTACACATTGAAAACATTCACAAACTTTGGTGATTAGCACACGCACTTCAGCAATGTAGATTGGTGCTTTGCTCTCTTTCAAACATCTGCAGTAGAAAAGTATCTCATTACAAGCAAAGAAAGGCCAAAAGATGGTTTCATAATAGCAACAGATAAAACAATCTAGCGAGAATACTTCCTCTGCTGAGTAGCAGCTGGTCAACTCTTCACCAGCCTCAACTTCCTGCAGGCCTCAGCTTCCCCGCAGGTCTAAATTGTAATTCTTTTGAATAATGTTAGTTTTAAACCCAACTGGAAGACAGTATTTGGTAGTCCCTCTAAAAATAACGGGGGGGGGGGGGGAGCAGTTACAGCCAGGCATGGTAGTTATGTGAATCTTTAATTATAGTTATGTCATTACTGACAACTCCAGTTTTCAGTTGCTTTTCCCCCTTTTGGTTTAACTTTCTCCATTATAACTGTCTCCTAGACTAACTATTTTTTTAATATTAAGTGTTTTTAATCAGACTTAAACCAGTTTGAGTATGAAAATTAAATAGCACTAAATATAGGTAATGTTATCATACAAGAACAAAGTTGCAGAACACTTGCAATAAGAAAACAAAAGTATCTTTTTCCTAATGACAGGTGAGAGTCAGATCTGCAGAAGTGACCTCTATGAACAGAGGTAAATACAAGCCCACAACCACTTACACTATTGGCATCTATGAAAGATCCTTGGCTTTGGCAGTGGTAGAATGACCAGGTTTTTCCCTCTTTGTCTAAGAAATGAGTCAGTATATGAGAGGGAAAGGGAAACAGTGTGTCTGCAAGACTGGCTGTCCAGTTATACTCTTGTTAACTGTTGTGCGAACAATGCAATTCAACAAATAAACTGAAGCATGTTATTGGGATTTAGGCTAACAGAACAGTGGTTGCGCCGAGTAAAGCTTCAACCTTGCAGCTGGCGCACAACTGGAAATACAGACCCATTTTTTTTGCTTGTTTACTCCATGGAATGTGCATCCTTTCCATAAAAGGCTCCAAATTCTCATTCTAAGATAAGACCATCAGTTATTTTTGGTTTTAAACACTAACAGTATTTGCATTCAAAACTATGTAAATGCAAGTGCTAGAAAATAAGTTGTAGTCAAGAAAAGACCAATTAAAATTTTTCGAAGTTTGGGGGAGTATGTTATTAAAACTTCTCAGAATACATAACTTTGTGACTCAAAGCAATCCCCCTCAAAACCAACAACTTTAAAACTGTTTATAGGAAGCTTTGCTTAACAAAGGATAACGCATTACCACAGTTTTAATTCTCATTCCACCATGCGTCTGTGGTTCTATTGATCTACTCTGCAACAGAGCTTTTAAACATCTGAAGGATCGTCTTTTGCTTATTCTTAGGTAGTGAACAAATATCATTTGCATCACTGGTATTAACCACACAATTCAAAACTTTTCCTCCCTTGATGTTGGGCGATTTCATTCGGACTCTAGTAGGGGACTGCCAGTTTTCATTGCAAGAACCTTTCCGAGTCTTGCGGTGATTTGTCTCAGCCTGTTTTTTTGGTACCTTTGAGTCTTTTGCCATCTTAGAACAACTCTTTCTAGCAGGAGAGTCTTTCATAGACTGAGGTGGTTTGGTGCGAAGAAGGTACTCATCTGGAGAGCCCTTTTGTCGATTAAGTGTCCTTTCCTCCTTGTTGATCTGTTTTTGTAGCTGCAGAGCCAGAAGCCTGTCCTGCTCCTCTTGCATACGCCTTTCATAGAACTCCTGCTCAAAGGCTTTCTGCATTTGCAAGTTAAAATCATTCATCTGCTCCCCTTGGTCCTCTGAACTTTCCAGAAAAGTTCTTCTCCTCTTATCAAGCACGCACAAGTCAACTACTGCTTCAGCTGGTGGTTCCAGTGACTTTCTTTTTGGAGTCTCCTTAGTGTTCTGCAGTCTCTCCGGTTTCTCTTCATCTGAGTGTCCAGCCACCTCCATGATATCACATATTACACTTTTCCTGTCAGACATCACAGAATTTGTTGCTGCCTGAATATAGGTACAAGTTTCAGCAGAGTTTTCAAGGTTTATGCTTTCTACATGTGTTAAACTGCCACTGTCTGACTCAATTTCATCATCTTCTCCTTTGGATCCACGAAGAACTGTTCTAGACCCTTCCCTTTTTGCAATTCCATAAAGCGCATCCGGAACTTCATCTCCTAGACAATTTGGTCCTGGTGTTTCTCCCTGCTTGACAGCGGCAGTTTCCCCTGAAGCTGAGGCACTGAAATAGTTCATGCATGATTCCAAAAACGAATCCTTAGCACTGGAATCTTTAATCATACCAGTCAGCTGTGGAGACAGTGTCGGCATTTCCTCTTGCTCATCTTGCCATGCAGAACCGCTGCCTTTGTTGCTATTGGTCTCCTGAAGAAAAGGGAGACCACTAATAAAGTAAATTTATCAAAAACCAATGGATATGAATAAAATGCAAATCTCACTTCTCATAGCTGTACTGCTCATAACTACTCTGGGATATTAACTTGGATTCTTCTCTTTTTAAAAAAATACATAATTGTTTAATAACAATTAAAATATTTAAAACAACCTACAGAAGCCTAGCTAAAGGACTGAAAACACAACTGCAGCATTCTCCTCTTATCAATGACTCAAATCAACCGTTCGAGGTATTAGCCTGCTCATCTTCTTTAGGAGCCTAACAGGAAAGATCAGACAGAGATATGGAATGATGAAAATCAAAGTGCAACCTCCTCCCGTGAGCTCCAGAACTGTCGTTTTAGTTTTATACACCACTGGCTGCAACCCCGAGCTTGCTGAAGACATTCACGTAAGGTACTTCGAGACTACACAAAGTAACTATCGAAGTAAGCCGTAGGTGTGCATCTGCAGACTGTCAAGCATGGTTTCTTCCCCTTCCACTTTGGGGAATCGTAAATACTGAAGGTAGTTCAAAAAGGGCAAGATAAATTGCCCAGCACTGATGTGCAAGGGGAATATAGGATTGGCAATCCTATAGGCAAGGGGAAAATAACCCATAATTACAAACACTGAGATTTATAACAAAATTGTTCTAGTTACCACAGAGCCAGAGTCACTCCTGCCTCTTTCTGTTGTTCTAGAGAACGACGCTGATCCCAACGCATAATGAAGCTTTGGAGACAGATACCTTAAAGAGGGAAAAAAAAAAACAACTATACGTTTTTAAACTTTTTTTTTCTTGAATTGCCAGTCCTTTGCATTAATCGAGATCTTCAGGTTCATTCTAACAAATAAAACCAAGAGAAGGGGAAGTGTTTTCCTTCTCCTCCATATTATCCTGTGAGGAGCCATTTTAACATTCAACAGTTTACATTTGCCCCAGATTATCCAGGGAAGTTGGACTACAGGATTCTAAGGATGCAAATGGAGCAGAGGGACACTATACCAAGAAACAGACCAACAACTAAAGAAGAAAAACTTGAATTACTTACTTCTGAATGTCTCCAGAGTTTCTTGCTTTGTTCTTCGTCTTGCACAAATTAGCTGGGGATGTTTCAGATGAGAGACTGCCTGCTGGTGAAGGACTGCTGAGCACATGTCCTTTGGAATCGTCATTCTTCGATGACAAATAAAAATAGCATCATACAAAACAAAACATAATACAAGCTGGAGAAAACCCAGAGAACTACTTTGTGTCTGCTGCAGAATTAGTTACTTTTGTCCAAAGAATTCTAAAACTAAGTAATGGATAGTTATGGAATAAGAAATGCTACATGTTCTGTACACTTTCCTGTATCTGGCATTAAGGGACAAGAGGTTTTGCTCAAATAAGTACATAGGTTTCATCATTAGGACTATTATCAGGTAGCAAAAAACAACCAACCAAAACACCAAAACAAATTAACAAAACGAACAAAAAACCCCCAAAATATAAGGTAAACTTTCATCGTACATTCCTTTTTTTCAGTACGGGTTACAGACATCAATTTCGTCCAAAGAAGTATTTTTAAAATCATGGGGAAAAGGAAGCATTCAGAAGAAAACCAGTGTTTTAAAATGTTTCACAATGAAAACATCCAGCACACATTTCAAGTGCATGTTACACAGGTAGAAATGTTTGGGGTATTTCACCCTTCCACTGGTTCTTCAAAAGTTAATGGTAAATCAAGGATCTAAAGTAGGGGGGGGCTGACAACAGCTTCCAACTACAATTAAAATAAATTTAAACCATTCAAAATTTTAACTTTTACTCTAAGTTGCTTACACTATATCAACGTTTTCTACTGTCCCCCTTGATCCTAACTCACCAGACTGTTACTCAGCTGCCAGGCCAACTCTTCATCTTGCTTCAGCTGTTTCTCCATCTCCTTCCGTCTCTCTTCTGCCAGTCTGTGTTCCTCCTCCTCTTCTGCTAGAAGCCGTTGAATGTATTCCTCACTTGCCTTGTTCTCCTCTTGTTCATGCGCTCGCCTTTCTGCCTCCACCTAAAGATGATTTTTTTTTTAAAGGTTACTACTGTAGGACCACACTTTACACCAGAACCTCTCAGCTGACACTTCTTAAATGTGAACAATACACTATTCACAAAGACACTGCACACTTCAAAGCCAGTATTTAACTACACAACTCTCCAAAGATGTAAGAATCAAACTGATACTGTGTGTGGAGTCTTCAGTTTGATAACAGTGACCTATCTTTTGGTTTCTGTAAGACTACACCATTAACCGTGCTAGCATGCAAGGTTAAAATTCATTTACTCACCTTTGAAAATGTTAGTAACAAAAACTAAGATCTCCAATACATGGATCACAGAGAAACTCAAATTAAGATTCTTTATAAGGCCAGCTAGACCACAGCATTTGCTCAACCTGCTTATATCATCGTAATGTCGATACTAGCACCAGATGCCTAAAAGACAGCACATCTCTCTTCCAACTCCTTCTGCTCTCTTGAAACACACAAAACCCAAAGCAGTAGACCAAGAATTTTGAATCTGCCTTCTTTATGGCAGACATCCACTCTTGGCAAATGAGTTATCAGTAACTCCACAAGGACAGCAAAGTACTTTCAAGAGTGAATAAAGCTTTCTTAACTGGGTGACGGAATTTCGAAATTTGCTTTAGAGAAGAGTGTCAAACTCTAATACTACACAAGCTATGTTAAGCCTGAGTTTGTTTCAAATCATGTACTGATGCCTTATGACTGGCACCAGACACCACTACATATTTCACTGGCACTGTCTCCATTAACTATCAATACTATTGCTGCCAATCAATCTTATCCCATAACTACCATAAAAGAGAATCCCACAGTCGTCTGTTTCACATACTCCCCCTGCTCTTGTAACAACCAGCAACGGGGCTGTCAGGGAACAGAGCATTCTTATACTACTTCCAACTATAATTCTTACTACTACTGTGTCTGAATTGGAGGAAGAAAGATCCTTTAGATTCTTAGACAAACATTAAGATTTCTTAAAAATATTTTCTGATTTTCAAATGAACACAGATAACAGGGAGTGGGCAAATAGGGAAGAAAATGCTGTATGTTCATTACTCAAGTGCATCTAATTGTGGTATGTTACTTAGGGAGGGAAATCAAGAAAGGCAAGTATAAGACCAAAGCCAAAACAATTCCAAATTTTTACATTTGCTAGTCTGAAATACTTTATGTGCATCTGAGGATCTAAAAAAGCCATTTTAGTACGTGTGGGCAGGGATGCAGATAGTGAAAGGGTGACAGCCTGACCCTGAAAGAACTCTTCTGCAGATTTTTGGGACATATGAGGCAGTGACTAAGAGACCTGCCTGAGTGTTCTGCTGTGTCTGTACCTCTATGTGCCTCCTAGCCTGCAAAGCACACCTACTTGCAAGGACAACAAGACAGCATATGTTACTGGACCAGTCGAGAGGGTGAGGTAGGAGGTATAGATCAACTAGCACAAGAAAACTTGAGAAATGTCGCCTCATGTCGAACAGAAGGAAGTCTCTCCTCTTCCATAAAGGATAAAAATTTAATTCATGCTTCAGGAATGACCAGTGTGTTCTCACAGCAGCAATGCCTTTTTAAGTATCTTTCTTTTTAATTAAATAACATTACAGCTGTTTGTGGGAACAATTAAAATAACTAGATACAAAGCATTTATGCTTTTAACTATGTTTTTAGACTTACCTTGCTAATCTCTGCTTCATATTCTTGCCTCAGTTCCCCAGGCTTGCTCAGCTGGTGTTGTGGATGGGGGACACAGACTAAATGAGAGGAAGGAAAAAAAGAAGTGAGGAACAAAGCAAGATCACAACAGTCAACAACGAAAGATTTTAACAAAAGATCACTTCCACACCCTGTCACAGGAATGATTTTACTTAAGTCAAGCGCTGTGGAAAATAAGCACTTTGTGTTACAAAGGAACAAAATAAAAAAGCACCGTGTTACAGAGCAGCAAGAAGAGTCAGTGTTTTCCAAGCACTGTATATAGAGTAAATAAGTATGCTGACCATAACTTATGTCTTTTGATTTTGTGATTAAAAAGACTTCATAATACCACAAGTCGAACAACATGTCATAGAGCCAGCCTACCAATTAGCCTCCCCCAACAGAGCTTACAAGACAATAAAACCCAAAATCCTTCTTTAAAGAGTTAATCAGATTTCACTTCCTTTTCTCTGACACTACAATTTTAGGCTCAGAGACTCCTGCATAGACTGAGGCCCTGGAATTTCTAACCAAACTAATTAACAGCATCTAAAGAGTTGAAAAAACTTTTAGCCACTTCACTTACTTGATAGTGATAAACACACACACACACACACACACGCAAATGCTCCACTTACAGATTTTACAGCTGAAGTCGTACCAGTAATGAATTACGGCCTTTGCAAGGACAGGCAGGCATACACCAATGCTTTGTGCAAAACACATGAACAAATACCCACTTAAGTGATCAGACAATAAATTACCCTCTGTACCACAAACGAAAAAGGCACGCATGGCGATTTCTCTGCCTTGCAAGCCTCTTTCACAGGCGAGCTCTGACACGGCATTTTCTGGCAGTAACGCAGCCTGTCTACGCGCAGTTTCTTATTTCACAATATCCAAAGTCCACCAACAGTAATTACTTTGGTAAAGCAGAGACATCCCAGGACAAGCGACATTTTACTTACTTTCCTCTTCCAAATCCTGTCCGTTAATCCTACGCTCACACTCCTTTGGGTAATTCTTCTGAATCTTTTCCCAGAGTTCCCAGTTGATAAGAGTATTTCTGCGGGCATTATATCGTGCCCAAGAAGAGACTCGACGCCGACAAAAAGGGCAACAAAGACTGGCCTTTTCAACGGTCAGCTGGAAACAAGAATTACAGAGGGTATGGTTGCATGGCAGCGTCACGGGCTCCACAAAGATCTCCATGCAAATTTGGCAGAGGCAGTCAGACAAGGAAAGCGGAGCCTCCGATTTCTTCGACATGCTGACTCAAAGTAGAGGAGCAAGACTAGTACAACATCAGTACCTGAAAGCAAAAAGAAACACGTATTTTACTTCCCATAATGAATATAAAAGAAAACAGAAAATGCTCAGTTTTACAGCTACTTTATGAAAGCGTCAGTGGATTTAAGAAGTCTGCTTAAGTGGTTACTTGTGCTCATGAGGTGAGAGATTCTTGACTTTCAGAGGAAGACACAGGTCTCTCCAGAAGCCATGGGGAAACTGTAGCAGGTTTTCCTACCGCAGTTGCCTGTGAGTTGTAACAGGTGCTTCGGGGACAGCAAGGCAGTCGCAAGGAGAGGGGGGAAAGAAGGCGAGAGCTCTCCCAGCATTTACTTTCTCTTAGTGATAAGCTATGCTCACATTCGGTGGAGATGTTATCACAGTCACCTTAACCTTCCATTCAGTCAATTTTTCAGTATATGTGCATCCTTCAAAAGTCGCTTCTGGTACAGATTTGGTTCCAGCATGTTCTGAAGGTGAAATACAACATCCCTATGCATCAGAGGAGCGGAGGTTCTTCCTTGTTCATTCATTTGCTTAAGCTGGGACTAAAGAGTCAAAATACTTTTTCTTAACATAAACAAAGAACTAACCAATGCGTTCAACACTTCAGCATCTCCTTGTACGGCTTAAAATGGCGGGGATCATCCAGCCTTTCTATCACCAGTCCTCCTCACAGGATTTTTCCACTTGGCCCAGAAATGCTGTGGAACAGAAAATAAACATAAAAGACACATACAGCAAAAAGGCTAAAAATACTGGGGTTTAAGTTACAGGAACTTAAGAAAGTTCTTACAAGCTTCTTAAGAACAGCCGGCTCCACAGGGACAGGAGGTCCTTCTCAGAGAAAGGCTGCAATTTCAGTCACACAGGAACTCGACATGGAGACAAATATACTTTTAAAGTTGGATTTTATTGTTTCTGCTCTCCCTTTGTTGATAAAGCAAAGCCTTCAATTTTTTTTAAAAAAAGGACACCAGATAACATAGAAACACCCAGTTTTACAGGTGGTGGTGGTTTGTTAGAAAGACCTAGTAAGTCTATGTATATCTGTTCCGGACTAATTTCAACTTGTATATGGACAGAAAACATAACGCTTACGAAGCCGTTAAGACGCGGATGCCCAGAGCAGGAGAGGGCTGGGCGGCAGGGCAGCCCCAGGCACCCTTGGCCGGGCCGGGCCCGGCACACGGGGACGCCGCGCCACCGCTACGGCCGCGCCAGCGGGAGGAGGCTGGGCCGCCCGCCCCCCAGCCCCGCGCAGCCCCGCGCAGCCCCGCGCAGCCCCGCTCCCCGAGCGCTCGGAGCAAGGAGTCAGCACCCACCGAGCTGCAGCTCCGCGGCGGCGGCGCGGCGGCCCTCGGGCCCGGCGGCAGGTAAGGCCGCGGCCTCCCGCAATGGCCGCGGCCTCCCGCAATGGCCGCCGCCGCCGCCGTAGCGCTGCCCGCCCGCCGGCCGCCCCGCCCCGTCCCTCGCTGACGGGCCTCTCCCGCCCTCCAGCCTCTCGCCTCTCCGCCTCCTCCGAGCCGAGCCTGCCGGGAGAGAGACAGGAGGGCCCTGCGGCGGGGCGGCCCGGGGCAGGCAGGCCCGGCCGCGGGCTAACGACCCTCCTCCGCCTCACCCGGCCGCCGGAGCCCGCGGCGGGCTCCTGGGACCAGCGCCCGTTTCCCCGCGGTGCTGCAGTTTTATTGTCCTAACAAGTATTTCAGCCATAGATAGTTACCGACGGATCTTGCTGAAAGGCGGCCTGGCTAGAGCCTCTTTCCCCGGGTTTGTGGAAAGCAAGAGCTGCTCCAGAAACCCTCGGCTGGCAGACAGAAAGACTAAATATGTGCGTTAACAAAGCCTAGCCTGGGTGCTAAAAATGTGAATCTTCTGGCCTTATTTAATCAGAGAAAGTAACCATAGCATTAATGAGTTGTTTGTTTGTTTTGTTGTTCACTTACTGTGGGCTACCCAGACTTAATGTCCCTGCTATCTTGGAAGCAGCATGGTTGTTTTTAAACCACATAAATAAGTAATAAACTGTGTGGTTGGTTTTGTTTTTTGAAGAAACAACTATCAAAGGAACCGTACTTTTTCCTCATACTGTCCATTTCTGCAGTAAATAGCAATCCCGACTGGGAAAGGTAAATACGTCAGTGCGGGGTGCACAGCCTCGCGTTGGAGCGCGCCCACAGTCACGCCTGCATCACCCGCACGTGCAGGACGAGGGCCGACCCGTCCCTCCCCTGTGCTCACCTCTCCCCGGGCACCTGCGCCCACGTGGCATCCTGGCTCATCTCCTTCTCCAGCGCCTCGGCCTGCAGCTCAAACTTCTGTGCCAGTTTCTGCAGGCTTGAGTCCAGGTCTGTGAACTGAGCCTCCAGGGTCTGCAGCTTCGCTTCTACTCTGAGGGATGGAAAACAAGGGCGTTTCATAAGGACTTGGGCATCAGCGGTGGTGCTTTCTGCCGTGACGGTGGGTGACACTTACGTTGCACTGTGAACAACTCCAGGCCCTGTTCCGAGGCTTCTCCCAAGCTGTACGAGAACACACACCACTAGAAATTAAGTTTTTTTGACATGGCCCAGGTTTTTTTTGGCCCTTCCCCACTGCAAAGGTCTTGTAACTTGTAAATACAGATGCAAGATTTGTATTTAGATATGTCTGCAGGTCTCAACCATTTGCATCAACGTTAGCGGCACAGTTTTTTTCTCGGATACATTTTGAGGTGATTTGTGCTTTTACTTGTAGTATCATGATCTTTTGAACCGCTTATCATTTGACATTGAGCAGAACTTCTCATTCTTCCTCAGATTAAAAATGATGCAAATAATAAACAAGCCACCCGCAGTGTTTCTCTTCTCCCGTCAGCTTGTCCTGCTGTGGTTTTCCCTCTTATAGGACTCTCCTTCCACAGAACAACTGTGTGATAAGAAGACCTTAGTGAAACAGCAATAAGAAAACTGCTTTGTAGCTGGTATTTATTAAGCTGCTTTTTCATTACTTAGTATCTGTTGCATTTTTCCTTATTTAAAAAAAAGGCAAAGCAAAAAAAAAAAAGGTGCATCTTTGTACTCTCTTAAATAATAACCCTAAAGATGAATTTTTGAGTTTGAGCTACTTCACTTTTGCTTAAGAAAACTGCCAGGTTTAAAAGAGCTTACTGTGTTTAGGGACAAAGTATGAGGGAATGCAAGTATTTATGCTTTGTACCCATTTGCTGCTCTTTACTCGAGAAGCAGGGTATGCTGGGCTTCTGTCCTTCCGGGGTGGGGGTTCATAAAGACAGTTTTCTTTAAGTTTGCCTCAGTTAGCTGATTTATGTCGAGGTATGTTCTTGAGAATCCTGAGGATCTCAAAGCTATCAAAATATGAAGCATTCAAAGTTCTTTCCTGAACAAGTATCTCAGTACTCTGTACTTGAGAACCGATTTACTAGCAGAACATCAGCTACTCCTTATAGACTTTTGTGATTTTTCTTTGCATTTTACCGGCAGAACTTCAGGCTATATCAGTTGAACGAAAACTATGCCATCACTAAATTTCATTACAGGCAAGACCCTACATTTTTTTCTTTAGCCTCTCTTTCTTCATCCCCCATTTGCTCCACTGCTTCTGTTACTATTATTATTGTTCTAATGTTTAGGGAGTTGGATTCTGAATTGTGACCTTCCTGTGTTAAACACTGTACTCAGGTCTTTACCTTGTTTGTTGTGGTCCTATTTTGTTTATCTTTGGCTGAACTTTTTTATGAGGACAAAATACACAGTAGCTTTCAGGTGATGACATTAAACAAATAAAAATAAAAAATCCACAAAAAAAACCCTCCAAACAAGCAGAGGTTAATTTTAGATTGTATAAACAGCAGATTAAATAATTTACCAATAGTTTTCCCTTCTTTCACGCATACTCCACAGCATTTTAAAGCCTGCTGTCTTAAGAGAAGGACCAAGAACGCCATTGCTTTGCTAACAGTAGCTCCCCCCTCTACCCGCGTTCCTCTTCTCTGGCTTTGGGTACTGTCCGCAGTTGACCTGAACAAGGAGGAAATAAAAAGGCATCAGCAGTGGCATATTTTTCTAAGTCTCCCTGACCTTAATTCATTATCTGGCTGGCAGCTTGTGCAGATCCTCGTCTAACGAATTTCTGTTGTTTCCTGAGGCTAGGAGACTTCCTGCGTGATCTTGTGAAAGCTGCTTACATCCTGATCTTACTTTGGTAGGACTTCTCTTGCTTCAGCGAGATTTTTATTTCTCAGAGCCTCCTGTCTCCCTCCTGCTGGGTCACAGTGGAGATTTTGAAACTGGGCATAGTTGGTACTGGGTGTTGGATTTCAACTAATTATCGTCCATCGTGTTGCACATCATTCCTGGACTAACTTTTGTGGGGGCTTCACCCATTCAAACGTGTTTATGTCTGCATGCTTGCCATGAGAATTTTAGGACTAAAATAGAACTTGATTTGGAAAATTGAGCTTGTGTGATGTAGAAATGCAAATAGTTCAGAAGAATGGGAAGAGCTGATATGTCATAACAGGATCGAGTCTGTCAACACAGAGAGAGCAAGTGTATAAGCTGGGGTGAGGGGGGGTCGATATTTGCTGTGAATAAGTTTCAGATCTGCTTCATACCTATAGCTGCGCAAGTAGAGAACAACAATGTAATAGGACAATACAGTGTGGCAGCGCAGAAATCCCAACAGTAAAAGTTTTAGGAATAACATGGTGCAAGCACTCTTTGGGAGAGAGGAATTCCTTTTGAGAGGAATTGTTAGAAAATGAGTATATTCTTCAAGATTTGCTGGATGGATGAGTGCTGTCCTGGGGGAGATACCTGCCTGTGAATTGCTCCCCTATTCCAGCTTTTTACCAGGGTAAATAAGCTTCCTAATTGCCCATTCTTGTGAGCTTTCTCCTCTACAAATAAAAGTTATCAAAGATCTCATCTTTAACGCTACTGTCTGTGCTGTAGTTGTTTTTCAGCAGCCTTTATTCCAATGCTTTAGGATTTGACTGTTTTTATCTTCCCAGCACTTTTTTGATATGGGATATATTGCCTGTCTGTAAATCACTCTTGTGTATTTTTAAGCGTCTGTAGCAAACATTACAGCATTTGCTAATTTTGTGTCTAAAAATATCTGTTCAGTTACACCATGGTACGACCGATCTCCATAACTAATCTTCTACAGCTTTTTGTAAATTCTGATAGTATCAGTGCTGCTGTCTCTTGATCCAAGTTCTGAATGAAACGAGGAAGAATGGATTAAACCTCCTGCTTTCATCTCAATCACAGCCTCTAAACACTTTCTCCTTTAATGTAAGTGAAGTTACCATTGAGTGGGTGACCTCTAATGTCTGTCTCGTGTATGCACAAACCACATCCCCGTTCTTTACCAGAAAGCTTTTTGGTAGCATACAGAACTGTACTTGGAAGATTTGCAGTAAGAGATCTAGCACTCCTGCTCTTCTGAAAGTGTGGTTGTATGCATAACCTCATTTCCGCTGTTCAGGCATTTACAGAAAATGACATTTTTCATTACTTTAGAGCCATCACATCGGTTTTATTTTCCGGGCCAATGCAGAGCCCCACACTTCTCCACAGCTCTTCCTGCACACTCCCTTCATGGTACCAGTTAGACGTATTCTTCTTTAGTCAGTTTCCCACAGGCCTAATTTTCACTTTTTCTTTCACGAGTGGTTCCCATGTTTCTGTTTCTCTCTCTGGTCAGGTCTCTAGTATCTTTTTTTGCGGTTGCCATTGTGTGAATCGGGAGTCATAAAAGCCGTTGGTGAGCAATGTTAGTACCTCGACCAGAGGAGCAGCCTCTTACCAAGTCTATCAGCTGGTGCGTGATACCATTTGCACAGTACCTTTGAAGGTAGTGTATGAAAAGCTGTATGTGAAGGTCCACTGAGCGGGAACGCTGTCCCACCTGTCTGTAGCTGTGGAGAATGTCAGACCCTTTTTCAGCTCTTCTTCCTGAAGAGCCGCGCTCATGGCTTACATTTCATCCCGTGACTGTTGTCTGCCCAGCTGGTTAGAGACACCATCTATCAGTGACTGTGCTGTCGCACTGCAGCTGAACACGTGGACTGGTGCCAGCAGGGGCAGCTTGGGCTGGATTATTTTACATGGAGCCAATGAACCTGTCGGTCAGGCTTTCCTCTTCCCAGTACAGGCTTTGGAAATGGAGGGTGAATCAGCATCACCTATGTCCCAATTCCTCAGCAACAGTGATTTTCTTTCTTTAAACTTACAAAAAAGGTCCATTCTCGGGGGGAGGGGGGTTTGCTAATGATAACCACTTACTTCCTATCTTGAACCCTCCAAACTCTGAGGCATTTTCCCAAATTCAGTTCATCCCAAATCTCCCATTTACAACAGCAGCAGAGTGCGAACCCAAACTTCCCATTACCCATAACCAGCCAGCAATGCTTCATGCAGCGACAGGCCTTTGCTGATGGAGCAATTGCGCAAATCCTGCAGCAAACCACCAGGACTAGCAGTTTGCAGGCTGGCCAGAATGGCATTCACAAAACCGTGCAGCTTGTGGCTCTGTCCCCCTTCCCTCCCTAATGAGTAAAAAAGAAACAGAAGATTGCTCAGGACCCACTCCCTTCCCACAAACACACAATGTATATTTACATCTTCTGTTACCCACAAAAATTTCCAAGGAAGCACAGGTTTTTCTCCTCTCCCCTGCCCCAGTCCTCTACGCCCCTCGTCCTTCCCTGTCCCTTAGTGCAGTGCTAGCACAACCCTTCAATGACCTGTTTAACGTTTCGTTCAGGGAGCGCAGGGAGATGCTGGCTTTAGCCATCCTCCTGGAGAACACGAAGAGAAGAAATAAAAGCTGGAGTGGGCTTGATCCTCCCTCCTGAAGCAGGCAGCAGCAACAGGGACAGGGGATCTGACTCCTGCTGGAGGTTGTTTGTGCCGAGGCTTTTTATAGACTGTATATCCAAATATAGGTCATAGATGCACAGACACATGCTCGTGAACGTATCACATACAGACCTACGCATTTGGACTGCTTCCTTTGACCCACTGATCCTGTTTGTCTTCATACACAAAATTAATTTAGAGGTGACATGACACTATTCTGCTTTTTTTGCTGTGTTTTGGCTTCATTTTGCTGTTGTGCCCACCAGTTTGTGTCTTGGGACAGAGTCTCCTGCTGTTAAAGGCTGCATAAGCAGATTACTTTTTAGCCTTTTTTTTTCCTGTTTAAAAAGTAAGACGGTAAAATCAGTTCTGGATGAGAATGAGTTGTATTTGGTTGCAGGGAGCTGTTTTGAGGATGAAGGATAGCTAAACCAAGACGGTTGGAATCTCTTCCATAAAGGATGGACAACCAGCACAACTGGCTAATGATTTTCAGGAGCTGGGTATGCAAAAAAAGAGCTGGAAATTTTTCCATCAAAAAGAAAAAACGAAGGCAGATAGATAGTGCGCGTCTGATCACAGCACAGCTGGTGAAACAAGACAGCATAAATCCCACATCAGTGAAGCAGGTCTTCAGCCAGTACCAGGCATTCAGTTTTCTGAAAGGTTAAGGACAGCCTGAGAAAAAAAGCTTTTTTTTCTTTTAATTATTTGCCCATTCCATGGGAAATCCAGCATGAATTGAACATGTCAAGAGCTGCAGCATTCCCACTTAGTTACATTCTCCCCATTTTCAACTTGCAAATTAAGAGATGCTTCTAGCAAGGTGTAACGGCCAAGTTCTGCTCATAGTGTTTCTACAGTTTTGGGAAGACAGTGGAAGTATTTGGGTAAGGAGGAGCAGTGCCTTTGGCCCTTCGTATTCCCCCTGTGATGGGATACACATTACCCTTCTTGACACTATCTTGCACGGCACCTAAGTTTGGCAGTATTAGAGCGAATGTAAGCACAAGGGAGCAGTGACAGAGAATGCATTTATTAAGAAAAGTGTAATAGTTATTTTTCCGTGGGATAAACAACTGAATGCAGAAGACAGCTGACGCATTAAACAAATGTTAACATTTTCCCCTGCACTTTTGCTTACCGCAGCGTGAAAAAATCCAATTGGCAATGACTGTTTAAGTAATTTGATTACTCATTAGTTAGTTGACGCTTCTCTAGTCTTATATGCAGCTGCTGACAAACTAATGAAAAATATATTTCCACTATGGCCAGTTTACGCTAACTGTGACACAGTTTAATGGGGAGAGTGAAGTAAAGCACTGAAATAGTTCAAAATGCAAGGAGCTCAGCCAATGACTGTTCAGCATCCTCATTTAGCATTGTGGGTGTCCCCGTTAGCATGAACCTCGTCCTTCAACCTTAATTATGTCAGCTTAGTCATGAACTAATATTATCCCTAAATCTATTGAAACCCGTTTCACTTAAATTCAAGGAGCAAACTGCCAACCCTGCAAGAAACAGCTGCAGTGAATACCAACAGCCACTGAAAAACATAAGGCGAGGCCAGTTCCATCATGGGTACTTGCATGAGTACACAGCAAATCCCTTCCCCTTCCAAAGGACGCAGCAGGTTTCACTGTTCAGTTCACTGTCAGCAGATGTAACTGGGCTCATTTCAAATACTCTGAGAAGTATTTTCTCCCCACAAACTTCCTTAAACATCTCGGCGTCTAAGGTCCTGGCAATGGATACACAGATACAGAACTACTCTGATCAGCAACTAATACTGTCTTGGAGCCTTTGATCTCTGCACAAGAGATCCAGTTCACCTTCTCTCCGTGCTCAATGGTTAGCTTTGGTAAAACTCTAGCATGTTCATTGGAGGCCACTTTGTTGAGCTTTCCATCTTTTCTGGTGGAAGCAGGTGCTTGGGCCTTCCTTTTCTGAAGAGATTTTGCTGGACTTTTCTGCTGCTTTCCAACATCACTGCTGATATCCCAGAGCAAGACTTTCCCGTCGTTTCCTCCAGTCAACAACCAGTATGCTTCTGGCATAAAGAGGACCTGCGATACTCCCAAGCTGTGACCTTGAAACTCCAGCTCACGTTCAAACTTGACACCAGTGACTCTGAATATTCTGACTTTACCATCTTGAGCTCCACAGCCAAAGATGTTGCCGCATGATGCGACAGACAGGGAATGTGCGAGTGGCGGGTTAAAGAACTGGCCAGCTGACTGTGGACTGTCTTCCTCCGTTTCACACTCCTGCAGGTTTGTGGTCCACAGAGGACGAGCTTTCTGCAGGTTCCACAGCATAACCTTGAAAAAAAAGTGGGAATCAATAATTTGTCCATTTCTGATTTTAAGTAAAATCAGATCTTTCACTAACAGTAAAAAAACCCAACTATACTTCTTGCTGTAGCAGAGCAAAGGCTATGCATGAGTGCAAGAGATGCAAGATGTGTTGTGAGGAGCAGTTGAACTTCACCTGAGAAATACGGCAAATCTTTATGGCACACTTTCCAAAGCCTCATACTGCCCTACTCAGCAGCGTCAATGACTCAGACCTTTAGACCACAAAATGGATGAAAAAGCTGTTCTAAATGCCTTTCCATTCATCTCAGCAGTAGTAATCATGATACACTGCACATCAATTATTTAAAAGGAGGGACATGGGAAACACTAGCAGTAAAGAGAGATCATTATCATTCTGAATTTTAGTTCCATCTCGGCTACATACTTGTCTTAAAATAATCACTTCCGTGAACGTGTTTGAAAAATGGAACAGCAAAAGGCAAACAGTAGTTTAGGCTCTCAATTTTAAACAGACATATATGTATTTTTTTAATATCCAATGAGTAGATCTGGTTTGTGCTATTTCCATATCGAGTTAGGGCGTGCTTTTCCTGATGAGATGGGGGGAGGTTGTGCTTTTAGACTTGCTTTTAAAATGCCACCTCATCTCCAAGCCCCTCATGAAGCAATCACTGTGCCTTCAAATGAATCCTGCATCTCTCATACAGCAATTCAAGTACTACAGATTTATATTGCACCAGTTAAAAATAATCCTCTCAATACTTTTGTAGTATCGGAATTGATGATAAGCATTTTCAAGGCCAACAGATATGAAAGCACAAGTCAGTCCAATGCAGTACTGGTGTGCTGTTTGCTTTTTTAATCAAAGCTTTAATTTGTCATTAATAAAGATATTCCTCCACTAGGCATCTCCAGTAGAAAGTACAGAAGTCTTTAAATTTGGGCCACAAGAGAGTTGTCACACTGGCTCTGCGTTTCTGGAATCCAAATCACTAAGACATCCAAAATACGTTGTTTCCTGTCACTTTTCTGTTTTATTGACTGCTGTTGCTGCTACATTAAAACTACTTTGCTACCGATGAAAGGGAAAACTTTCCACGATGACTGTGCAGAGCAGAGTAAATCAGAGAGGCTGTGTCTTAATGCTTAAGGCCAATACTCCTGTTTCCATCACAGACAGCACTGCATCAGCTTTATGAATTCATCAAGTGCTAACAAGTTTTTTGCAAACTAAGTATTTTCTGTCCTCATGGCATTTTCCCTCCTTCCATGGCACTCCTGAAAAAACGCCAACAACCTAAATTTCAGTTCTCATCAGCTACTAGTTTCACTGAGGGTTTGACATGTGAGCTCAGAACACATTTTGATGCTCATAGAGCTTGTAACTTGTCCAAAGACACGCTGTGGCACAGCATTTCAGAGTACTGCAGCACAGCTTCTCTTTGCGAAATGATGTATCTTAAAGTCAGCTTCGATGTGGAAAAATGCTCTTTTCATTGTACAAAAACACACTAATGAATTCCTACTATTTTGGGATACTGACTTTCACCTAAAAAACTCCTTGCCAAGCTACAGTAAAACATACTAACTAAAAAGTCACAAAAAATAACCAGTTCACTCGCACAGAAGTGGTATATAAACAGTTACAATTCTGACAAAAAAATCTGCATTTTAGGGATCTGAAATTAAGCCAGACGTCTAAGGTGCCGAGCATTTACTCTCAGACCGACACTTTGGTACCTCTGCAAAGATGTTTCTCACAGTCCTTCATTTAAAATTCTACATCCATCGTTCAGTCAAACTAAGAAAAAAGAATTTGGAAAATTTCTGAAAATTTGCCAAAGTTTAAACCTGGCAGACTTGTATCAATCAGCCTCTATTTGGATATATATACTTATTGAATTTATATGGATCATGGCTTTAATATGGAAAAATACCGCTTATACTAAATATCACAATATATTTGTTCTAATGCGTGTTAGATGCACTTCAGTTTTAAGAACATAGGGTGAAACTGCTCAACGCTGTCGAAGCAAACTTCACCCTAATACCACTAGAACCACAGAAATCTTTGTAGAAGTGATAGTTTTAATCTCAGGCTAACCCAGGAACATGGTCAGATCTCAACCACTGGAAACACATCTGTTCTGGGTGGCCACCTTTGGCAACGTAACTCAAGACTCCATTAACTCCTAGCACAGTTTCTCTCAGAACGCTTCCACAAGTGGCGTGCAAAGGACAAAGTTTCCTCTTGACGAGGACAGAGAAGCGTAAAAGACAAAGAACATTTAACGTTTCAAGAGGTTAATCAGAACAAAGGATAAATTTATAAAAATTACTTATCCTTACAGTGGTATATACCACCTGGATAGATATTTTTCCACCTGGCATAAAGTATTCTTGCTAGCATACTGTCTGCTTCAAGCATTTTGCGTTTTCCTATCAATCATCTACATTTCGTCTGCAGCCATAACTAGGGACAACTTCTGGTTTTGGTTCCAACAGAGAGCTAACGTGGCCAGAGCATGCTTTGCACCATCTTCTCATTTCCCCCCACCCCACCGACTTCCATAATGTAACTATTAATGAAGATAAAAATAGGGAGAGGAACTGCTGAGTAGAAGATGGCACAAACAGCTTCTCTGCCAAAACTACTTTAGAAAAGTTAGGGAGCTTTCCGGCGACTGCAGGCTGTACACCCTCAGTCTTAATGAAAGTCTGTTGGTGCCTCACTACACAGGTGGGTAGTTACTGTTTCGCTTCTCTAATAACCATCTACTTGTACGCAAATCACCTGCATGTCCATTCCACAGGAAACAAGGCTTTGAGGCCTCTGAGGTCGAAAGACAACAGAAGAGCAGATGTTTGTGTGCCTCAAGGACCGGCTGACTTTCTTGTTTTCCAAGTCCATAACCTTTATTGCCCCCGAGTCATCTGCCGCAGCCAAGAAATTGTCGGTCTCATTCACTGAGAGGCAGTTGATCTCCTCCTCATTCACGCGGAAGCATTCAATGGGCTCCTTGAGGGATCGAACATCCAGCAAACTGATCGTTTCTCCGTGGGAGGTGTACAGCCTGGTGGGACAGCGGGGAGAGAACACCACGGAGGTCACATCGTCTGCCTTCGGGAGCTGGAGCTGTCCTGCTGGAGCACCTCCCCTGTCCCAGAGCGTGAGCTCTCCTCTCTCCGCGCCTGAAGCCACTAGCCCTTCCATGTTTATGTTCAAGCACAATATAGAGGACGAATGTCCACCAGTCCATTTGACTGCCATATTTCAGTGACACCTCTGAAACAAAAAAAAACAAAACCCTGAATTGAGCTGGTGTTGGTCGCATTACAGTGGAATGCTTACCTAAGCAACAAGATCATCGCGATGACTGTAATGCACACTACTTGAAACCCTAGCGTCCAATTAAAACAGGCACCTCTACAGATCAGTACCAAAATGAAGCTTTGGCTCGAAGAGCATCAGTGTTGGCCACGACAGCGTGGAACGGCCGCAGTACGGGCACGCGTACCTGTGCAGTACATGGAGCAGATCTGCTGCTCTGACATGGCTGCCTAGGCGAGAGCTGCTTCCTTTGCTGCTTCCTTGCACACACAAGGACATGGTGCGCCTGACAGAACAGGGGCACGGCTCCTGAGGGGACGTACTGGAAAGGGGCAAGGGGAAAACGGCAAACCAGTCATCTTCTTGTGACTGCTAAACACGAAACACATGCTTTCACACGTTTTAAACATTTTTAAACAATGGCATCTTTTTAAAAAAGCATTACCATTTTAAGGCAGGTAGTTACGAGGTTCACAACAGGTTTAGTTTGGCCTCAAAGCAGCTCAAAGCGCGCCCACTCAGCTCACCACGCTCCCGGCCCCTAGCTTGGCACCACGGCCCACAGCAGCCCCTGCGACGGGTCCGCTTAGGGGACCAAATCAGCAGAAAATGAAGTGGGGGAAAAAGCCCGAGCAACGCAAAAGCACAAGTTTTGCAGAGAGGAGCACGCTGTGGGGGAAAAGGAGAGCGAATACCGGGGTAGGGGGCCGACGGCAACGCGGGGTGTGTGGGCAGAGCTATAGCTGTCCCGGCACCAGCTTCGGCGACCGTGGCACTGCCTTAACGTCTCTGGTTTTATGGCATTATTGGACAATAAAGGGTTTCTTTTTTTTTTTTTTTTTTACCATGTTATGTTTTGCATGTGATTTTTGTTGAGCCTGGTCTAACGAGCAGCTAGAATTCATTCAATCCACCAGGAAAATTTCCGTCCTGTCGATTAAATAAAACCACAGAAAGCGCCGGATACCTTACCCGCAGCTTGGGTCGCAAATTCGCCGCCAGCCGCTCGCTCGCCCGCCCGCCCGCCCGCGCTCGGGGAACAGAGGGAACTTTTTGCCGGCCGCCCCCTCCCGCCCCGCGGCCCCGGGCCCCGGTAGGCCCGGCTTTTAGGAGGAGAACCGCCCCAGCGCCGGGGACGCCAGCTCCTCAAGGGAGCTGAGGCAGCTCTGAGGGCCGATCCCGGGGCGGGGGAGCCCCGTCCCCGCCCCCTGCGATCCCCGGGCCCGCACCGGACACCGGCGGCAGCGGCGGGGAGCGGCGCCCGCCGAGCCGAGCCGAGCCGGGCCGGGCCGGGCCCGCCCAGCCGCGCCGCGCCGCGCCGCCTCACCTCACCTCCGCCGGCCGCTCCCGCGCATGCGCGGCGGGCTGCCCGCGGCGGTGATGGCGGCGGCGGGCGAGCGCGCCCCCTCGCCGTGAGGGCCTTGGGCGGGCGGGCGGCGAGCGCGCTCGGCCCGGGGCCCGCCGCCAGCGCTGTCGCCGGCGAGGGGAGGGACAGCGCGGCCCCCGCGTCCCGGCCCGCCGCCCGCGGGGCGCTTCGGGGAGGGAGGCGATGGCGGCGGGCCCCGGCGGTGGCGCGGGCGGCGGGGGGGCGGCGGCGGCGGCGGCGGGAGGGCCGGGCTGGCGGTTGCCGGGGCGGGTGCTGGAGCTGGTCTTCTCCTACCTGGAGCTGCGGGAGCTGAGGAGCTGCGCGCTGGTCTGTAAGCTGTGGCACCGCGTCCTGCACGGCGACGAGAACAGCGAGGTGTGGCGCAGCTTGGCGGCCCGCTGCCTGGCGGAGGAGGCCCTGCGCACCGACATCCTCTGTAACGTGCCCACCTACAAGGGCAAGGTGAGCCCGGGACCCCCCCAGCCCCCCGGGGACGCCCCCCTAGCCGCTGGGTCCACCCGCCATTGGAAGCCAAGGGGGAGGCCTGAAAAACATGACAGGATTTTATCTCCCTCCACCCTCCTTCCTCTCCTCCCCTAGGTCCGTGCCTTCCACCACGCCTTCAGCACCAACGACTGCTCACGGAATGTCTACATCAAGAAGAACGGCTTCACGCTGCACCGCAACCCCATCGCCCAGAGCACAGACGGGGCGCGGACCAAGATCGGCTTCAGCGAGGGCCGCCATGCCTGGGAGGTGTGGTGGGAGGGCCCGCTGGGCACCGTGGCCGTCATCGGCATTGCCACGAAGCGGGCGGCCATGCAGTGCCAGGGTTACGTGGCCTTGCTGGGGAGCGATGACCAGAGTTGGGGCTGGAACCTGGTGGACAATAACTTGCTGCATAATGGGGAGGTGAACGGCAGTTTCCCCCAGTGCAATAATGCGCCCAAATACCAGGTGAGTGGGGCTTGGCGCGGGCTGGAAGCTCCACCGTGTCTGATGGCGGCTGGCCATTAAGAACCTCCTCCCTCGTGTGTCCTAGCTGTCTGCCAAATTGGCCCTAAATGCCCACCTAAGAGTCTCTTTGCCTTCCCTGCAGAAGGCAAATGATTCCACCTTGTGAGCCTTTTCCCCCTTTATCTACTGGTTCCTCAGGCTACACCCGTGGGTGGTGTTCAATGCATCTGACCCTCAGTTGTTTCCCCGCTTTTATTTCAAATATTGAGTGCGAAGCATGTTCCATGGGTGTCTGTTTAGACACCATGTTACTTTTTGAAATAAAAGCCAAAAAGACTGGTGTAGCCTTCTGAAGTCACGACTTGCCCCACAGCAAGGTGAACGTCTGTGGTATTTTACCCCTTTGTTGTACGGCAGGGTGAGCTGAGATTAGTGCTTAGGTAAGAGTCTTCCTGCAAAAACCTGCAGCAGTGCTGAGTGCTGCTTGTTGGCTCACTGGCAGCGTTCCCATAGGTGACATCCCTTGGCTGGGATGCTGGGACATTCAGATAATTTCAGGTTATTGAAGAGCAAGTGCCATTCCACCTTTTTGTCCCTATTGAAGTGTTTATCTTTGTTCTTCTGGCTGCTCACACAACTACATTTTGACTGCTGGATTTCCTCGCGTTACAACTTAAGCTGTATGCGTTATAATTTCCATCTCATAGTGCTGTGGCTTTGTACGAGTATCGGTTTATGTTTCAGTTGTAGGTGAAGATCTGTGTATTAACTTGTATCTGATATTCCTAAATTTCATGTAAAAGTTCACCACCAAGCACTTTAATTCTGTCTGAAGGTTATACCTGCCATTTTTGGGAATAATACCTAAAATAAGTGTAATTAAAGAGATTTAGATCTCTTTCTGTTTGCATGTTCCCTAGCATGTAAATTGGGTTGGCATGTTCCAGACTCGAGCCTTTGTGGTCGCTTTCTGCTGTCCTTGTCTAGGCCTTTCTGCAGCAACAGGGTGAGGAAAGGTTTTGAAGCCAAGAGTCCCCAGCTTGTGTGGGGTCTCGAGGGTGAACGCCATTGCTGCTTTCTCTATAAAAAAGTGTTGAGAGCTCAAATCGGTGATCCTTTGGAGTATTTTGTCTTTAGTAAGACAGGTACAGTGATCTGCTCATAGAAAATGTACTTCAAGGAAACACACGTGTTTGTTAGTGTTGGTTAGAAGAAAAATGTTTTGGCTGGAAGAAATCCACAGCATTGGGGCTGGCTGGTAAAGAATCGGAAGTTTGTGTGGCATCCTGCTGTGCTTGCTACTGGTGTCTGGGACTTCTACTTATGTCTAAAATAATGTCCACTAGATAAATGCAGGGAGCACCATGCATGCCTGGATCCGAGTCTCTTGCTGTGTTCAGTGTTGGTTTCACTTGTGTGTGTGTGTATATATGTGTGTATATATATATATATGGTTTTTCACGCTTATTTTGCCTAAGCTTTGCACTGGCATTTCCTTCTACATTGGTGAGGGAATACCTCTGTCAGTGACAGTACCTGCATAGCAGTGTATTTTGGTATATTTTATATGTGGCACTTACTGTTCTAAAACAAGTTCATTGTCTTTAAAATTGCTCTTCGCAGAGCGATAGCAACAGCTAAATACAGAGTTCGGTAGCTTGGAGGCCATTACAAAGTTTCCAACACTGCAGTCTTCTGAAGCACGTGGCATGTGGTATGCTCACTCTTGGTGCTCTCTCAAGGTTCATATGAGAAGGGTTACGTTTGTTATTGTGTAGGTGGTTAGATACAGGCTGCCCACTGGAAGCGGGCAGCAGAGGTACTTGGGATCCTAGTGCATTTGAGCAAAATTGAGAAATTCCCATCACAAAAGTAATGCAATCATGAGAAACAGGAAAGCCTTGCTTTAAAATTACCTGCCCCGTTATACGTGGGCTATGCTTGATTTTTGTGTCTCCATTTGAATATGCTGACTCTTTCTATGTATTTTTTTTTTTATTCCCCGCTCCTGTCTCTGTTTCCAGATAGGTGAAAGGATTCGAGTTATCCTGGACATGGAAGACAAAACATTAGCATTTGAGAGGGGCTATGAGTTCTTGGGAGTTGCCTTCAGAGGACTGCCAAAAGTTTGCCTGTATCCAGCAGTGTCTGCTGTGTACGGTAACACAGAAGTGACTTTGGTCTACCTGGGAAAACCTCTGGATGGATGATGTGGATTGTTTCCTTGGGACATCGAGATGTGGATGACTGGGAGGAGAAATCTGCATGTTGGTTAGAGGGAAACGTGTATTAGAGGAAAAACAAAAAAGTGTGGGTGTGTGTCCAAGAACCATCGAGGGAGTCACACGGAGTTTTGAAATGGAGGACCAGCCATACTTCAGGAATTGTGTTACATTTCCTCTTTCTACCAGGCCAGAAAAATCCTCAGGGTTGCAGTTGGTTGAGTGGGAAGCTGACACATGCATGTTGCAACAGATTTCATTGCTAAGATGGCAGTGTGTGACCTCAAATATTTAAGAAAGGATTTGATACAAAACTGCTTGAAATTAACCTGAGATTTATAAGTAGCGTGTTTTGTGAAAGACTCCCATTTTAAAACTGCTTGTTCCTTCCCTTCCCTCCTTTGGGCCAACACGGGTACCGGAGGAGAGCGAGTCTGGTTGGGTTTTATTTACAATTTTTAACATACAGAGAAGCATGGTCTGTCTGGACTGCCCTTCTCTAGTATAATGAAACAAAACGTGTGCAGCTATTTTTAAGTGTATTTTAAGGGTTGTATATATAGAACACGTTGAAAAGAACAGGTAAGAGAAAGGGTTTGCTTTATTCTAACTGGGACATAATTTCTTAAAGGGAAAAAAAACCCCACCACGTGGCATCAGAAAATATACCTTGGACAGGTAACATTCATGTAAGTGTACTTCTTCTGTTGTATCGTAAAGCATTTTGGGATGCTCTTGTGGAGTACGGTGCTACATTGGGTCATTTTCTGTGAAAGTTTCCATAGCTTTAGCAACAGTTTTGTTCTCTGTAGGAAATGCAAAATGTTTTCCCCATGAGTTTCCTTTTGCCAAAATTTGTGGTCCCCTTTAGGAAAGGAAGGCACAACACGGCTTGTCTTCCTTTTGACATCAAAAATACAAACTTTTAAAGCATTCTTAGACTTGCTAATCACTGTTGCAAAATGTTTCAAAATGATGAGGAAGGAGCATTCAGTTTCTGAATCCAGACCTTGTTTTCAGCTTAAATGGCTTTATAAGGCTTTAAGACTTGGCTGAACCTTTCTTTAATTAAATAAAATCCCCCGGTACGCAAGTATTCACCTGCTTGTTTTCAGTCAGGACGAGTAAAACTCTCAGCAGCCCTTTGATGGGGATTCTGGATCAGGTTCGATGTTCGGGCTTTTCACTTGCACCGGTTTTCTAAAAACCATGTACTACCCCCCGGTGTGTTGGCGTGCTGGCATACGCAGGCTGGGACGGCTGTGAAGCTGAGGGGTGTGGTAAGGAGGGACTTGCTGCTGAAACTGCTTTCCTCTGAGGTTGAAAGGTCTGTAGGGAGCCCCAGAAGGGCTCCTTTTAGTAGGGCATTAAAATCTGTAAGCCCTGTGGCTAGCTCTTGACTCTCGTTTCTTGTTTGTTGGTGTTTTCCAGAGCTGTCCGAACTATTTCAGAGCGGGCATGCTCTTCAGAGAGGGAAAAGGAAATGTTTGTACAACCTTTTTTTGCTTTATTTGTGCTAGAGAATGTGAATTGCTTAATATTGGACACTGGCAATTCTCTGAGCAGAGAAGAGAGAGGAATTCCTCTTAGGCTGTTCCTTGTTTCCTCCCCCCATTACTCGAGTGATGCGAGGAGACCGGTGCAAGCAGGTGAGTGAGGCTCCTAGTCTGCTGCTGAAGAGCTGTCCTTGGAGTGCTTTTTACCTAATAGATAACCAAGTTCTGCACTGGAACAGAGTATGTACGTTGTTACCATTTAAAAGCATTTTAAAGTATTTATTTGTTTTGTGTGTTGTTTATTGCTTAAAGGCAATATTGAGGTCTGTTCCTCTTGGCTGCGTTAAAGAAACAAAATACACAGTGAGAAATGAAGGTGTTTTAAGTGGTGCTGAGAACAACCGAATAAATGAAGTGGGATGGGCATATGAGTACCTTTTGGAAAAATCTGTTACAAGCATTGATTGTACTAGACTGTAAAGTATGTATCTGCATAGCAGAACCGTGGGGCATGGAGTGGGGGAAAAAAGGAAACAAAACCCTGTCCAATTTCAGAAAATAAAATTGTCCCTGAGATGAATGTATTCTCAGTGCAGTTCTGAAAGACATGACCTCTGCACTTGGTCATGAATCCAATTAGATGCAAGTAAACCCTGAGAACTTCCGAGGAGTTTTATTCACAAATTAAGATTGATTTCCATTCTTCAGACTGCGTCTTACCCTATAAATAATTTCCCTCTAAATTAGAAATGCTGAAAGTTGAACATTCCTTAAGGGTGGGTTTGGGGGGGACTCACTTATGTAAGATTATAACTTATTCCTGGAGACCAATGCTGGCTGTACAAAATATTAAAATAAACTCTGCTATAATTCAGAAGGATATATTGGTGTGGATTGTTGTAATGGCATCTGTGGTGTGGTGGTAGGAAAAATGGAGTAGCAGTTCAGTGCATGAAGAAGGTGGAGGTGTTGGGGCTCTCTGATTTACTGCGTGACTGCTTGAAAAGAGAGAATCTGATGAGTGGTTAACGAGGACTTGAAAACTCAGTGGTCTAATAGCTGTGCTTGGCAAGTTGCATCCTCCGAAACAGGGATGCTCGCATGTGACAGTGTGGGAAAAGGTTTTCCTGACCGCTGGAGGCTTCTTGGTTCATACCGAGGTGACGTGCTCGCTGCTGCGGCTGCCCTGCCGCTGTACCAAGGTGCCTCCTCCCCAGGTCAGCTCCTTGGCTTCTCTCTGTCTTTAGCTTTCCTTATGGAAGTTCACTATTTCGTGGTGCTTTTAGGAAGAAGGGGGTGATTTTTAGGGAGAAGTAGGAGACTGTGTTGTGGCTGTGAGCTCTTGAGGCACTTTCCAAACTCTGAATCAAGAATTTGCTTTTAAGCAGTGAACTTTTGGCTAACATCTCTGTGAGCTTCTTCAGGAGTGAAGAGGTTTGATGCTGGCTCGCCAAAAATGTAGAATCGCTTTTTCTAGCCTGAGGTACTTCAGAGTTGACTAAACAGGTGTTTGAAGTATTTTCCCTACCCTGACTAGTGATTTAACTGGATTTAACTTTGGTCAGGAGGAACATCAAATGTTCAGAGCTCTCATAACAGAAATCAGTCAAATTCACAGGTCTTGGCTTCAGAATCCTGCAGGACATCCAGAATTGTTCGATAAGTAAGCATTTTTTGTTAGAAAACTGAGAATTTCGCCTGATTCTAAGTGTGCTGTGAAATTTGTTGGGAGCTTAGCAGTTGGTCATCTGATCTGGTCACGCTTCTACATCTGAGGAAGCGAAGAGCCCAATGTGGCCATTTATTTCGGAGCAGAGTCCGTTTGTAACTTTGGTGGTGGCTCATTGTGTTGGCCTGAAGTCAATTGTGTGACTTCTTTTTCCGTAAGAGGACAAAAGTGTTGCTGCAATGAACTAATAAATCAAGATGGCATGGGAAACTCACCCTGGTAGGGATATTTTCTTGAAAACATCTTTTTCCCCATTTAAAATGCAGTGGTGAGTGTGCATTTTTGGGAGTCCTATGTGTGTCTTCTACTAGCAAACGCCATTTGGTTTTGTTACTTTTGGCCATGTTTCAGGTGACAAAACTAGCCAGGAGCAGATGGCCTTGATCCCGTGGACTGACCTTCTGCTGCCTTGCATGTAGCTGGACTCTTCTCTGCCTGCCTCTGAATCTGATCGCAAGCTGGAACATACTAGCTTTTCTCTCCGCTTACTGATGATCTGCATTTTTAAATTTCCTTAACACATGGGTGTGTTTTGCAGATGGCTGCCTCTATTTTTTTCCTCTTCCCTTTTTCACTGGGATGATGACAGCAGTGATGAATTAAAATAATGCTAGGCCTGATCATACAAAACTTATTTTCTCTAAGTATTTGAGAGGTAACCAGCCCTCAGTGATTCCTGAACCTGTGTATTTCAATACCGATATTTCAGTTCCAGCTAAATCTTTACACGTTATAAATAGCTCTGGACGCTGGCAGGAACGCAGCTCTATATGTGCTGCCATTCTCCAGAACAGTGCTGGTTCTTGTATGATACAGATAATTTGGTGAAATCTGTAGCCAGAAAATGGCATTATTGACATCTGCTCTAGGATCCCTTCTACAATTACAAAACAGTTTTTTAAATGGTTAGGAGTGGGGTGTGTTTGATATCTATACGTGATAGTAGTCCACCTTGCACTAAGGTATAATTTGGTTGAAAGGAAAATTAATTAAGTGGTAAATGAACAGAGAAAGCTTTTCCTGCAGTGATGCTGAACCTGCTAATTTATAGTATAAGCAGCTTTTTTCATACTCCTGTATGATGCTGTACGTGTCGTGTGACTTCTGAATGAATTGTCGCACCTCCCCACAAGAGGGCAAAGTTAACAGTGCTGTGGGAGCCTAGACTTTGCATTTCCTAAGTGTTGTGCAAAATAAATGTTTAATGTGGAACCTTCTCCGTTCGCATTTGCTTCCTGGCCTCTTAAAAAACCAAAACAAACCAAAAAACCTCAACAAAACAGATGATCATGGAGAAGTGGATAATAGAAATAGAATTTTTGAAATACACTTCTTCATTTGAATCCTTGATCCTGAAATTAGGCTGAGCAAATCTTTGCAGTTTAGAAAATTATTTTCAGTGAGAGCACACTGAACTGAGACTCCAAGACCATCTTAAAAGACACAAAGGGATTTGAGAGGCTCAAACAAAATGTCACCATTGCCACTGAAGGTCTGCTTTTTCCCAAGCTTGTTTTTCTTCCTCTCAGGTGTTTATGACCAGGAAATAGTGATATCATCAAAAGATTATTGAAAGAAAAAAATTCCGTTGCAGTTGAAAAAAAACACAAAATCATTGAAAAGAAATTTTGAAGTAAAACTTGCTGTATATTGCAAGTGTTGTTTATTCTGCAATTTTACAAGCTCAACAAACAAGGGTGTCGTCTTCCTTCTGTGCCTGCATTTGCAGATTTGTTGTGAGCTAGCTGAGTTGTTTCATGTTTGCTTGATTTGTTTTGTCTTTTTAGTCCATATTGTTCTACTTATGTTAGAAGCTATATATTTACCTGCAGGCAATGTTTGAATGGGGAAATGTATGAAGGTGTAACCTTGCCTGTTCTTGTCTGTTGTGTAGTGTCTGATCTTCTTGTGAGCTCCCAGTTTCTGCAGCTTTGGTAGTTTTATCCAGAAACAGCAGGAGCGTTACCATGCGTGTAAACGAGTGACCATCCTGGGACATGTCACCTTTATATATCTACAGTGTGTTACTGCTCAGGATGGACACTATGTCTCCAAATATTTTACTGTATGTTTTGCAAAGTGATTTTTCTTTTTTTGTACTTTCTTGAACTTCTGATTTCAGGTTGTGAACCTGCTCTCTTTTGCACAGTGCAGTCTCTGCATCTTCAGAGGCATGCTCCAAAGCCAGGGACAGATGTGAAAACAGCTGTTTTACAACAGTGTGTGTGCTACAGCTACAAAATGCCATTCTCTTGCAAATGTTTAAGCTCGGTTACGTACCTGCAGCAAGGCACACTGGCATCCTTCATTCCTGATGCCTTTGTTTAAAGCAGTCCGTCAGCTTCGGTTTGCAGCAGGTGAGTTGAAAATCGAGGGAAGACAAAACGCGATCAGTAGCAGGATGCACAGACCTGTTTTCAACCCAAGTAGGTGAGTGTGCGCTGTGTGTATGACCTTTCCCTAGACTCTCTGTAGCTCAATAATGTGTTAAATCTGAGAGTGAGCAGGATATGGGCTGTACTCCATCCACAAAACCGCCGTGGTACCTGTTTACAGGTAACAAACTGCTGGTTGCAGCTTCAGCTGCAAGAAAGTCTGCAGTGATTGGAGACTGAAAGCCTGCAAGTGAGTTATTAAAACAAGGTTATGAAGTTCTTTTGTTTTCTTAGCATCCTATGTTTAGGAGAAGTAAGCTATATCCAATTGCTTTTAAATAGTAATTTAAGAAAGTACACTCCACCAGCTTCAGTATGTGACTTAATAATTATAAAGTGCTGGTCAAACCTGCCAGTAAGGAAATGGATGTTGACCAAAATGCTTTTTGTGTGATACTCTGAATACTGCAGTGGTTAAAGCTTTTCAGCCTCTATGTCTGCCACTTCCAAATCGCCTTTTGGGTTTTTGTTGGCTTTTTTTTTTTGTTGCTTGGGTTTTTTTTTGTGCTCAGGCAACAGAAAACACTTTTCTCACACCAGATCCCATCTGTCATTTGGCACCTGAGCCCTTTTGCAAGATCTTTTGCAAGAGCAGAGCTTGAGGGTAGGATCTCATGCTTTGTAAATGGCCAAGAGATTTTATCTCGGCTTTAGCATATGATTTTTGTCTTACTCCTGGAAAAATAATTGACGCATGCAGAACTGGAGCAGAGTTGGAACAAGCATTAGTGGGACTCAGGAGACCATGCAATATGGAAATAAGTTGTTTTTAAGTGTCAGCCTGTGGCCTGGTGTTCTCACCTCACCGTGCTGTGCATCTCTGGGACGTGGCTTGTCTTTACTGGCAGACCGTTAGTGGCTCTTCTCAGAAGGAAAATGGAGTACAAGAGGGGAAGATCTACTTTATTAATCGATCTATCTGTTTCAACTTTCCCCGATCTTGCATTTCTGTGTTAATTCAGGTCTCAGATTGAAAGGTGAAAGCCTGCTTTGAGTCTCTCCCAGATACAGCTGTGGGGATGAGGTTTCAGATAAAACAATGATGTCAACTTTGTGTTAGAGTTTGTTTAAAAAAACCCACAGAAACTTATATCCTGGCAAATTTTTCTGTTTTCTTATGTGAGACCAAGGAACATGCCCTAAGTGCAAGAGGGTGCGCCACTCCTGAAACCCTACAGGCTGGCTTTTCTCTGTCACTTGTCCTGCAAGTATCACACTAGAAGGAAGGGATGCTGAGCCCCAAGGCTGAAGGCCTGGGAAAGGAAGACTTTGGATTGTGAACACTCTGGCTTGCTTCCAGCCCTGATTGAAATCCATGTTGAGAAGAGTTGCTTGTGAGGTTTTGCTGCATGGCAGGGATGTTGGCTCTCCTGGTCAGAGGGAAAGCTGGGTGGGATAGGCTTAGCTCTGTAAGGAGCTGAGATAGTTTCACTTCCCTTCGCATTAATGACACAATTACTCACTTCTCTTAAGCAGAACGGCAGCAGGAAGGGTGTACGTGTGACTACAGATGGGAGTAGATTTTCTTGCCACAATTTGCATTGCTGAATGATGTCAGAGCAGTGACTTGTCCATACCTTCTTCTGGTGACTTAGAGCCTCCAGTCCTGACAGTTTTTTGCTAAAAACTTCGGTGAACGTGCTGGAGTGGATGAGTCAGAGGTTTTTATTGCTTTTAATGGTTTATTTTATTGTACAGTACAAAAATAAGATCAATTTATCCACATCTGGCAACTTTGTGGGAAAAACTGAGGCAACACTTACAGGTCTAGGTGCAACCAAAGACTAAACTGTAGATGTAAGCAACCTGGTTGTGGAGCTTTCCAGCTCTTGAGGAGGAAAGATCAGTTGTCTTCTCTGGCTTCAGGCACTTGTTTCTCCTGCAGATGCATTACAAGCAGTTCTCTAGAGCATCTGGACTTCCAGTAGTGTCTGTCTCAGATCATGACTCGTAAGGCAGTGGATGCACTTGGCTTCCAGTTGCGACAGAAATACAATGCTCTGCTATTCAACATCTGATGCGTCTTGCTGCGTGCTCTGCTCCGAAGACCTTGTGATCTGAATGCTCTGCGGCTCTCAGAGGAGGAGGTTCGCTTCAGCATGGTGATGGATCCCTTGTGCAGACCTCAAACCCCCGGCCTGGGAAAGGTGGGTGGGTGAAGGCTACGAGAGGCGGCAGGAGCCCGGCCGCAGGGTGGGCTCGGCCACGCGTGCGGGCGAGCAGAGGGGGAAATGAGATCACTTCTGCGGCTCTCCCTTCTGCAGCCCGCTTCCTCCTCATTTACATCTCGCACGCTGTCAGATGTGGGAGAAGGAAGAGCGTGACCGCAGGGATGGAGCTGCCTGGGCTGGACCTGCCTGTGGGAGGGGAACCGGGGTGCAGCCTCGCCCCCTGATGCAGGGTCTGGGAAGTGGCTGTGGCCGAGCCGCTGACCAGCTCCCCCTTTTCCCTTCCCGCATGGCCCTGCGCTCTCAGAAACACGGTTTTGCTTTCTACTAAGGCTTATTTCTGCCTTTCTGCTGAGCCCCGTAGAGGATACTTGCACCATTTGGAGACTAAAGCGTCAAAGGGAGGATCCTCTATAAAATTGCTGCTGGTTGGTGTCTAGGTCCTCAGTCAAGTGTCCTCCAAGCCCAAAGGCGTTATTTTCCTAATTGTTTGTACTGGAAGCTCACCTGGGTCCCTGCAGGCTCGTTGCACGTTGTCAGTCTGGTGGGGTTATTTCCGTCCCCCTCCTCCCTGAGCTTGCGCAGCCCCAATGTCTGCAGGTGTCAGCAACCAGCACGTTGCTGCAAAGGCAAGTGAGCAAGCCCTGCACTCTGCTCAGAAAAACCCAGAATTAATTCTGGGTCAAAGCAGTCATCAAAGAAGACGACTTCTTTGAACCCCCTCTTTCCATCAGAAAACCTGGCAAGAGCTAGGAGACTCCTGATGGCTGAAAACAGGGGAGCAAAGGTGAGCTTGGTTGTGGGTAAGGGGGTGATCACAGAGTGAGAGCGAGCCAGGAGTGTGGGCTGCTGCTGGAGAGGGAGTGGGGTGGTGGAGTCAGCCTGGACGAGGATGCTCTGGCTACGGGGGTTCACAAGCTGCTGCGAAACCAGAGCCTGAAGCTTCAGTTTAGTGACTAATATCAGTGTTAGCACATGTGTTTCCTTGGAAAAAGACCAAGCATGGCTAGGTAAACAAGCAAGCAGGTTGTTTGGCTACAGCTCGGGGCGGGGCGGGGGGAGAAGATTTTGAAGCTGATTATAAATTGCTGATTTTTGTCTCTTGGTTTCCCCTGCAAGAAATACACTGGAGGGAAGCTGTGCTTCTTGCAGAGCTCCAGTTCAACTGCAGCACTGGGGCTGTAGAGATGCCGGTGTACATCAATGCATCTGTGCCATCCTGGGACAGGGCACGTCCTTCGCTATTCCCTGGGGATAAACTGGGTGGATTCCTGTCGAGAAATTCAGCCAGGCGAACTTCCAGAGCTGTAGTTTGAAGTTAAGCCATCCACCTGGTCACTTTAGCTTTTTCCTTTTGGCCACATAACGAATGATCTGTTTTCTTTTTTATGTTCAGCTGAAATTAGAGGCAACTACCGCTACCGGCAGCTTCTGAGTTACGGTAGACCTTCAGTTTCCCTTGTCTTATCCACAGCAGGTGATTAAATGGAATAACTTCTGTCTTCTTGATACATTTGTGCTGCCTGTGCACACTTTAGCCAAGCAGCAAATGAGAATTTGATGTGAGTTTTAAAGATAAAATTTGGATTTTCTTTAATTTTCAGAGTTATTGCTGACCACAGTGCCTGCGAATGAACGGTTGGAGGGAGATGCTGGTCCTCACCCTACAGCCACACCTCCCTTTCTGATGAGGTCCAACAGGCAAGATGCTGCTGTGACAGTGCCGGTCGCTCAAGCCTACCTAATATTTTCTGTAATGCTGTTTGCAGTTTCCCATGAGCCTGGAGATTGTGATGTTTCTGTAGGTATTTATCTAAGCCTTCCCAGGCTCGTTTCCCAGAGTGGCTGGTTCTTCTCCCCATCCCTTTTCCCTCTTCAGAAGCTGGAGGCTTTCCAGGGACACTTTGCATCGTCCTCCCTTGCAAAATGACTCGTTTAATTCTCTCCAGTTCTCCATCACAGTGGGAGTAGAGGAAGCCCATGGAGAAACATTTGTTTCACTTTGCCCCGACTCAGCCGAGGCTGTGGTCCTGCTGGTGTGTGAATCATGAGTGACCTTTCTCTTGGTGCTTCCACTCCGGAAGAAATCACATTTCCTGCAGGAAAACAAGGGGCACACCGAGGCGCAGTGATGGGGTTGCTGTTTTCTGTTGCAGTTTCTCCCTTCCCATGGGGTCCTGTGCTGGGTGCAGCAGTCCAGGGGTGACCGGGAGGCTGCCCTCTCGTTGGAAATTTTCTCTTGGTTTGTGCTTGACAATTTGAGGGTTGTTAAGGGAAAAACGTGGTTTGGAGGGAAGAGGAGGTGGGAGGAATGGAGGAACCTCACTGGGTGTAAAACTGTATGGGGATTCCCGGTCCTCTCCTACAGCTGCAGGAATTGCAGCTGCATGTGTGGACACCGCTCCAAGCAGCTGAATCTCCTTCAGTTTAATCCACCTGCACCATTGAGCTGCATTGGAGCTTCATGAAAAGCTGATCAGACCAGCAGCTCCTGGCAGCTCACTCCCTATACCTTTACTGTGCTGACATTAAATAAAAAAAAAACTCAAAGCACACATACAGTCCTTACTGGGAGGGCTGGGTGGGAGCATGATGCTGCTTGAGAGGAAGAGGAGGGGAGCAAGCAGCAGCTTTAGGACGTTTTCAAAACCATCCAGCTGCAGGATGTGGGGAAAGTGTGAAGTGCAACGCTGCTGCCAGCTGCCCCAGCGCGGAGCCAGTGGCTGCTCTGCGGGGAGCAGCCCTGGTATGCGGCTGCTTTTTGGGGAGGACAGGGTGGGCGAAATGCGGCCAGCGGCACGGGGGCTCTCCTCTCGCTACTGGGGAAAGGGTTACACTGGCTTGGCTTAGGTCAGCCAAAGCGATGGGCTGGGGATGAGGCAGGGGATGAAGCATGTTGTTTTCTCTCCCAGCTCCTCCTGGGCTGCAGGGAGAAAGCTGGTTTGACCCTTGGGGCATCACCTTGTTTGGTGGCACCACATGAAGGAATCCCATCAGAAGGTCTCCCAGGAGCTTCCAGATCACCCAAGAGTAGAGCATTGCCACAGGTGAGGATGCTAGAATTTTATGGCTTCAGGACTTTCCAGCCCTGGGGCAAATCTCTGCCAGCTCCTGCATCTCCAAGCATCAGGTGAGTGGTTTTGGTGCGGGTTGGGCTCATGGCAGGGTTTTGGGGATGAGGAGTGGGTTTGTAATTGTCAGTCAGTCTCAGCCCTTCGTGTGACCTTGAGCAACGCCATGGGAATTTTGCCCTGCTGTGGAGCTTCTGCCATCTGCTCCGGTTCACTTGGATGAGAAGTGCTTCTCTCTTTTCCTTCTTGATTTTTATACTTCAAGCTTCCTTGAAAATGGAGGAAATGAAACCACAGGGCTTTTTTGTAAGTGACATGGGAGAGCTGAGTCTCCTTCCAGAGAAGAAATGAAATTTAGGGTGAAGGCAGAAAAAATATTGCCCCAGTCATTTGTGCTGGCTGCAGGAGTTTGAGGGCCACTTGGTCTGGCAGGTGGGGGTGACCCAGGCTGCAGTGTCCCTTGGTGGGGTGATTGGTGTGCTGCCAGAACATGGTTCATCTCCAGATTCCTGCAGAAGGTCCCATTGGCACCGGTGCCTGGGACATGGAGCATGGACGTTACAGGGCGGTACCTGCTGATCGCACCGGACAGGGTCCTGTTGCAGGGCTGAATCCTTTCTCCATAGTTTTGAACCCTTTCCCAGCTAGGTAAATCCAGGCAAACTGGTTTCCCCCTCAGCAGCTGGATTTGCTGGAGATTTGGGGGTGCATGAGGACCCTGGGAGAGGGGAGACATGGGGTGGGAAGGGAGATGGAGAGCAGGGGTAGATGGGGGTGAGGAGGAAGAGCACCTCCCTGTTCGTATTGCCTTGGAAATGTGGATTTTTGTCTCTCTCTCTCTCTGCCTTGGCAGTTGTGGGAAAAGCCATTTATGCTGACTTTCATATAGGGATCGGCACTTGTGCGGTCCTGTATCCAGATGGGTCTGACTTACACCCTGGGTGCTGGGTTTGCCGAAATCCCGAGCAGTCCCAGGAGACCGAAGGGTCTGCAGGTGGTGGGATCTGAGCATCCTGAATCTCACCTAGACAATGCGAGGCGCTGGGCGCTGGTGTCCCAAAGGGGGGACTCAGCATCTGGGGACATGTTCAACCTTGGCTTGGGATACAACGGGGAATAACAGCACCACCTTCTTTCCCTGTGGGAAGCTCATCCCTTGGCTCCTCTTGAAACCCTCATGCTGGGCGCTGGAGGCAAGCAGGGGACAAGAAGGACGCAAGAGAATAGGTGCCATGCAGGGGAGCGCTGCCCAGACGGTGGCTTTTCTCCAGCCCCAGCAGGGTTGGTGGCACGGCTCTGACGGCAAGAAACCCCCTGGCTCACTAGCTCTGCTGCCTGAAACCCTTGCAGGGGTTGTGCTGCTGGAGCTGTGCAGAGGAGTCATGGTGCAAGGATTGTCCCTGGTGCTGGCTTGTCCCTGGGAGCAGTGGGAGAGCCAGGAGCTGCATGACCCTTGGTGGGGGCTGGTTCCCCCTGGCATCCCCCTCGCTGCCTGCCCAGCCCCTGCGGTTCCTCCTTGCTGGGGAGCTGTTTGTGAGTGCATGACCCGGGTTGTAAGTGCTGAGATCAGTAAGCGAAGTGCCTGGCCGCGCTCTCTGCCTCCATGTGACTGCAGTTTCCGTTAGCTCCTTCCGCAAAGGCTATATTAGTGCTAAGCGAAAAAACGGGTGGGAGAGAAACCCAGTGGGTCGCACCTATCCTTGGCCACAAGAGCCCCACAAGTGCAGCCAGGGGGGCTGCCAGCTGCAGGATGAGTTGCGGCAAACCCTGCGCGCCACCCTATGCGGTGAGTAACTGCCCCCCGATACCTTTGCCAAGGGGGAAAACCCTGCCAGGAGTTTTTGGGGAGCCCCCCTTGGCAGCTTGAAAATCCGTGGTGGCCATGCATCGCTAATGCCCATGCTCGCAAGAACTGCAGTTGCATGGGCCCGTGCCAGGGCTGGCGTGCACTGCGGGGAGCACCCTGGGCGCTCCCAGACCTTGCATGTGGACTCCCCTGCAGGGCTGCGGGCAGGGGTTTCCTGACGGTGCTGCTGCCCGCTCTCCTGGCCAGGCAGGCACCATCCCCACTGCCCCAGGGAGGAGTGCAGGAGGATGGAGGCACTTCTGATGTCAGGGGAGGCCAATGCTGGGTGGCAAAGAAAGGCTGAGCTGAGTGAAGGAAAGTGTGAGCTTCTGCAGAGGGGTTCAGGGGCTGAAGACAAGCCGGAGCCAAAGCCCCTGTTTTTTGGGTGCAGCAAAGACACAGCAGGGTCCCTCTCCTGCCACCGTGCCTGGGTGCAAGGTGCTGTTGGAGACTGAGGGCTTGAGAGGGTGCAAGCTGCTGTGTGTCAGCTCCAACTTGGGGAAGGGGGGCTTCCTCTCCATCCCCACCAGATTAATAAATGCCACTTTGATAAGACACCAGCTTAATGCTTTTGGCTGTCCCAAGGAAGGAGACAACCCAGGATGTGTCCCCTGCTCCCTCTGTGCTGTGAGGCTCCAGCTACCCGGACGGCCAAAAATAACCGCCCGTTTCTTCTTCAAGCACTGGCAGTTATGAAAACACCGCTTGCCGAGCCCTCACTGAGACCTTGCTGCTCATTTGCCTGAGGTTCAGCTTTTCCCCAGATGCAAATGCCAACAGCTCCGGTTCCACCAAGTTAGTAACGGGGCATCTCGTGCCAGAGAGCCTCTGCTTCCCTGGGAGGACCTCTGGCAGGGACGGATGCTGGAGGGGACTCGGTGGTGGCTGGGTCGGTGTCCCCCGGGGGAACGTTTGGCGCCGGAGAGGGGGGATGCGAGCCCTGGCGGGGGGGAAGCCTCTGCTCGAGGGTTGCAGTTCAGTGGTGTTTGCGAGCAGCTGTGCAGCAATGACGGTGCCTTTCCCACGTGTGCTGCCCTGTGCAGGGACTGGGCTGCTGCGTCGCCATCCCTTCTCTTCTCCTGCCCTCCAGGCTCTCCTTGGTGGACCCTCAGGAGGGCTCCTGCTGGGCTGGGCGGGCTTGGTGCTGGGGCTCTTCACCATTTCTCCATGGGCAGCTCGTGGTGGCCCAGGTTTTGTGGGGCATGGTGGCCGCCACTATGGCATATTGGGAGCCCATCGCCTCTGGGTACTCCTGGGCGCAATGACAGGAGCTCTGCACCTGCCTGCAGGCAGCAGCAATGGGCAGGAGGCTGGCTGTGCACAAGGATCACTGCTCCCATGATGGACTCCCTGGGAAAACCCGGGTCTTTCAGGATGAGCGGTCTGCAGCTTTTGACCTTCTCACCTCTGTTTCCATCTCTGCAGGAGTGCCACCGCTGAGATGGAGGCCCCGCTCCCTGGTCTCTCCCTGCTTCTGGTCTTCTTGGCAGTGGGATGGGGAAGCAGGGCAGTTGCAGCCTGGGCAACATCTCCTGGTGGCTGTGAGCTTGTAAGTCCTCTCTTGCAAACCCTCACCCTTCTGACTGTTCGGTCCTGCCCTGCAAAGCCCAGGTGCCTCAGCGTCTCCAGACCTTCCCCTTCCCAGCTACTGGCTTAGCTAAAGAGTGGACCGGGGTGCTGAGGCTCTAACCATAGAGCTACCCCCTCCATCCTCACTGTGCTCCCCAAAATTCTCCCTCCTCATCTCCCCCATCTCCCACCTCTCAGAGTGGCATTACGTATCCACTTCTTGCTTTAGGTGCAGAGCACTGTGGACTGCACTGGGAGATGGCTGAGCTCTGTCCCAGGAAATCTTCGAGGTGATACCGAGGAGCTGTTGATTGATGACAACACTATCCAGGTTCTGGGCAATGCCTCTCTGCTCTCATACTACCAGCTGCGGCATCTCAGCTTGACCAAGAACCAGCTGGAGCTCATTGAGCCCGGTGCCTTCCTCAGCAGCCAAGGCCTACACGTGCTCTCCTTGGCAGACAACCTTCTCTTCACCAACTACTCACTGACAGCAGCTGCTCTTTCTGCTCTGCCCGCCTTGAGGACGCTGGATCTAGCTGGAAACCGCCTCACTGAGGACATGCTATCAGCTTTGGTCTGGAACCTGTCTTCCTTGGAGTCCTTGTCTGTGGCCAGGAACATCATCATGAGGCTGGACTCGTCTGTTTTCACGAACCTGACGCAGCTGTTGGAGCTGAACCTGGAGAAGAACTACATCTTTGAGATTGACCAAGCTTTTGAAGGACTACAGAGGCTGCAGAAGCTCAATGTAGCTTACAACTACCTCCCGTGCATAGTGGAGTTTGGCCTGACCCAGCTCAGGGTGCTTAATGTCAGCAACAATGTCATCGAGTGGTTTCTGGCACTGGAAAGTGATGACCTTTTTGAGCTGGAGGTGCTGGACCTGTCTCACAACCGCCTCCTCTTCTTCCCTGTGTTGCCCCGGCAGAGCAAGCTGCACTCCTTGCTGCTGAAGGACAATGAGATGAGCTTCTACCAGCGCCTCCCAAACGGCACATCCCTGGCAGACGTCACGGTGCAGTTCCTGCTCATTGATGGCAACTCCACCAACATCACGACAGTCAGCCTCTGGGATGAGATCTGCCACAGCAACCTCTCCTCCCTGCGGCTCCTGGACATGAGCCAGAACCAGGTCTGGTACCTACCGGAGGGCTTGCTGGCCCAGATGCCCTCCCTGACCCACCTGAAGCTCAACCAGAACTGCCTGGAGACGTTTCACCTGTCGGAGGGGGACCCCTTAGCCATGCTGATGGAGCTGGACCTCAGCCAGAACCAGCTGGCAGAGCTGGGGGTGGAGGTGGGTGCTGGGGACGTCCTGCCCAACCTGCAGCTCTTCAACCTCAGCACCAACAGGCTGCGGGTGCTTCCTCCTGGGATTTTCACCTACACCAGGAAGATCGCTACCGTGGACCTCAGCCACAACCGGGTCGACCTCTGTCCCCAGCCAGCTGTCACAGGTGAGGCGGAGAGTCCCCCCTGTGTGGACATCAGGGGCATCAAGACCTTGACTCATCTCTCCTTGGCTGGCTGTGGTCTGCGGGGACTGGGGGGCCGCCCCTTCCAGGGGACGTCACTGATGCATTTGGACCTCTCTGACAACCATCAGGCACTGTCCGGGGACCTGGAGTGGCTGCAGGACCTTGCTCTGACGCTGCAGGTGTTGTTTCTGAGGAACACCAGCCTCTCCTCCAACGCCGTGGACTTCTCTGCCTTTAACAGCCTTGTGCGCTTGGACCTGTCGAGGAACTCCTTGACCGTCTTCCCCACCTCACTGGGCATCCTGAAACTGCGCAGCCTGGACCTGCGGGACAACTCCCTCCCGGCTCTCCCACTGGACATCGCGCAGATGCTGCTGGGGAAGAGCCTGCGGGAGGTCTACCTCAGCCAAAACCCTTACAACTGCTGCATGCTGGGCTGGTGGGACGCCCTGCTGCGGGTTGAGGGGTTGCAGATCCCCGACGGGCAGGAGGTGACCTGCAGCTACGCCTCCCGCACGTTTGGCCCCAGGGCGCTGCCTGAGTCCGTCCTGTGGAGCTGCCGCTGGCAAACAGCCGACCTGGCGCTCTTCTACCTGGTGCTGGCTCTGCCCACCTGCCTGACGCTCCTGGTGGCCTTTGCTGTCGTCTTCCTCATGCTCAAGCAAAAGCTGCTGAAAATGGTGAAAACCCAGTGCGGGGTGTCTAGCCCTTACTGATGGCTGAGGAGGAGGAAGGGCTCAGGAACAGTGAATGCGAGCGGGTTGTCAGGATTACAGGTGATAATCCCTCTGAGGTGGGCGAGATGGAGACTTGCTGGATTGGAGGACCAGGGGGTGCTGGGAGAGCTGCTGTTCCCACTACAGATGCCCTAAGGGTACCCAAAGGGTGCGGGGCTGTGGCTGGTGATGGAGCCTGGGGCCGTGCTGGGCATCCTCAGGGGACACGACTTCAGCAGAAACCTTCAGCTGATGTTGGTGAGAGCCAAACAGACATGACACTGAACACCTCTTGGCCAAAGGGGCATGGGCAGCTGCCCTCCAGCGCTGTTTTTTGTCCCCATTCAGGCAGTTCCTTTTATTTATTCACCCCTGTAGCCAACTCTCTGCCGCAAAACATCCTTTAGCTCTCACCTGGGCGCTGCGGAGAAGGGTCTCCATGGCTGCAGCTTCCCACGCCGCTCTTGCCAGCACCAACAAACTTGGAGGTAGCCCTGGGCATGCACCTGTGTGCATGTGCTGATAAGACAGGCGTTGTCAGCAGGGCTGAAAAACACATTTTGGGGTGTCGTTTCTTGGTTAAGTCGTGATCCTGGCTAGAAGAGCCCATTAAAAATAGCCCAAGTTGCAATGATGTAAAATATTGACTAAAATACACAAGAATAAATTATGTCAGTGGTAATATTTTCTCATCAATTTATTTTCCTCCAGCAACTGCTGGATTAAACAGATGCAAAAGAGATAAAACACGGGAAAGCCTTCCTCCTTGTTGCGCATGCCCTGCTCTTGTGGGCTGTTGGCTCTGGCAGTGTGGGGGGGTTTCCTCCACCCAGCCCCGGTTGCAGCATGTGCCGACTCTCCTATACCAGCAGCGCGCTACCTGGGGAAGTGCCGCTTTGTTCCTTGGAGGGTTACTGTGGGTGGAATTGAGAAGTGATGGTGGTTTGTGCTAACGCAAACGCCCTTCTGAGAACCAGAGCAGCTTTATTCCTGTGGCGCCGTTGGGATGTCTCCAGTGAAATGCGTGTCTGAGTTTAATGGGAACATGAGGTGCAGGGAAGCAAGTGGTGGTGCCAGAATGGGCATGATGGGGGCTTGTCCTTGCCTGGACTCAGATGAGCTCAGCAGGGCGATGTGGGGTGTGGTGGGGGCTTGAGTCCCCCCAGCCAGCCCCATGTCACTCCACCTTACACTGGGGTTGTCCTGGGAGGTGGTGGAGAGAGATGCCTGAGGCTGGTGTGGGGCTGGGAGTGATGCTGGGGGGCAGCGCAGGCAGGTGCAGGCAGCGGGAGCCGTCAGTGCAGCATCTTCCTCTGAGCAGGCATGGGGATGGGGAGCAGGGTCAGCCACAGCCCAGACATCACCCGGCACATCTGCAGTGGTGAAGCAACCTCTGAGCATGGAGTCGGCATGTGGGGATGTGGCTGAGAGGGGAGGCACGGTCAGAGATGGAGCAGTACATCCCTGGATGTAGCTGCCTCGATGTGCAGGCAGCCATCGGGTGAGGATGGGCTGAGGCGGAGTGGGGGGCCAAAACAGAGCTGCGGTGAGCGCTGGGGGGGTCATTGGTGAACCTTGCATGGCTGATTCCTGTGCCAGGCTGGAAAAAAAAATGGTGTAGGTTGGCCTATGCCGGACCAGCTAGCAGCACCGCTGGGGCCGAGTGCTGGCAAGGCTCTAGAAACCCAGATGTCAAATCTGTCTCAGAGAACAGCTGCTTTCTGGCCCTATTTTAGACCAAAATAGCCAAAACCAAATCGAGCCCCAGCTGGGGAATCCCTTAACTTATTTCAGCCATTCGTTTGCCCATAAGCCGCATGCCTGAGGGACAACAGTGACCTACAAATATGTCCCTGTGATGTCCTCCAGCGGGTCTGCGCCAGCACTGGGTACCGCAGCCGCGTTTCAGTGTCTCCCACTGGCAGGGTGCCCCTGTGAGCACCCCACTCCCTGGGGCCATTTCCCCCTGACTGTAGGTGCCGGGTCCAGCCTTGGAGGGTGGATGTGTGCGCTTCCTGCACCGCTGCAGCTGCTGCTGCTTCTCCTTTTGGCGGGGGGATGTGGGGCGCAGCCGTGGGCACGCACATAGGTAGGGACCCAGGCACCTGGCACTGCCCGCAGTGTGTATGAATTGTGGGTGTTGTTGCTTGTATTGGGCTGATGTCGGGGATACTCAACACTCCTCCATCACGGGAGGGGTCAGCAGCTTTGCCCAGGCACAGGGGCACAGTGCCGGCAAAGACAAGGCTCACCCAGAGCTGGGACCCACAAGGGATATCAGGGCAACGACATGAGCTTCTGCTTTTAGAGTGGCTGACGTCCTTACAAAGCTGCTACTCATCATCTTTGCAAGGTCACGGAGATCAGGGGAGGTCCTCAGTGACTGGAGAAAGGCAAATGTTGCAATCATCTTCAGTAATGACCAAAAGGACGTCCTGGGGAGCAACAGGACGGTCACCCTCATGTTGGGAAAACCATGGAGTGTGCTTTCTTGGAGCACATTTCTAGGAGAGGGTGGCTGGGAGCAGTCAGCCTGGATTAACCAAGGGTAAGTCACGCCTGACCAACCTGCTTGCTTCTCACAATGAAATAACTGGATTTGTAGGCAAGGGTACCATTTACCTCACCTTCAGCAAGGCTTTCAATACTGTGTCCCACAACGTTCTTGCATCCAAGTGAGGATGTCATGGTCTGGATGGGTGGGCAACCAGGTAGGTAAAAATCAGTTGGATGATCTAGCACAGAGGGTAGCAGTTAGTAGGACATGCTCTACCAGGAGGCTGGTGAGAGGACACATACGGCACGGATCTGATCCGCGATCTGTCCCATTTGATGTCTTTATCCATGATCTAGAGGAGGCCGTGGAGTGCCTTCATGTCAAGCACACAGATGAGCCCAAACTGGGAGGACCAGTTGATACTGGGTAGGGCTGCCGTCCTGAAGGACCGGGGTGGGCTGGAGCAATGGGCCAGCAGGAACCTCGCAATCCAGGGAGGTGATTACCCACCTCAACTCAGCACTCATTAGACCTCATGTAGACCTCATCCGGTGAGGGTGGCCATGCCCGGGGAGGGCGTGCAGGCTGCATCTCCCGAGCCCTGCCAGGACGAAGCCGGGTGCAGGCTGAGTGTGGAGGAGAGGTCCCCACGGGTCCCCTCTCACCCAAGCGGGAGATCTTTCTATGCTGTTATATTGCAATTTTTGGCTGGAAACAGAGAAAGGACTGTGCTGGAGATCTACACACCCCTTTGTGGGTGGAAGAGCTGAGTCAGGCTATATTATTTTAAATTTTTGGTAAATGAAGCATCAGCTTCCATTTCTCTTCTGAACTGAAGATCCCCTTCGATAAAGCATAAGCTCACTCATCTCCAGTGATGACAAAGTACAATGGTTCAATTGACACTCGTTTCAGATTTTTCACAGAACTGGCTCTATCATTTCAGCGTGTAGGAGGAGAGGTCTTCCAAACCGCAACTTCTGTGCTATGATACGATGTCTTATTGATAAAATTGACAGGGTTTAATTCATTTGTGGTTGCACGAAGGAAGATAGGAAATCAGTTGGTCTTGGAGGCACTTTACAACTCTTAGGTACCTCAGGCATGAGTTTGTTGAGGCCACTCAACTCAGGATGAAGGCCCATCCCATTCGCAAACCTCACAAGTCACCCGGATTCAGAAAGCCAAAAGCTGGGAAGCTTTTAGAGTCGCATAATTTTCTAAAGAATCCTAAACCTAGTCTTCCAGTTCTTACAAGAGAGCAGGATTTGGCTAGTACAAACCAGCTGAGGTAGACAGTGAGATTAAAAACTTCAGTGGGATAAGTAAAGTATTTGTTTGCAGAGACGAGTTTCTCAGTGACCACCAAAATGCTATGTGGAGGACCTTTTGCTGTAGCCTTACTTGTCATGTCAGGTTCTCCCCTAGCACGATTTTAAGTGAGCCGGGAACTGTAGTCTGATGAGGCAGCAGGGATAAAGGTTTTGTTTCACTCTAAAACCACCCCCAGCCTTTGTGAACTTCTACCATGCTACTTTTTTCAGATAGTTTAAGCACATTTTCCCAGAACTGAGCACTTACTGAGAAAGCATCATCTAGTAGTACAAGAAAGCAAAACACCTCACTTCATCAGTTTGAAACCACAGTATTTTCAAAAGTACTTTCAAGACTAACTTACTTTCTAGATATTCCATTTCTTAAATACAAGGATTTATATTTGTGTAAGCTGAAGCTGGAGATTTAAGCATTGCTCAGGAAACATGAGAGTAATATTCTCAATGCAAGGTTGATTCATCCAGAAAGACTAGTATATATCTAACATTCCAACAAGTAATAATAAATACCATACATATACGATAAAGCTTTAACATTGCTTTCAAGACGTAAATACGTAACACTTCATTTTCAGATGAAGCTGAATAGAAATCACAGCAAGGCAAGCTAGTGAGGTTTACAGCCAAAGCTGACTGAAAAGTAAATGAATGAAAGAGTAAATAATCAAAAATTATTTAGGCACTTATACATAGGAAAAGACTAAAAAACCCCAATAAGTTCAGCTGCCCAATTTCCATTTCATCAAGTCTGGCTTCTAAAAGTTCACTTAAACCTGGAAGTGCTGTAGCACCTTAGGCCTTGGGTTCTCCGTAGCCAATGTAATGTGCATCAATGGCATGAACTGAAACCAATGCAGCAGAATACGTATGCTGACACGATCCTCTGTGGTAGGACTGTGAGATTTGTCTCTGAACTGCCCATCCAAGACATCTTTGTCTGGAATCAGATTTCTTCACCTGACTCCACATCCCAGCCACAGGACTCCAGATGCTCATCCTGTGGAAACTCAACCTCAATGTCATAGATGAAATCTGGGTCATCCTTCTTCTTCCTGTTCTTTTCAAAGAGCTCATCCATGATGCTCTTCCTTTTGGCTAGTTCCTTGTCATCTAGTTTGTTCATATCCTCTTCTGGGTCAATGGTTTCTTCCTGCTGAAACTTGTCTAAGCTCTCAGCCAGGCTCTCTCCTCCCAGATGACCTTTCAGCAAACTGTACAGCTTCTTTAGCTGATGCAGCGAGACTCCTTCTAGGTAAGCCTTGTGCCGAGGGTTATTCTTCAGCTGCTCAGCAGCCAAGCCGCAGTCTAAAGAGAAAGCCACTGTGAAGACTTACAGCTGCAAGCAAATCTCTTCCCATAAACAGATCCTCTTCTCCCAAACCCTCACAAGCAAGACCTCCAGATGTAGCAGAGCTGCTGCTCAGGTTAAGATGTAGCCTTGGGCTCCTCAGGGGAGACAGCGTTACCCCAAAACAACCCCTCTTTGCACTCCCTGCATGCCGGTGAGAAGCTACCCAGCAGTTACTAAAAATGCTGTTACCAACTATCTGTTCCTCTCACTGTGTCTGGAGAGGACTTGGGAAATGCCACAAGTAAACACACCGCACCTGAGAACTTGGAGAAATTTCTGACAGGCATGATGCGCTGGCGAGTCTTATCCTTGTTGTCTTCTTTGTAGATCAGGATAATGGATGGAGGCTGAAAGCAGATGCCACACTTCTTTGCAACGTAAGTCATTACAGTTCTTGCTGCTGGCTCAAGTGTGGTCAGCTTTACCAGAGGTGCCCTCAGCAACGTCAAAGCTCACTGAAAAACAAGAAAAGAAAAAAAGGGAAAGGAAGTGTGAGTGTCTCTCGGTACTGTTCTTTTTATCAGGGTTAGAGTGACCCAAGTTCAGCAAAAACATGCAGCCACAGTGTAAGTCTCCCTGATTTCAGTGGAAGTTGAACATGTTGCTACATTCTCTGTGAACCGGGTGCCAGGGAGCAGAGTGACTCCCAACTCCTGGTTTACATCTTTGTCGCTACCCGGGCTTCGAATCAGGATTACGTATCACACACAAGTTAACGTTTTGGTTTACCAGCTAAGTAAAGTACCGCACAGTCAAATGATACCTAAAAGATGTTTTTTATATGTAGTCATTTTTTTAAAGTGAAAAATGTCATTAAATAGTAAATCAATGTGTTACAGTTTCTTCACAAACAACATCTACTGCAATATCCATTGCTCTGGAGAGCTAGGAATTGCTTTCCTACCAAACCCTTTTCTGCTCTCACCACCAGGCTTTTAACTTTGTATTGCCTGACAGTTCACGTGAAAGCTCAAGGTGTGACTTCAGGGAGAATCTGATTTTTCAGTAAAGATATAATGATAAATTTCTGCTGTAAGCTTATTTGAAAAAAAAAAATCGGAAAAATGCATCTAAAACAAAAATTTGAAACGCCTTGGAACCCCACTGAAAGAGTTTCTACAAAATTAAATATGAATGTTGCAAGAGATGCAATAAAGACAGAATTCTATTATACATATTTTTCTATTATACCTATTTGCTTTGAAAAGATACGAATTGATTAATATGGTTCAAATTTCCTTTGTCTCTGTTTCTGTCACAAGCCTGGGGATATCGTATTCCTTATTTCATATGGTAAGGGAGAATCTTGCATCCATAATGTTGACGTATGTAACACTGGAATTCCCTTTTTTTTTTTTACATTTTAAGAGGAGGGGTACCTAGTCAGTTTTTGTAAAGCTTTCTTACAGTTTCAGAGTGACCTCAATATAGCAGCGTATCTGTAACCGATGACAGATGGGATAAGGAGAGAGAAGAGATTCAGAAATGAAGGACAAAAGTAATTAAACCCCTTATTAGGAGACAATGAAAATATGAGCTAATTTTAAAGAGAGGATATGACGTTCAACTGTTTACTCCTCAAAATAAAATACATCACCAATGAAACTGAAAAGCTGAGAATTTACAAGTGACAAATGGAAATGCTTTTTACACAGCACATTACTATTGGTAGAGTTTAAGCTATAAAACATTCATGGAGGTCAAGAATGTCTTAAGATTTGAAAATGCTGAGCTGCTGCATGTGTGCACAGAGGAACCAGGAACTTTTGCCATCCTTAAAAGGTGGAGAAAGAGGGTGGGTGGGAGGAAGGGCTGACTGACCCACTAAACATACGGCTGTATTTATACAGATAGCATGAACATATTGTACACACAAGAATTTAATTTTAAAGTAAGGATTACTAAACTCTCCAGTATCAGTGCATCCGTCAGCTACTACGTGAATGAGGTTAGGAAGTTAATCTGTCATTATCTTTTTTACTCTTCTTTGAAACACTTTTGTCTTGCAACAGGAGAGGAGGAACATCGGTCTAACTGACAGTGACAACTTCTCTTTTTCTGCCTTATCGCATTTGTCCATACCCAAAATGCTTGAGAACTCCTCAGCATCAGCCCTGCCCTTGGCTCCATCCCCTTTTCGAGTCACATGAAATATTAGAGGAAACTTACAGATCCAAATCTGCTGCAGATCCTCTTTCCCAGCTTAGTGTACAACACTGAATGCACGTTACCTTACTTTTGGCTTTAAATAAGTGAAAATATGCCAGACGTGAAGGCTGTCTCCTCCTCCGACCACCCCAGAGACTGTAGTAAGGCAAAGTAAGAAATTATACCCAAAAAGTTAATGTATGTCTCCAAATCAAGAAAAACGGCGTTAAAAGCTACTTTGAAGCCAAGTTGAAAACTCTTCCTTCTTTGTTGAAAACCACGCAGCAAAGAGTTCAAATTTGCAGTAATGTTCTCAATACTGAAAATTAACTAGAGCTGCTATACCTTGTGCTTTTAAGTAGTTCTACGAGTCAGGGAAAAAAGCAGAAGTCTCTTAAGAGCCACTTTCACTATCTTAAAATAAGAAATGATGCTTCAAACTGAACTGAAATGGCTTTTTGAAGGTTCACCGACAATCCCGAGCGTGGGCCTCCATCTCTGAAATGGCAAAGAAATCCTTAGACGAGACATACAAACATGAGAAGAAGCCATTCGGATCTGCGTAAAAGAGGGGAAAGAAGCTGTGTAACGCAGGTGGGGAGCTTCGCTGCCAGGCACGAAAACGCTGGCTTCAGTCGCTCTGAAACACAGATGGGTGTTTGTTTGTTTGTTTGTTTTTTCCCTACCAAACTTCTGTGCTGCAGCAGAACTACTTTTGCTGTTAAAAAACCGCTTTTCTACTGCTGGTTTCTGCCAGACGAGCAAACCCTCGGGGTCGTGAGCCGTCGAGGCCTAAACGCTGAGGGAGACGGGAAGCGGGGCAGGACGGGGTTCGTCCTTCCCGCCTCTCGCCCCTTCCCCTCACCTCAGGCGGCGGCGGGACGGGGCAGGAAAGCGGCTCCTCAGCGGCGGCCTAGCCTCCTCCCGGCGCCGGGGACGAGAGGCGGCGGCCTGGGCCCGGCCCGCTCCACCTGCGTGGTTGCCATGGCCACGGCCGCGACGCCGGGCCGCCGCGACGCCGGGCCCTCCCGCCGCAGGCCCCCTCAGGGCTGCCCGCGCCAGCGCCTGCGGGACGCGGCGGTGGCTGGCCGGCCCCTGCTGCTGCGGAGCCGCGCCCCGGGTGGGGACAGCGGCGAGGCTGAAGCGGCGGGGCAGCATTTAGCGGCAGGTCCCGTCGGCGCCGCGGAGAGAGGGGCGGATAAGCCCCGCGGGGTCAGGCGGGTGCCGCAGGCGCCCGGACAGGGGTCGAGGGCGTGCGGAGCGGGCCCGCCATGGCGGGCGTCCCGCGGCGGCGGTGGGGCGAGGTGCTGCGCCGCGCCGGTCTGGCCGCGCTCCTCTGCGCCCTCCGTAAGTGTCGGCCCGGCCCGCTGCGGGGGAGCGGCTCCCTGCTGGCCTGGCGGAGGGAAGCCGGGCCCGCGGGCGGCTCCCTTTGCTTCCCGCTGGCTGCGGGAGCCGGGGCTGGGTGAAGCGGGCCGGGTGGCCCCGGGCCTGTGCAGAGGCGGCGGGGCCCTGCCTTGGCTTAGAGCTCGGCCGAGCCGAGGTTTCAGGCGGTGTCGGGTGGTTAAAGGCGGCCGGGCTGTGTGTGGGGGGCATCCGTGTGTGCTGATCTCTTCTCCCTGGGATCCAGGGACAGGACGCCTGGGAACGGCTCAAAGCTGTGCCAGGGGAGGTTCAGGCTGGGCATCGGGAAGCATTTCTTTACTGAGAGGGTAGTCAGGCCCTGCAACAGGCTTCCTGGAGAGGTGGCCGATGCCCCAACACTATCAGTGTTTAAGAGGCACCCGGACAATGCCCTGAACAACATGCTTTAACTTTTGGTCAGCCCTGAAGTGGTCAGGCAGTTGGACCGGATGATCATTGTATGTCCCTCCCAACTGAAATAGTCTATTCTAGCATTGAATTTAATAACAGAAGCAAGCAATTTTTCAGATTAAGTAACTGAAAACCAGCTGCAAGACCTTCTGCAAAATTTCATATTAAGCCAACATCGCCTTGCTTTAGGTCTCCACTCAAGCAGGTACTGATGTGGTACATAAGATGACTGGAGTTTCAGATCTGAAGGTGAAATCCTATGGAAACTTAGAGAAAAAATAAAGAAAAGAATGGCTGTAACACAAAGTTCATTGTTAAAATCTGGATCTTATAGGGATTGATACAGAAGTAGGAGAATCACACCTGGAATGGGGGTTGCAGTGGGAAAAAGTGGGGATTATTACAGGCTCCTCAGTAAAAACAAAATCACACTTTTGAAAGTTGCTCTGCTGGAAAAAAAGAGATTTCAGCCTTTATGGTAGCTGAAGCTTGGTGTTCTACTGACAAAACGGCTGTTGGTTGTACTAAATGGAAATACTGCTTCCCTTTCGCTGTGAGGTTTTGCAGATGATGTGTTCATACATTATATGACTTCACTTGTTGTCTGCCCGTGTGATAATTACGTGTGCTGTTCTGTAAACACCGCTACTCGTTTGGTCTGTGTTCTCTTAGATGTGCAGGCTGCTTGTCAGGATGCCACTGTCGCACAGGAGCTTCTGAAAGAGGGGTTCCACAGGTAGGTTGTCACCCTGGTGCTGCATCAGAATAATGTGCCCGTCAATTTTACATATGAAGAAGCTTCTCTTCTAATTCATGCACAGTTGTATCAGCTCAGTGAGCTGTGATCCATGGGTGTGGCTAGGCACTAGGAATGTATTAGCATGATCAAGTAATTACCAGTTAACAAGCTATAGTGGAGGAAGAAGAGGAAGCCCCTTTCCAAGATCTGTGTGGAGGCTGTTGGTAGTTCTGAGAAGTTAACAAAGAAGTGAAACTTCATTTTGGTCATGGATGTGGAGTCAGGGTGAACTACATCATCCTAACCAGAGAAGGACAGCATGGCTCAACAGGGAACTGTTTTCTGAACTTGTTGCACATGGTACGTCAGAGCCGCATCTAATCTCTGCGCATTTGAGAGTATGTCTCTTGCGGGGGGTGGTGGTGGTGGTGGTGTGTGCTTTCTTTTGAGGTGCAGGTATAAATGTTTTGCTTCTGTTGCTTGTTTGAAGGGACCTGCTGGTGAAGGTAGAACTTGGTGCATTGGGGGAGGATGTGGGAGGATGTGCAGTGGCAGCTAGGACTCGTCTTCCACCAGGAATCTACGTGGATCCCTACGAGCTGGCATCGCTACAGCAGCACAATTTAACAAAGGTAACAACTCCAAAGCTAAGACATCTGGCAGTCACTCAGATAAGGAGTGACTCGATGCTCAGGAAGTTGTGATCTCTGGTCATTATCTGGCTTGTTGAACCAAGGTGATTAATTCCTTTTCCTGGAAGGAGATGCTGCACAGTATCATCTCCGTGACATCTCATTGTATCTCTCGGCTTGATCAGCATCGCACAGTGCAGGGCGTTTTGTGTCATGTGCTGCTGATATTTCTAGACGTAGGTGTGTGTACCAGGGAGCCACTGCAACTCTGCTCAGCCCCAGATGAGCAACTATGGTACAAGCTCTTCAGGTTGAAAAGACGGATGGTTAACCCCCACCAAAGGGGTGGTGGTGGGCTCCAAGTAGCGTGCTGCGCATTTGGACTGAGTGGCTTCACAGCTTCGTTTTCATCACAGCTTCGTTTTCATCACAGCTTCGTTTTCATCACAGCTTTCTGTGTTGCTTTCCAGTGTTTGCTTTGCATTTTGGGTAGACAGGTGTGCTAAAGCTGTGGCTTTAAGGTAATCTCCTTAGATGCTTAATTCAGTTAAAACATATGGATGCAAAGACTCTGGGCAACTTCTGCTGTGGGGATGCTTGCAAGTGCTGGTATGGCCATGCTTACACACATCGTTAAGCTAATGTCTCTTAGGTTTGGCTATAGGCATGGTTGCACTGTAAACTTTTCATGCGTTAGAATCACTCATTGGAGAGGGACTTGAAAAGTTATTTTGGAGCAGCTTAAGGACAGAATTTCCAACTTGGATCTTCCTGACCATGAAATCAGGCCCAGTGTTAGACAATAGAACGAGGAAAATAGTTTTCCTTTCTGCTGCTGCAGTAGGTTACTGCAGCAGACAGTGGCCTCTTAAATCCCAGAATCATGCACAAAAAGTTCCTATATTTTTCTTCCGCATTCCTCCCTTGTGTCGATTCTGATTGCAGCCACATCTGTATCTTTCTCCACTTGCAGGCGATGTTAATTCCTGATGTCATTGATGTGGAGGCTCCTGAGTACTTAGCCACAGATCTTCTTGTTCTCCTGCACATGGAACCTGACCCTCGGTGTTCTCGCTGTTTTAGAGCTGCCTTGCCTGTGCATGGGCGGTACCACCGGCCGGCAGAAGAGAGTGAGGATGTGTTGGTTGTTCTGAAGAGCCCAGAAGTACTGATCTGCTGCTGTGACAGTGAGATTCTCATTACGTGTTCTTTTGGGGAGAGAGGAATAACTGTGGGCAATCCAGAGCTTGGAATCTGGTTCTGTATTTGTCTTCTGGAGATGGAGCTCTCAGTAGTCATGTGAACACGAGGGGAAGATTGTGACCCTGATAAAGACCACATTGTCTTCCTCTTCGAATGCTGCTGCTGCCTGACCAAAGGCAGATTAATTGTCAACAGACTTCTTGGTGTTGCGCTGCTGCCGTTGTACCCTTGTACTGTAGCAGGCTGTTTGGGCTCTTTCGCCTGAAAGCATCGGCAGTTGGTCTGTTTGTCACAGTCCCTGCAGGGCCTGGTTTGCTAAAAGTCAGCTGCTCAGACCGCGTCTTCACGGTGTTTTTCTTGGCAGCTGAAGCCATGCATGACATATTTAATATTCACTATTGGGTATTTAGAGTAATCAAAGTATTCTGATGGTTTCCTAACACTTTCTTCCTGCATTCCCTATGTATAGGGGGAGAATGTAGAAAACTGTGTGCCTGAAGGTTAGAATGGTTGGAGTCTCAGACTCCTGTGAAACAAGAACCTGATAGTCACTGACAATGAATATTTTAAGGTATATGAACAATGAAATCCTCCATTTTCACTACAAATTGTATTTTGTTTCACAAAATCATTCTCGCTAACTGCCAAGTAATCTTGAGTGATGCAGGTCATCTTGAGTGCCATTATGCAGCAAGTGTGGGACAACCGAGGGATCGGGCCCAGCCAGCATGGGTTTATGAAAGGGAGATCCTGTTTCACTAACCTGGTCTCCTTCTATGACAAGGTGACCCACTTAGTGGATGAGGGGAAGGCTGTGGATGTTGTCTACTTGGACTTTAGTAAGGCCTTTGGCACTGTCTCCCACAGCATTCTCCTGGAGAAACTGGCTGCTCACGGCTTGGATAAGTGCACTCTGCGCTGGGTTAAAAACTGGCTGGACAGCCGAGCCCAGAGAGTGGTGGTGAATGGAGTCAAATCCAGTTGGTGGCCGGTCACGAGTGGTGTTCCCCAGGGCTCAGTGTTGGGGCTGGTCCTGTTCAATATCTTTATCGATGATCTGGATGAGGGGATTGAGTGCACCCTCAGTAAGTTTGCAGATGACACCAAGTTGGGTGGAAGTGTTGATCTGCTGGAGGGTAGGAAGCCCCTACAGAGGGACCTGGACAGGCTGGACTGATGGGCCAGGGCCAACTGTATGAGGTTCAACAAGGCTCAGTGCCAAGTCCTGCACTTTGGTCACAACAACCCCATGCAACGCTACAGGCTGGGGGAGGAGTGGCTGGAGAGCTGCCTGGCGGAAAAGGACCTGGGGGTGTTTGTTGACAGACGCCTGAACATGAGCCAGCAGTGTGCCCAGGTGGCCAAGACGGCCAATGGCATCCTGGCCTGTATCAAGAATAGTGTGGCCAGCAGGACCAGGGAGGTGATAGTGCCCCTGCACTCGGCACTGGTGAGGCCGCACCTCGAGTGCTGTGTTCAGTTTTGGGCCCCTCACTACAAGAAGGACATGGAGGTGCTGGAGCGTGTCCAGAGAAGGGCAATGAAGTTGGTGAAGGGTCTGGAGCACAAGTCTTATGAGGAGTGGCTGAGGGAGCTGGGGTTGTTTAGTCTGGAGAAGAGGAGGCTGAGGGGAGACCTTATTGCTCTCTACAACTACCTGAAAGGAGGTTGTAGGGAGGTGGGGGTCGGCCTCTTCTCCCTAGTGATGAGTGATAGGACGAGAGGAAACGGCCTCAAGCTGCGCCAGGGGAAGTTTAGGTTAGACATTAGGAAAAACTTCTTCACCGAAAGGGTGGTCAAGCATTGGAACAGGCTGCCCAGGGAAGTGGTTGAGTCTCCATCCCTGGAGGTATTTAAAGAACGGATAGATGTGGTGCTCGAGGACATGGTATAGTGATGGACTTGGCAGCGTTAGGTTAACGGTTGGACTCGATGATCTCAAGGGTCTTTTCCAACCTTGATGATTCTATGATTCTATGATTCTAAGTCAAATGTGCTAATGATTCACAGCTCCTTTATCTTCACTTGCACATTATTTGAGCAATGATTTTCTGGGATAAACTTAAGGGCAGGAAAGACTGCCTGGTCAGTTAAAAAACGGGTGTGAAATCTTCCCATTTTTCTGCCACATTTACTACTTATGAGCACGAAAACATATTTATTATTAATATGAAAGCATTTAAAGTATTGGAGGGGAGTTAATGCATGTGCCAACAGGAGGCCAACAAGGAGAAATGGAAGAATGACCTCTTTGTTTTGAGGGAAGAGAAATTATAACTATATGGCTAAAGTTGAGGGGTCTGCAGGCCAATGATGAATTCTTTGCCCTGTTAAGGACAGAAGGGCCAAGATACTACAGAGGTGAGAGTCTTCCTTGGGTACCTACTGTATCAGGAAGGGAAGTGTTGCAAAGTTCATGAAAAGGACTGCCCAGCACCACTTTGACTGTGTAGGTTAGCTGGTACATCTCCGTCAGCACTGTTTCACCTACTGGCTTTCAGGGAGTAGATTCTGTCTAGCTGTTGTGGAGGAAAGATCCCTCATTTGGAAAAGTCTTGCAGACCGTACTGTTTCGTCCTGTCTGCATCCTGCTGATGCATTAATGTCTTCCGTAGATCGCCTGTCAGCAGAGTGTTGGAAGCCTGCTGAAGTGGAAGCTCCCTGTTCAGGCAAAAACGTCGGCCCCTGTCGTTGGTACAGTGTAACGCACAAACCTGTGAGTTACTATTTCTGGTGGGAATTCTTGGTTCTCTTTTAACAGTTGCTGCCTCTTTTCCTGTGACTAGCAACTTCCATAGCACAGGAACTAATCAGTAAAAGACTAGTTGTGTGATTCCTCCTCTTCCTTTCTGACCAGCTTTTAACCAGTGTCATCCTGCCCTTCGGACGTGCTTGTAGTCACTTTGTGCTCTTCTAGTCCTTTATGGGGCTGCTCTCCTCACCCTTTTTTTTCCTTAATAGTTTACTTGGAATTCTAGTATATAGTTGGCAATGGTCAAATTAAGAAAGGTCTGTACAACACAGGTGCTTCAGAGGAGCAGCAAAGTGGAAAACTACTTTATGATCTAACTAAAGGAGGAGGAAAACACCAAAGACTGAAGGAATAACATCTTAAAAAAAAGGCCACTTCTGTTTGTTTGTTTGTTATCTGATTGGCTAAGTATCTAGGAAAAGATGAAGTTTCTTTATTCTGTGTTCAAAACCAAGGGAAGTTGGATCTTTAATGTGGTCAACAACTGCCTTTGATACTCGAAAGGGTTGCAGTGGCATAGAGATTCAGAAATAAGACTAATTTGTCTCATAACAAATCTGTTGTTTTTGTAACACACATGCCTTCCTATATTTAAGATGCCTGCAGATGGCTGGGTTATCTGCAGCTCTTGTCTAAAAACGTTTTGGAGCTTCCTGCATCACAGAGAAACCAAATACTTGTTTGCCTTGGAAAAAACTGGTTTCTCAGTGATCTGTGAAATGCTCATTCTGAGAGCTTCTCTCTTTCATGCTGTATTACGTACATATCCTCAATGGCAAGCCTATTGTAAGAACAGAGATACAGAGGATATAAATGGCTACCATTTAAAATGGTAGCAGATAAATTTATTGAGCTTTGTACTGCAGGAGCTCCGTTTGGTATAAACTGAAAGGTTACATTCCATCTCGGTTTTGATTCCGAATCCCAGAAGAAGCCTTAGCAAAGCTCTAGTTAAATAGTCGTCTGGTTACAAATCCTCTAAGTTGCAGTCAAAAAGAAATCACTTGTTAAATGCGTGTAATCCATTTACTTTTCTTTGTAGGCATATGAGGAATCAATTCTGCACATTCCAGTGGGGCTCAGGCAACACAGTTCCTTAGTGTGTGTCGTGACTCTTCTTGCCACGGTGCTCTGCTCCAGTCTGGTTCTTGCAGCTGTGTGCAAATACGGACACTTCTCCCCAGTGACCTGCTCAGAATAAAGAAATACAGAATGACTGACCTCCATCCAGCAAAACTCACTGAATATTACATCAGCTTCCTAAATGAATCCTACTCTACTGTTATTTATATCTTGCTAATCCACAAGGGTCCCATAATGGGTTATAGTTCCCTTGGCCTAATTCTTACAAACACCTTTCACCCATAGAAGACTGTTTTGGTGCGTTGTCAATAGACAAAGCAGGTGGAGGGTAGGAATAGCGCTGCAAAAAGCTGGGAAGACTGCCACTGTCTTGGTTCCGATTCCCTCCCCTCGGCCCAGAGCCTGCTTTGACTACAGTGCTGCCTCTTGCAGAGGTGTTTGTATTTCTTGAATTTAAACCGACTCAGGGATTGGTTATTACTTATTACTTCATACCCTTGTATGAAAAGCATTATCTGACATTAAATTTTCTGAATTTTAAGCTTGTTTACACTGTCCGGATGGATTACGCATGAATTTGTGAAGACACATTCTGTGCTTACCTGGGACAGGAGGAGGATTAAATAATGTCTCCCATTCTAATAACTGGGAGGGATTAGCTGCTCTTGGTCAAATTAGCCGGAGCTGAAAGAGTTTAGGAAAATTTGAAAGAAATTTCACCCTATTTCAGAAGTGGAAAGAGTAACCCTTGGAAGACGAAAGCTGGTGAAAAGATATTAACTAGAAGCAAATATTTAGACGACTTGCATTCAGCCATCAGAACAGTTGATAAATACAAGGAAATGGAGAGGAAAGTACTTAATAGAAAACCTGAGTTTCTCTGGATTGACAGAAGAGCTCGGTTGCTGTTTCTGATTGTCAGTAGGTGGCATTGTGAGCTTATGGTAACTACTGGAGACTGTTGGTTGAGAAAATAGATTTTATTCCCTATAAGCTGAGAGTTAAGTGAGTAAAATCAGGTGATTTTGGGAAGTGCGTGTGTGAGGGGGATGAATGAAAATTCTGGTTTTCAAAATCTGACCTCCTTTTGAGGGCTCTGTGTGCAGCCGAGACTTCTCATCAGCAGAATCAGCCTTTCATCACTGTCCAGCTGTAGCTTCAGGATCCCTTGGGCATCTTTCTTCTGCTTCTGCTGGAATTCAATAGAGAGCTCGTCTTGTGACTTCGCCCACGACAGGTTGGCAAGTGCTCTGACACTGGGCTCTTGTTTTCCCTTGACTGTGCTGAATGATGATGGCTGCGCCAGTACTTCATCCACTACCTCAGAGGAGTCATGCACTGCATCTGCTTGGGGGAAGGGAGAAATTAAAGAGAACAATTGCAGAGAGATTTGGCAGCCTGTTTAACCACATCAGCGCAGCAGGGCTGTGGACCAGTATTGTTATGCTTGTCTCCGAGTGGGATTCTTAATTCCCAGAGTTTAGTTTGTTCTTGTGCTCTCTATCTCTTATGCAAGGTAAGTAATTTTGTGTTGCAGTCTGACCCTTGGAATGGCAACATCCCAGATCAGCACTCAGCTCTGGCAGGTCTTTATCGCCTGAAAGCTCAGTTCTTTTTAACATCAGATAATACCAGTTGAAAATCACAGGTTGAATTCCTTAGCTAAAACAGGCTGCCTGATATCATAGCCTAGTGAAAGGAAATGGTAGTTTCCTTGTGACAAATGAGGAAAAATATTGCAAGTGACAAAATATATGAGTGGATGATTTGGAAATCTGTAGAAGTGAGGATGTGAGAATGGAAACCCACATTAGTGGTAGATGCCATAGGAGAAACTGAGGCAGGAGGGGCTTGAATTACAGGGGGCTTAGCACTGTCTGTACTAACCAAATAGTTGACTTCAGAACAGTTTCAATGTGCACTAATCAGTTTGGCTGGCATGTGGCTCACTAAGTGTATCTAAAATCATCAAGATCCCACCAATAAGCTTTTCAGCTAAACTTGAGTAATACTGATTCTGATTAATATAAAATACAAGAGAAATCGCAGAACAACTCAGTGGATGTTTTTTGTTACAGCAAATATTTGCTGTTTTTAAATCCATAGCATTTGTATTATAGTAGACAAGCTTTTCTTTAAAAGCTGTAAATAACTAATCACTATTGTCGTATTAAGTACAAAGGTATTTGCCAGTTAAACTTTCTCTTCCATACCAGAAAAGACTGTCATTAAGCAAGCACTGCATTTAGCAGGCATGCCCTGATGGTGTGCCAGACACAGGAGGATGCAGGCACCGGCCCTACAGGGATCACTGGCAGATACAGAGGGTGAGCCGTAAGACAGTTGTTTCCCTGTGGAAAAATTCTGGCAGCTTTGGAGACAGAAATGAGGTGGCTGTGAGTTGTTAGCAAGAGAACATAGATACAAGGGTTGGACACAAACCTGTTCATCATTAATGTGTGTAAGGACCGAATCAGAGCAATGAAAGGAAAGGGGGAGGGGCAGGGGCGTTAAAGGCCATGTTAGGGGTTAAGACTTTCTGAATCACAAATGAATGGGTATAACAAAAAAACAAACCAAAACCCCCTCCTAGTTTGTTTAAAAAGATGTGCCTGGGGAGGGAGACAGGAGAATGGGAGGAGGGTAAGGATTCTGAAAACGGTTTGGAGCAGGACCCAAGTGGGTTTAGGGGTACAAGGCTGAAGCAGCAAGGAGAAGTAAGGTCACTTACTTAAGGTCACTTCCCTAGAAGGGAAGTAGAGCTGAGGGAAGTGTGAAGTTCAGAAATCTGCTGTGGTTTCTTGAGAGGTACATGCAGAGATGAATTAGCAAAAGTTTGATCCTGGGAGGATCAAACAGAGTTGAGTCAGAGTGGGAGAGTGACAAAGCAATATGCAAAGCGAAGTGAAGACGATGGCCTTGCCCGCAGTAGGAAGCGGGCCAGAGCACTCTCCAGCAGCCACAGCAGGGCCAGTTTGGGGGAAAGGGGCTGAAATAAGGCAGGTCTGTAGGGACAAGTTCTCTATGACTGTTCACTCTGCAGTAATTTTGTGCAGAGCAAGAGAGAAGATTGCCAGAAAGCATTGGCTGAAAGCAACAGAAGCTGGAAAGGCTGATTTGCACTCTTTGTCCCAGGACCTGCATGGAGGTTTGAGGACTTAGTGGAAGCCTGCTACTTTCTCCCTAAGACTTTTATGAAGAGGAGCTGCCTGATGCGTGTCCTTCTCCTTCTGAAAGAAAAATCAGACATTGCTTCAAGCCTGGACTGACAGAGGAGGTGAGGTCCAAGCTGCAGGGCAGGTGGGTGTTTGGGGAGGTCATCTTGAGGATTAAACGTATCACAGGAACCTGGGGGAGAAGTCTTTCTCAGCTGTGTTACTACTGCATCTCTTGGAACCTGGGCATCTGAGCAGTGGCTTAGGTCACTGATGGTAGGAAGCAGCAACACGGAAAGCCGCTGTGTCCTGCTGCTGTAGCTAATGCACGCTTGCTTTCACCGGCAGCGCTGAACCCTGAGCCATGTGGACGTCTGGACCTGAGAAGTTGGTGGGAGAAGGGTTAATTTGTTGTCAGCTGTGTTAATACAAAAATGAGCCCCTTCCAGTACCTTCAGGGTGAGAGGAAGAGCAAGCATAGCCCAGGGGAGGAACGTGAAGCATGACCATCTCCATGCTCTCAGACACCCTTCCCAACCTCCTGGTCACAGCCTGAGCAGGGCTGTCACCCATTACCTCAGTGAGCCAGGATGAACCTCGAGGAGATGCTGAAACACAGCATGAAGACCCCATGCATGGGTTTTCCTCACGAAGTGAAGCATTAAGGAAATAATCCCAAAATTTAAATATGAGAAGATGGAAGCAAGGGGTGAAGAAGAGCCAGGTCTGCCTCTGTCTGTTTTTCTAGGGCGGTGGGCTTTTGCCGCTGCAGCTGGCATATAGATATATATTAAAAAAACCCACAACAGGTGACATGACCTGAAACCAGCACCGCTGTACCGGGCTCTCCTGGGCCAAGTGAGCGGCGGACTACATCTCCCGCGGACCCCGGCGCGGCGGCGCTGCCGCAGCTACTTCCTGCGCGGGCGCGGTGCCCGCCGGGAGTTGTAGTCTTGTGGGCGGTGCCACGCCCCCGCCCGCCCTCGCGGGCTGTGGCCACGCGCGGCGGTTCCGCTTCCCCCTCCGGCTCCTGCCGCCGCCTCGGTGGGTCCCGCCGCCGCCGCCATTGCAGAGGCGCCGTGTGGCCGCCGAGCCCCGCTCAGCCCCTCCGTCCCCCGTAGGCGGCCAAGCGCCGCCTCAGCCCGGTGAGTCCGCTCCCACCTGCCGGCCGCGCCTTCTGTCCTTTGTGGAGCCCGCCGGGCCTGCGGCGGGCGAGCTCGGGGCGGCGGCTCGCTTCACGGCGCTTCCGGCAACGCCGGCCCGCTGCCCCTCGGCGCCGGGCACCTCGGCCGGGCCGAGGGCGCCTCGCCTGGTCCGGCTTCAGGAGGGCGGCGGAGCGGGACCGGAGTTCGGCCCCGGCTTCCTGGGCGCCTCGGTGGGCCCCGCCTCGGCCCCCCGCCCCCGGGAGCCCTCCGCTGAGGGGACATCGCCGCCCTGGGGGTCTCTTAACGCTCGGGAAACTGGTTGAAACCTCATTAATCTCGGGGGGGACGCATCGGTGTGGATATTGCTGTTAGAACTCCTTACAGGAAAAAAAAAAAAATCTTTAAATACAGCAAGGGAGCGCGGAGCCCTCCCCGTCCCGTGCAGCGAGCGCTGGCGACGCAGGTATTGCTGCGGCCGTGCAGTGCATGGGTTGTCTTTGCAGCCGCTGTGACGCCTGGGTTGCCATTAGCCCACCTCTTTCCGTGCCCGTTAAAAGCTGTTGCTCTTTGTGCACCTCACCTGCTTGTTTTTTCTCCTCCCTGTCTTTTCTGCTTTATTTTTGTTACTGCTTTTTATATTTACTCTGTCAAAGCCATGCAGGATGGCTTAGTTGCTTAATGGTAAGCTGGTCGGGGAGCAGGGAGAATAAAGTTGGTTTTAGCCAGGTATGTGCGAGCAACTGCCCAAAGGTTTGTTTGGGAGCAGAGAGTTCATCAGCTGGCTTTCAAGGAGCAATGTTGCACTTTGCCTGTAGCCAAAATAAACGAGTTCATGTGCTGCCTTACCGTGAGAGGAGACAGTCCAGATATTGCAGCATTTTAATAATCGTTATTTTGGAGGTCTTGCAATAATAGCAGTGTTAGGTGTAATTCAAACATAGCATATTGTGGTTTTTTTTCTGTTCTTATTTCTGTCTTTCTCTGTTTTTGTCTTTTTTTTTGCTGTTTTTATACTTGAAAAAGTGGGCTCGCTCTTGTGAAATTCTAGGTTCTCCTTTGCAGCATGGGCTGTCCTCACAATGTGAGCCCTGGAGGGGTACGTCCCTAAAAACGAGGACTAGCTACTTTGTGATTCAGTGTCTTCATTTAGGAGACAGGGTAATTTAACTCGCAGAGATACTGTGGAGGCAGGTTAAGAAATATCCGCGTGTAACCAAATGAGCTGCTCCAGTTTTATGTTACCAGAGAACTGATGAATTAGTCATTTCATTATTACAGACTAATAGACTGAAATAGAAGCAACGTAGAAAGGTAAAAATGCAAAGCCCTTGTGTTTATGAGTTTTTGAGTAGAATCTTTAAGATAATAGGAGCACTTAAAAAAAAAAAAGTCACTGAGTAACGTTTTAGAGGACGGAAAAGCCTTACTCTAAAGTTCACTGGTTAGATATTTCAGTTCTTGAGGCCAGAACAAAAATGCTTGAGAAAGTAACTCAGATCTTCTGTGTTGTCTAATTTGTATGCAGAATTTGACTTGGCTTTGTGCAGACATAGTTGTTAAAACAAAAATGTTGGGTTATTAAATGGGGAATAATGCCTCTGTCTATATCTTGCACTTTTTAACATGGTGCAACATGTTCCGGTGCATCCGAGGCATGAGCTCTCTGAGCTGCTGTGTGGCAGCCTGTCAGACGCTGGGGTGAAATTCGTACTGAGTTACAACTTGGACCTGTGGCCAACTGGGGGAGTTTCCTTACGGAGGCACCTGCTTGTGTTCCCTCTTCGGGATGGGTGCTGGAGTGGATGGGTGAATGCTTTCACCATGTATGGCAGGTCTAATCTAGTGCTTATTTTAAAATGTATCCTTTTAAAAACTCACGCGTGCTTGTGTTGCATAAGTTAGCCTTTTGGTTGTGTTTAAAAGGGGGAATTATTCAAGCATATTTGGTTTCTAAAACTTTAGAATAAGTGTTAAGGGTATTGATGCTGCAGGTTTTGTTCTTGTGATGGAATGAAAAGCTGTAGGAATCTGAACCTAGGTCTATGTGTTTTATTAATACGAGATACTTCTGCTTCAGAGTTCTTGCATCAGTCTTGGGTTTGGTGGTTTGCTTTTTTTTTTTTCCTTTTAACTTTTATCTGTTTTCTGCGTTAGGAGGTTTCTGAGGCACTGAGAGCTTCCATGTGAGTTTTGTGCCAGTATGTTCTTGTTTCTTACAACACACACATTTATTGACATGTCTGTGCAGCAGCCACAACAAAGAAAAAGCTATTTGCTCTGAAAACAACCCCTAGTTACAGAGATGCTGTTCTAGATGGCCAGGCCCAGTGATAACACCAGCAGAGATACAAGTCCTGGGGTCAGAAACTGGGACGCAGGCAGAAGGCTTTTAAAGTGAGTTGACTCAGTGAGGCACCCAGGAGAAGGTAGCGGAGGCAGGGTGATGGGAGAGCAAGGGGAAGGAGAGGTCTTCAGCAGCCAGGCACCATGTATTAGCATGCATCCTAATGAATTGTGTTTCTGCTGGCAGTTGGGAAAAGGCAGCCGTGTTGCCAATAGAAGGGGGTTATGGAGCTTTCCCTTCTTTTTCTAGAAACGTAGTTGCTGCGATCGGTTCTGCTCTGTTCTTGTCAAAGCAGAGGCGCTCTCTTGGACTAGGAGAGAGATTCAGAAAGACTGCAGCAAGCTCAATTTTTAGTTTTCCAAGGAGGCACCTCCTTCCTAAATCTAAACCAAATTTGACTGTCTAGCCCGGAACTTTGAGAGAGCATTGTAATTTTACAATGAGAAGGTTTCTGTACCTGCTGTGGTAGTAACAGTAACTGAACGTACCTTTTCAGTTAAGTTTAACACTGCAAACGCTGAGGTTACCACTTCCTCTGTGAAGTGCAGCACTGATGAGAACTAATCACTCCAAGCACTTGGGTGCCAGGCTGAGCTACCAGGTTGACTGTCAGAAATGATACAGTCCTCTTAATGCAGCACTTGGCCGGTGCTGTAGTGATTCTGCCTCTCAGCAAGGTCAGTTTGACCAGGAGAGCACCATGGAGGAGACCACCTCTCCTGTGAGCTTTCAGTATTTGCAGGACTTTACGTTAGACAAAAATCAGTGTCTTCTCCAGCCTTCTGGCATAGTGAGGCCGTAGGGCAAGGGGTGCATGTGCGTGTGTGAGCAAGAGGGGAAGCTCTGGACTTCGATGTGGTGTGAGGGCAGCTGTGCTTGTGCAGGGGGACGGTAGGCAGTAGGTGGGGAATAGGAAAGAAGTCCAGGGTACTCACCTTGTGGCAAAGGGCAAGAAACCCTTGGGCAAGGCACTGGTTTTGAAGGCAGGATGATGTGGCTAATGTCTTTTAGCAAGGAAGCACTGCAGGGTTTCCTGAAGGCCTAAGGATTCTTATTGTGCTTCGCTGTTTGGAATTAGGGTGTCTTGACGTTGCTATGTTGTAAGATTTTTAGAAAGCTCTTACTTGCATTTAAATGCAGGTGGTAAGAGGTAGGGGATGTTTTCAGGTGAGAATGTGAGATCCCCTAGTGACCTACCTAACTGGGGCCCAGATTGCCAGGTGTAGATTGAGCTCACCGTTTATATTCAAGCCTTACTTCACTGCTCAAGGCTTATGAGATCTCAGAGTGTGATTTCTCATAAAGTTGTTGTACCTTACTTTAATTGAAAATACGCAACTTAGTGCTTGTATTTTGACTGATGTAGTGGACAGTGTCTGTCACTGAGAGCTAGAAACGCTGGGTTTGGTCCCAATTCTGTATCTGACTTGCAAGTTTTTTAAGTTGATCATTCTTTCTGTTTTCTCAGCTTCTTTCTATTTGCCCAGCTGGGAATGGGGATTAATCAGGCTTTGAAAATGTCTCACGAGGAAGAGATGTGAATGTTAGGAACATGCCTTAAAATTGACAGGTTTCGTTTTTGCTGTTTAGATAAATTTTGAGTGATTGGACGCCCTGTCTGTGAATTCACAAAAGCAATTCCTTATGCTTTTGAAAGGCTGAGGCTATGGTATATTGAAATGCTTCAGAAATTGGTGAAGCTTCTTTTTTTTTCTTCAGGCAAGAGAAGTGGATTTTGAAAATCTCAAATTGATGTATCTAACATTTGTCCCTAACTTTCAAAATGCTTTTAAAAATCTTCACTTCAGCTGCTAATGATGTACTGGTGCTTAGTACTGATTTAATGAACACACCTTACTAGGGAAATATAATATTTTTAAGATTCCTGGAAAGAATTGGGTGCTTTGTATAATAGGTCGTCATCTCCCAGAAGATCTAAGCCCAGCACTGGTGCTGATGTAGCTCTGGCAATGACAAGTTTGCCCAAAGTTGTATGCTTAAACAGCATGAGTTTGTTACTGAAATACTGGATGTTGTCCCAGCAGATATGTGGTTACTTGTTGCCAACAACTGTACTATGTTTGAATCTTTGGTTAGGGCTGTTCTCTTTGCCAATTCACAAAAATTGTTTCCTATCTTTAAAGGAGTTATTTTGACAAGATAGGTTTAATTCTTTCTGATTCTGTAGTTTTGTTTCGAAGAAAAGCAGCTGTAGGAAGGAACCAACATGTTAGGGCAATGGCGAGTGGTGATTTAAAAGTGTTGTATCGTGTTAAGAAAGGGATTTAACATAATGTGAACCCGAATGAGGGCAGCTGGCAGGTGTATTAAGGGATGGAAATACACTAAAAAGCCTTTCCCATTCAACAACAACTTTTTTTTTTCCCTAGGTTTTCTGCTTCCTGTTTAGGTGCTGGATGTTTGACTTGGTGTGTACCCAACAGGAGTTTGTAACTGTCAGCGTACGTAGGCTTTCCCGTAGCTTCTTTAATGAGTGAAATTAGAATTTTGCCCAATAACATGGGGTTTACTTTGGCAACAAATGTAGTACTTCCTACTTTAAGTTGTATTTGTTCTTCCTTTACAATCATTCTAGAACTGCTTTAACTAACAGAGGTATCTCTTGGACAAGAGAGAGAAAAGGCTGTTTCTGGAAGATGCTTTTTAAAATCACCTTTGAATGTTTAAGCCCTTTCCTCTTGAAAAGGTCTTCGATAAAGTGAGAACCTGGAGGAATGAAAATGAAAATATCTTTCCCCCAAGTCTGTCTACTGCAAAAAGCCACCCTCTTTTAAAGGGGTCTTCTGGGGATTTGGGCTTCACTTATCTGGAGGTCAGACAGAAGCTGGCTGGGCAGTTTCTTGCAGAAATAGCTCATTGGAAGGGGCTGAATGGAATGTATGCTTCAGCTTGTGTATTATCTGCTTTAGGGTGTAAAAAAAAAATTTAATAAGTTTTGTTAATGTTTTAAAGTGAGAAACTTTTAAGATTCCAAAACATTACTTAAAAGGTAAAAGGAGAAGAAACTTTCAACTTTTTCTTCTGTTTTAAACCATTTGTCCTATCAGGAATTCATAGGACAAGGAATTAAAACATTTTTCACCTTTTTGCTAGGATTCAGGATATCAGAATTGAGGAAAAACAATTTCTGGCCCAATTCCAGGTGCTGCTGAAAAGAGCCTCTTTGGAATTTAGGAGGTCACAGAAAGGATCTCCCTCTCCTGCTACGGGCCGGTCACATCAGTCTGACAGCCCGGAGGCTGCCTAAATTGCCAGCAGCAAACACTTGCTGAAGGTGCTGGAGGAGAAAGGACCAAAGGGTGAGAACAGTCATCTGTACAGAGTCCCAGCTACATGTCCATAAGCTCTTTTTGGCCAACTCACACGGAAACGTTCCTCTAAATGTGCACGCTAAGGCGGTTTTCCCACCACTGTGTTGGTGTGCCGTGAGTGTTCAGAGGGATGCTTTCTCGTTCAACAGTGGCTACTTGGTATACAGAAAGTAGCAATGGGGTTAGTGGTCATCTCGGGCAGCTTCAAAACATTTGGATCTTAGTTAAATCTTATTCTGAACCTGGCTGACTTCCTGCATGATCTCGGGTGGCTGTTACTGTGTTTGCCTGCTTTGGGCCAACAGATTGATTGCGGTTGATGAAATACTTGATGTTTTATACTAGTGTTAAATAAGCTGAGTGCTTGCGATTTTTACCAGGACGTTAAGTCCACTTGCTGTGACTAATTTAGACCAGAAATATATAACTGTAAGGGTGCTGCTTGATTTTACACCTAGATAAATATGCAAACCAGCTGTTTGGGTTGGAGGGGGAAAGGAGAGGATCTTGCTCTCCCCGGCCCAAAACAGTTGTTTCTACTCACTCCGACAAGCTAGCACTGTGGCATCCCTGAGTCTGTGGTGATCTGCGTCAGGGAACTAAATTGATGGAAAAGGAATCACTGATGTTAAACTTGGCTTGAAAATTTTGCTCCGTGATCTGATGCTAATGGCCCAGTTTGCAATAGCTGGAGAGCTGGGTGTCTGGCTTTCTTGCTCTTTCTGCCTTTTTCACGTGTGTTTCTGAGCTTTTGGGAATGTTACCTCAGATCAAACACAAAATGAACAAATGGGTGTTTATTTGTAAATCTCATCGCAGAATACTAGCATCATTATCTGTGGCATAGAAAATAGGTTTCTAATGTTGTTAAAGGATTTATTGCTTTGAACGAGGCCTTTTTTTTTTTTTTTTCAATGTACAAAATGCTAGCTGTCACTATTACAAAAATGAATTATGTGAAATGTTTGAGTTGGGACATTATCACCAAGTGCGAAATACTTAGTAGAATCTTTTCTGCTTGTCTCCTTGCTTTTTCCACTCAAGGGTGCAAGTGAAGTCTAGGATTTTCAATGATATTTAGCAACAAGAACAGTTAATTTTAATCTGGTGCTAACATGCTAAGGCTCTTTGATACTAATGTCCAAGCTTATGAAGTAATTCTTTGTGGTAAAGAGGACCTTGACTGCCACAGTCGGGAAATTCGTGCAAGTACCTCCTCCTGATTTTTGTTTCTGGCATGTTGCAAAGTATAGGGCAGAGCATTGGGATGAGGACTGTTTCGCAGTAGCCAATGTATGTGTTGGCAGTGCTGGTGACTCATTGCTTTTGTGAATGCTGCTTTTTCTTTCCAGCCCTTCTAGACCTATTTGCAGGGACTTTATTTATGTGATATAGTACTGTTTTGATTTTTGTTTTGTTTGGTTTTTTTCAGAGGGGATCGGTGTTGAGATTTTTAGATGTAGATTATTTTTCCAGGTAGCTGTTGGAAATGGAAAATAAAAATTCAGAATAGTTCAATACAGCTGGTTTAGATGCTTTCTTCACAAGCAGGGCTGTGAGTTTTAGTGTGTGGTTGTGATGTCTTTTATTTTCTTATTTATTAATAATTATTCCACTGTAAAATATTTTACTTCTGAGAGGCATAATTTTCATTCTTCTTCGCTTGTTGCGTGTACGCTGGAAAGTTTTACAGTCTCTTTGCAGCGCAAGCAAATGTACTCATGCGTGGTAAAACTGGATTGAGTATTACTCGTGGAAGATGTTAAGACACCTGGAAAACCTATATGATAGCACATCCACAGCGATATTACTAGAGCTTGGAGCATCTAATGTAATAAAGTTTTAGTGTCTTAAAAAAATAAATCAGAAAGATGGGTTGGGGAATAAACTAAAAGAATGAAGGATAAGTGAAAATACCAAGATGAAATTATTTTTAATTTGCTTTAATTCATGGTAGTGATGATTTTGTTACTCCAGCAAAACAAAATTTGTATTAACACTAACAGGATTTAAATTATTTTTTTCCATTCCCTCATTGCTGCTAAGAGATACTTGTCAGACACACGGTTGGCACTGACTTTTATCTTGTAACACTTTAAGCATGGCTTGTTCAGGATCCTCCTTGCCCTGGTACTGAAAATCTTTGGAAGTTAGTCTTTGGCAGTACTTTTCTACCAGGTCTTATTTGGCTGAGTGACTGGTGATGGTTGTACTTTACTTCCTTAGCCCTTCCAAAGCCCATGGGCCAAAGCGAGATGCCAGCTTTCTAAATTTAAAACTGCATCTCAACTGGAGAAATCTCTTTGTTTCAAGGATCTTGGTCAAGACTGAAAATAGATGTACCTTGTGTTCCATGTCACTCTGATTAACAAAAGCCATCATGCTTCCTACGCCGCTGAAACAGCTTTCTCTTCCTAACCCTTAACAGTTTTGTCATTTTGTCAAATAACTTGTCAGTAATCCTCAACATTTGGGGTCTTAATTGTCCTTTCTCTTGTTTATGTTTTTAATTTCTTAAATGAGGTACGGGTATCATCAGTGCTTTCTTTTTGGCTTCACAAGTACTGCCTATGTGCTCATACATACCTGGTCAACAGTGGATGATGGGCCCTTTTCCAGTGAGCGGTGTGGGGATAGACTGGTGGCAAGTGGCTGTTCAAACTGATATTTTGTGGGCTCTCTTTGCTGCCAAATTTGATAGAGATCTTCACCTCTATTTTACTGTATTGAAATGGCTTACTGAAATTTGCTTCCTGTTTTCTTAACAGAATTGAAAAGACCTGAGAAAATTTTCCCTTAGATGACAAGCTCTTGGAAAGTTGACCACTTCTAAAGGTATTATATTAGGGTTAAATTTTTCCATAGTTATAATAAATTTCATGAGAGGAGAATTTTTTTTTGTATTAAAAAAAAAAAGTGTGTTTGAATTTTCATAATCACAGAATTTCTAAGTCTTCCATGCTCATTTGTTGTCAACATTATCTTTCTTTGAGAACATTTTTTGATTTTCAGATTAGTCATTAGGAAAAAAGTCTCTTTGATTCAGATTCAATAGCTAACGGTATTGTAAATTAAACAGAGGAAGACTTGGAAGGCATAAAATTGTGCTGGGTCAGGCTGTTGATGTGTCTCGCTCAAGGTACTGCAGTGTCTTCTTGACAGATATCAGCTTCAGTGTAAGGATTTTCTTAAATGGCTTTTTGGGGCTGGGATGTGGCCCAGGACTTGCTTCAGCTGCTGTCTGCAGTACCCTGGTTTTGCAGTACCTCCAGATGAAGGAGTAGACAATCAGAGTGATGCCTCCCTGGTATATCCTTCATCTTCCTGCAATACAGGGCTCAGCTCGTGCTGAAGATGCTATAATGCAAGTCTTCAGTTCTTGTGTTGATGGGACAGCATAAGCAATGTCTGTGTTCTGTTTTTTCATAGATTATTATCATGCATCCTTTGCAATGGAATTAGAGCCCCTCAGATAAGTGGGATATTTCTTATTTCTATTAGAGTAAGTAGCTTTAATTTTTTTGTTGGGGTGGTATGCATGTATGTGAGGACCTCGTGGATGACAGCCTCTGTTTCATGGATGAGTTTGTGTTTTGTAGATGGTAGACATTAGTCTTTGAGACCTGTTTTATGTGAGTTCAGTCTCATCCTCACAGACATCTTCAGCTGCTTTATAATTGCACAACTGTTATTGGAGGCAAGATAATAAGGTAGAACTAGGTTTGAGAACTGTGTCCTATTCGTATGTAAATGCCTGAGCCTCACAAAACTGCATTTTTTGAAGCTTTACTCTTGCTCTGTAATGTTTCACTGAAATCTTGTCATTCTGCCCATAAGAATTTCACTCATTCTTTATTGTTGTCTTTAACTATTTAACTGTCTTTAACTATTGTACATAGTTATAATATGTGGAGCTGGAAGGGCTACTTAAGTTTAAACTTCTCCAAGTGCTGCAGTACTGCAGCATCCTTGCCTAGACAGCCCAGGCCTTACAGCTTAGCTGTGATAGCTGAAATACTAATAGTATAAAACACCCCAAGGAAACACTTTGAATAATAATTTCAGTAGGATCACATTTACAGTTGCTTAACGTTTTGTATAAATTGTTAAGCAACCTGATAGATAGATAGATGCCCAAAGACAACCTGTCACCAGCGATAGAGACCTTTCACGCAGTTTGCTCCCTTGTATATGCTTCAGTGTTAAACTCCTGTCATAATTTGTACAATGACACAAGTAGGGTTTTAAAGTCTTTTGCAGCTTTCTAAGTTCAATATTATGTTTTGTCAACTGTTAAAATAATATTTTAACTTGACAGCTTCCTTTGGAAGCTCTTCTGCTTCATAGGATGCTGATTATCCTGTGTTGTAATTTTCACAGTCCTTTTGTCTATTCAGTTGGTAACTATGTTCTTCATTTTTTATTTTTATTTTTTAAAAAGTATTTTGCTCTTGAGTTGTAAAATCATTTTTTGTGGTCCTGGTGCTGCAGCATCCTATATAAACAGTCGTAGGTGGCTAGAGATAATTTGTGTCTAGTTCTCCATCAGTAAAGCAGGGATATAGTAATTTCCATGAAGTGTGCTAACATAAAATGGTAGGATGTATTACATCACTTTGAAAATTTGATAAATTTGTTTGCGCACTCACAATTGGTGTTTAAACCATTGTACATTTATTTACATAATATATGTTTAGGATATTTTTATCATACATTTGATTTGTGAACTGTAAGAAGCATATGTAGTAGTAATAATACACAGAAGTTGTTCTTTTAATCTTTTTCTCCCCCCGCCCAGCTTACTGACTCCTATAGTTGTCTTGTAGGCTTGGCAAAAATTAGTTTCCACATCAGCATACAAGGAGTAAAGATGTGTTGTTTTTGAATTATGATGCAATTTTAAGCTTTTTTGGCTGATTTTTTTTAATATATTTTGATTTGTAGCTTGTGTACCAGTTCTAGTTGGTTTGGATTTGTTTCTTCAGCATTTTAGGTAAAAACCTGCTTATAAGTGAGAAGAGTGGGAGAATGACTTAAAAAAGAAAAAAATAGAAAATTAGTTTAAAAACTCATTCTGGCAGCCAGTTTTTTGAATGCAAATTGTTCTTTCCAGCTCCCAGATGAGTTCTTCGGCTCCCTGAAAGACATACAAGAATGTTTGCCCAAATATCAGGGAATTGCTGCATTAATATGTTGCTTGTATGTGTGCAAGTAATTTTAAAGTAGAAAACCTACAACAGCATGCAAGGCAAACCAGGGCAGTGTCATAAAAAGAGTACTGGAGTGTGAACAGGGGTGAATGATTTACAGAGCCAATTTGCCTTGCTCACTTTTCCCCATGTTGTTCTAGGTATTACAGTTCGCTGTTTTTCTGTTGATGAACACAGGTCTTCATGTGGGAAATTTTATGTGCATAGAGATCTTAGAAATTAATGTTGACTTGAGCTGCAGTTTGTGCTTTTTGTACTGTTTATTGCCGTTTGAAATAATGGGGAAAGGATTGCCTGCGATGTTGTGCAATGACTGCAGAATTTGGTTGTATGCCCCATCTAAATACCTTTACCTCTCCTAATAGAGTAAAATATGCCAGGAAAAAATAGGCTAATCACTTGTCTCTTTGTATAAAATTTGTAAAACTTTAAACTTCAGCAGTGTAATCAAGTTCTCTCTGAATGGGACAATCTTGAAACACTTGTACAAACTAGCTGTGGGCAGAAGTAGTGTTAGTGAGGTTTTGTTGCTGAGCTCTGGGGCGTGTTTTACTAAGATCTGATGCTATCCTAAGTCCTGAGCTGCTGTTGGTAGAGAAATATTGGGGTGACCCTTCCTGAGTGTGTTGCTTTCTCATTGATTTGGGTTTTCTTTTGTTTTAATAAACTGACAGCCTCGCTTCCAAACCCATAGGACACCCTGCTTCCCCATCAAGATCTATGGCTGGCTATTGCTAACTGTTTGCAGGGAAACTAGTTTGCTGTTGTCTCCTGTTCTCAGTTTTCCTCCAAGTAGCTGCAGCAGTAAACACTGCTTTGTACTCTTCCTGTTACCAAAAGCAGTCTAGCTGTGGTGGCGGGATTATCAGTGTTACTTATGTGGGCAGGACCCTGGGTAGGGGCGAGAGGAAAAAAAATGTTAGTGGCAGCAGTGCTATCTGCAGCCTTGGACACGACTGCACTGATTCGTATTTGTAGGTTATTCTGGCAACAGTGACGTCTGGAAGCTGTGTGTGTGTTTCTAAGAGGGCTTAAGGCTTGCACAATTTGTGCATACTAGCCAAGAACAGCTTTCCCAGCTAGCGGCAAGTGAACTTGCCTGGTGCAGAAGTGGGATGCTGAAGGGAACTCTCCTCGTGTAGGAATGTGAGTGTGTGAAGAAGTCATTGTACTGGTCTGTCATGGCACAAATGGAATATAGTTCTCCCAGGAGAAAAGATCTCTAGTTTTCTGCATGGTGCTGCTAGAATATGCATAGGAAATCAGTTATGTCTACCCAAGCCATCTGTTTGGCTTTTTTTTTTTGCCCTTTTTTTTTTTGTTTGGTTTGTTTTGGTGGGTTTTTTTTTTGAAAGACCTGTTGCTACGCTCAAGTGCTTTTTGTATTTACAGATCCTGCATTTGATTTCTTGTAGACTTTGCTCTTTCTGGCTGAATTTACATTCAGTGTGGGTATGAAGAAGTAAGCGTCTTGAGCTTGGGTCTGTTCACGTAGGGGTTTTGGCAAACTGGTGAACTGTTCCAAGTGGTTGTGATCATCCGGGGGGCAGGGCTATACTGGTGTTCACTGGTGCGCACTGTGGCTGGGAAAACCGACTCGGAAGAGGCAGAATTTCCCATCGTGGCATTTTGTGCCAGGCTGGCACTGTTTTACAGTGCTGCAAGAAGAGTCAAGGGTTTGGCCCCCAGGGCTGTTGAGCTGAGCTGAAGTTCCCGCTATCCGCTAGCGGTAACTGCAGTTGAAGCAAGCCTTGGCCAGCCACTAGAGAAAAACAAAGAGCTCTATCCTGAGTGTATATGAAAAAGTTTTTCTGGAGGGAGCAATTTCTCTCTTCTTTTCCCTTATTATTTCTTTTTTCCATAGCTGACATTTGACAGCTTTACCAGTGCGATGAGGAAGTGACGGATCCCTTAATCTTGGATTCTTTCTTTTTTTTGCCATCCTGGTACACGCTGCGTGTTTCCTCTTCTCTTTCCAGTTAGACCTGGACCTCTAATTTGGATGGGTAAGCCACGGCCTTGTCTTGCTGTTGCCCAATAATATTTCCAGAGGTTAAAAAAAGCCTTTGTTTTCTATTAGAGCTACTAATGATCTCTCTGCACAACACCAGTAGCCTGACATTTTTAGAGCTATATCATTGCTCTATTGAGTGGTGATTGTCTAGGTTAAACAGCTGTCAATGCTGTTAGAAATATAAAAGTGCACAAAGCTGTGTAGGTGCCTCGTGCAGGGTACCCTTTATTCAAATAACTTTTGCTCTGGAATGTGTGATCCCTCCCTGCCTGTAAATGCCAGGTTTAATTAAGAGAAAATCTCAATGATGAGATGCAGACTTCATTTTCTTTTTTCTTGTAAACTTTCCCTACTTGCCCTTTTCCCCATTCTCCTTTGATCTTTAGAAAACCTCAGCTCATGAAAATAAAGGCTGAAAAGTGTCTTCTAGTTAGTGAAATATGAGTAAGCACAAACACCTTGAATCATGGATTTGCATGCAATGTGCATGCTGCAGGCTGTCTTGTCTGTCTTCAGTTGACTCAGGTTTTTAAGTAGGTAGAGAAGGGGTAAGTAATTTCCTTGTTGAGGGCTGAATAGGCTTTTTCAAACACCTTTGAGTACATGTTATCATTATGCAGCATTGCACAATGGTTCGTTGAAGGAAAACTGTGGCTGTGGGCTGTATAAAATGAAGTGTGGCCTGAATTCAGCTGGTAGGCGGTAACTACCCAGCCCTGCAGCAGAGGGTGGAAATCAATCCCTCTTGATTTAATTCTTCCTCCATCGTGCTCTGCGGACCTGCAAGGGCTGCCCCTTGGAGCAAGGTGGGAATGGGCGTCTGTGGCTGTCAGCTCAGCCATCTGGCTCGTTTCTGTGCGCTGCTGTCATCGGCTGGCAGTAATGACGTCGTAGCCTTGCTGAGTGAGTTTTCTTGCCAAACTTAGGGGAAATGGGAAATAAAGGCAGTTGGGAAGTGACTTCTGAGGCTCATCTGGTCCCATCACCTGTGGTGTTTGAGCTGTTTCAGAGTCAGTAAAGCAGAGAAGAGGTTTCTAGCTCACTTGTGGTAAAATATGCCATCACAGTTCAATAGTGCCAAATTTATTTTATGAAGCAGAAATGACGATTCAGGTGGGAGTTAATTGCTATGCATGGTTTAAAGGGAGAAAGTGGATGTATCTCAAGACTTGCAGGTGGCTGCAGTATATGGTGAAGTCAAGTATCATTGATTTGCTTAAATTTTCTGTGCACTAATAGGCTTTTACCAGGACCCTTGCACATCTTGTCTCTAATCTGTGCCTCTTCTGATTTTTCCCCGTTGATGTCTTTTTCAATCACAAAACATAGCTGACAATTAAGAAATTATATACCCTCCCCAATTCAAAAAGTCAAAAACTGAACATTTGGGAGAAAAATTTGTCCTTACCAAGGTTTCTGCTATTGCTGTATCATTTCTTTCGCTATACATACAGACTTTGTGAACATGATCTGCCAGTTTGGAAGGCTGCCAGAATCTTAGAAGTGTAATCTTTTTCACTTATTTTTATCAATGATTATGTGAAAGTTGTACTTTATTGTGCCTGCACAGAGGGGTCAGGATGACTTAGCCACAAGCGCTGCGTGGTGAAGAAGTACTAGCTGAATTACGCTTCTGTGTGTGTCAGCTGTCTGGGGGATGAGAAGGTGATGTCTACCACTGGTTGCTTCTAAGAAGACTGGGATCAGTTTTTATTTCTAAAATGACATTTTTGCCGACTGGTTGCTCGTTTTCAGTGCAAGACTTTGCACATCTGCTAAGTGCCTTAAGGAGTAAATAGTTGAATTGCTTTAGGTTGTAATGTACTTTGGCAATGGGTTTGAAGGATGTTTTTCTTTAGGAAGCCTTAGTAACCCTTTCAAATACCCCATGAACAGGACATTTGTCTTCTGTAACTTGGTTCACGGAAAGCACATCTCATTACAGTTTTGGGGACACCATCCCTTCTTCTGAACAAAAGATAGTTTCCTTTCTGCTTTCTTTATTTCTTCTGTTAGACCATGCTTTTTTCCTTTTCCCCCCCAACTCTCTTCTTCACTTGGCAATTAAACGGCGGTTACTTTTCTCTGCTATGTTTTCCCTTCTGTTTGTGTGACTCAGCAAAAATCATAAGGAAATTGTGGGGTCAGAAAAAGACAAAATGGAAAGAATTTAGCTGGGTATGTTATATGTGTCATCCAGTCTCATTTTGCAAAAGACTTGACGTTCTCCTATACTATCGGTAGAGTGGGAGTATTATGTGTGGCCTCTGTCACGTGTAGCAGTAAAGGGAAGATAGTGAGAAAGGACCTGTTTTTAAACTTCATGGTTGTAGCCTTGCTGGTTGAAGGAGGCAAATGGTGCTCATGGCTGTTAATTTTGCAAAAAAGACGCTGGTAATTTATCGTCTCCATTAGTGGGTTGGCCTTGCCGAGCAGTCAGTTTGGTTAACGTGTGTCCTTGCATAAATCTTAATGAAAAATTTATGTTTGACAGGCTCAGATGGTTTTTATTTCTGTTTTTTAGCTGTTTTCTCAACTGCATCATTTGAAAGGGGCATCTTGCTTGTTTATGCTTGTAAATTAGGGAGATCTGTGCTTGTTTGGAGTATCTTAGGTTATCTAGTTTCCTAAATAAAAATAACTGATAGCTTTTGCAGGTATGTGCTTTGGCATTGACCAAATACTTTTATCTGAGACCCCCTAAAGCCGGAAACAGATGTTTCAGCAAGTCCCGTGGAGATTGGTGCCTGCCTTTTTAGAGGTGGGAAGGCTCTGAGAGCTGCGTGTTGTACTGGAGCATCTGCACGTGTTTTTAATAACCGAAGGTGGAACAGATTATCCTGCTGGCTCTTACTGGCCATTATCAAGGTTACTTTTGTTCTTGCTTTTGCACAAGTCCTCTTTTGGCAGGCAGAAGATCTGAGACTGCGTTTGCCAAGTCTGCGAGAAAGTAATTCTTTGTCTGCCATTGCTGGGTTTTTTGCACAACTTCTCTGAGTTGAAATGAAGAGATAAGTATTTTCAGCCTCTGAAGGTAGTCTCATACTGTTCCAGAAAACTCCTTTTTGGATCTGATTAAATAAATCTCATGGATCCAAATGCTTCAAATTGGAAAGCAAAACATCCAAAAAGATTTGTTTTGCTTTTCATGGAGAAGACAGTCTGAGATTTGCTGGTTCTGTGAATTTTTCCGCAGCAGTGAAATAATTTCAAATAGATGAGCTGCTGAACTAACATGCTGTTAGAGATGGGGCAGGAAGTGAGCTGTGGCTAGGTAGCACCATCTGAATAAAAACTTGTCAGAAAGCTGCTTTCAGCTAATCCCTGGGAGGAAGTGAGCTATAATCAGTACTAAGTGAGCTAATCACAGGAAATCTATTGCTCAACAGGAGCCTTTAAAAAAAAAAAAAAAGGGGGCGGGGAGGGGGAGAGAAAGGGGGAAAGAAAAATGCCCATGCTGACGTTTCATTCTGCTTTTTGTACTCCAAAATCTGTTTGGTCCAAGAAAATGGAATATCTGATGAAATAAGCAGCCCTCCGATCTCCACTTAAAAACTGCACAACGTATGTATCTGTTTGCCCTCTTTTCCAGAATAATGAAGCATTAAGTCTCATCTCCTCCAGTAAGGTGTTTTTTCAGGTATTAAAAGGTGGTGGTGTGGGGAGGCTGAGGATAAGCTAGCTACCAAAACCACTGGAGGCTTGGGGTCAATGTACTGGGAATGAGTCGCCAGAAATTTTCAACAAGGACTTTTATAATATAAACCAAGAGTGGGACATGCCTATCTTAAATCAGGCTTGTTACACCACTCTTTTCTTGGAGCATCACACGCTAGCTCTTTTATTGTATTATTTTTAATTACTCTGCACTTTTTTTCACTTGACATCTTCTGTCTTAGAGATTTGTTTGTAAGACATCTATTTTGCTATTTTCCTCTGCTCTGGACCTGGCCGTCCCGGATGCCGTTCTTTGTGTGTGACAAATGTTGCCAGTAGCACCCTATAAGGCTCTACAGGAAGACAGCAAATGACAGCCACCGCCATGCAGATTGCTGTAAGGATAACTTTCTTTTCTCAACCCTCGTGCCCTCTGCTAGAGCAGGGACAGGGAAACACACTTACCATCAGGGCTTTTTTCACTTTTGATCTGTTCTCTTTTCTTCTTCCATTCCTTCTGTCAGACAACAAATAGTTCTGCTGTGTTGCTTTCAAGCACCATGCCTGCTGTCTGTGTCCATGGCCGAAATGTTCTGCAGTTCTCCTTGCAGCAGTTCAGGTGGTGTCCCAATAAGGTCCTGCAGCTGTAGTGGCACATCAAGGATTATGATTTCAAAAGCAAAGTGGTTATGTTTCTTAATGCATTGTTAGCCTGAAATATGTTACTTCTGCTTTTTGGTCAGCCCTGCAAAATAGACTTAAACTTGATGTTTGTGTTGCTCCTTCTGTGTTACATTGCCAATAATAAATGAGTTGAGTAATTTTTACCTGCAATAAACAACTGAATTCAGTTTGCAGCTCTGTGAGTCTCCTGTCAGGGTATGTACATACAGAGGATTTGATTTATTTCACTGATTTAGTTCAGGCTCCTCAGCAATCTGTTGCTTAAGTGGCAGTGTAAAGTCAGGATATTGTGTGCCAGGAGTAGGACTTTATGTGCATGTTATCAAACAGCTCTGAGCTTGATGTGTGGTGGTGGTTTTTTTCCCAAGCAGTAGTTAAGTTTACTTTTGCATCAAATCCCAGGCAGTGCAATAAAGATGCAGCCTAGACTCCTCAAATACATTAATTTGAACATCTTAAGAAGACAAATTCAACTCATTATGATATGAGAACTTTATACACCAGCTGTTTCATTTGACACATGGCACCATCTTCCTACCCCTGCTCTGGGCCTTGCAGTACTACGCTGTAAGACTGATGTGTATGCATTGCATAATGCATATTTAAAACTTAATCTGCTCAAGTCCAAGTGCTCCAGGAAAAACGTGACTGTGCGCTACAGCAGACAGGAAAATTCTTGTCTTCAATTTCATTTTATTTCCCTTTAGTCATTCTGCAAACAAGTTTGAGAGGAAAAATGTTTGCCCTTTTTAGAAGTCAGAGGAGCTAAATAGCAGCCCTGTGGCAGAGAGGGGCCTCCGTGGCGGAGCCTGCTGCCAAACAAGCACACCGCTTCAGCTGGGATGGGAGCACGTGTCAGCCGTGATACTGGTCACGAGGGAGGCCGAGGGAGCCGGGACCGGCACAAGAGCTGTATGTAGGAAGTTCTTCAGGAAGCAGCCCCGCTTTATGCTCACACAAGGGGGAATTGAGCGGGACACACACACACACACACCCCAAAAAAACCCGAGTCAAAGCCAGAGCACTCAGACTAATGTGCTGCAGCAGTGCGTGTTCATCAGCTTTCTGAAAACGCTGCTGAATTCTTACTTTACTGTCCAGCTTTTACTCACTGTCAGTGTTATGTTTCTGGGTGTTTTCCCACCAGTGGCAGCAACAGGAACTGCTGTCTCTCTTCTGTGACCTGGGTATGCTGTAGGTTATCGGGCCCTTTTCTTCCCCAAAAGGAAGAAAGCTAGTGAGCAGCAGAACTGACTCCTGGAACATCGTTGTAAAAATGAAACTCTGAACGCACGTGCAAATTGGTCACTGCAGGTCTCTTCAGGGGCTGGGACGAAGAGGGTGGGTTAAGCTACAGAAGGAGCTTCCCTGTGCTTTTCTTGCCTCAGCCTTACTGGGCAAAGGTGGGAAGGAAAGAGCTGCACTTCTGAGGAACCTGGCTTCAGGTCTCCCACTGTTGGTGGTAAGTGATTTAGGACAGCACAGACCCCTGGCTGGCCGCTTGCTGCTGGCTCTGCAGCAGAGGAGGAGCACATTTGCTCTTCTGCTGCTGCAGTTCATTTTACCATGGTGTTTAAGGCTGCTGAGGATGAAAAGAGTACTGCCATTTTTGCTGCCCCAGTGCAGGGCAAGAAACCTTTGTCAAAAGGAGGGGACAGCTCTTGGGAGTAGTGTCATATGCTGGAGATAAGGACTGAGAATCGGAGCCTTATGGTCACCAGCACTGGTACCTGTGAGTATGTTTTGTGGAGTAAACAGCAGAACTGTTTGGAGAAATGCTTTTAGCTCTTTTTGTGTCTTTTTTTTTTTTTTTTTTTTTTTTTGTGAATGTAGTGGGTTGCAGCACTTTCCTGTGGTGGGAATGAATCTGTCTGAAGTCTGTAGTTACGTATTGTTTGCAGCTTCGCAGCTTGTCTCTGTGGTTCATTCCATTGCTTTCTCGTTCTTGTAATTAAATGTAGTGCAACTAGTGATTGTGGGGGAGTTGCCAATGTGCTTGAATACATTATTATTAGTGGTGTTATCTTCACTGGCAAAGATGAAAGTGAATCCCTTTCCCCTGATTACGTCCTCTTCTGTATATTCCTTTGCTGCTTCTGTCATCTTTCTTCCAGATTTAGCATACTTTTATGAGGTTGCTCAAACTTAGGTTAACCATTTTAGTAAATGTCTTTCAACCAAGCTAAAAAAACCCCCACCATTAATTGTGTTGTCTAATTCCATCAGAGAAATATGAACTTGACATCCCCTTTGCCAGTATACAGATTCCTGGCAGGCACTGGAAAAAAAATGAAAATTCTCCTGGTCCTTGCAATTCCCTGCACAAGCCATGATTCAGCAAGGCAGCCATGTGGGTGATGGTGCAAGAGTGATTACACCTAGCTGCTGTGAAATGAACACGCTCCTTTTCCTCTTTAGGGGTGTGAGAGAGCAGAAAAGGAGCTTCAGGGTGTATTTGCAGTTTGCACTCCTCTCCTCTCCCCGCCCCCTTTTTTTTTTTTTAAATCCCTCCTCTAGTCATTGCCCATAATGCCAAACCTCCACAGCAATTTCAAAGTACTTCCTGATGCTGTGGAAACTTTCCCTGCATAATGAAGACAGGGTAAGGATAAAGAGGGGAACTGCTCTTCTGCGCTCAGCTGTCAGAAAGAGACTAGCTGTTTGGATTTGAACATGATTGTTCATGATTGATTTTTAACTTCCAGTGATGACTGAAGGATCAGACTCCTGTTTCCTGAAGCGATCTGTTGTGACTGGAGCTGTTGTAATTTCTTTAAGCTGTGAATTCAAAGCTGCTGTGCATTGAAATGGTCCTCTGCGCACAATAGTTTTGCATCTAGCTGTTTGTTTTAACAACGGTCTTTGAAACAGCTGCCCAGAAATTATACTACTTTGTGTTATTAAATAAATCACATCTCTTAAGTTTTTCCTAAAAGCTGAGGTTTTACTAAACCACATATTTAATGAGCTTGAAGGGTTTTGTTTAATTGTCCCTCAGGTGGGAAGCCGATGCCTGAGCTCTTTCTGCCACTCCAGTCTGCTCTGCCAGCCCTGCAGCTTGTCTTCCTCCTGCAGAGCTCCTCAGCTCTACTTTGAGCAAGGTCAAGGATATGTCTGAATACTTTGAACGTGAAACAGTGATCAGAACTGCAGCTCTGAGGGTTCTGCACAGACACTGTTATACAATTTTCTTGAAGCACCTTATTTTCTTGTGGAATAGATGAGTTTGGGATTTCCATGTACTTGCTTCCAACTTGTTGCTTAATGTTTTCTTCTCTTGAGCACGCAAAGTGCTAAGGAATAATTTGTTTCAGATCAAGAAGCTGTAATACTGAATATGCGATGATCTGACTTGCACTGCTTGTGGCACTGGAAATTGAGGATTTTTACTATAGTGAGAAATGTATTTAAAAATATGTAAACAAAAGTGCAGTAAATGTTTTTTTTAAATTTGCAACCTGAATACCATGTTATAGTGTTGTTAATTCAGTGACTGAGGTCTCCAAGGGAGCTTGCGGGGAATTAGTATGGGCTTGGAGGGCCAAGTCTGTTCTTGTCCAGTTTCAGATACAGGTTGGTTGTTTATCCTCACATCCTGCTCTTGCTAATATCAGGCAGCTCAAAGAACTGCACAGATGGAGGAAGTAATAGGGTTTATTTTAGGCTTAAAAGGCTACTCATGATGTTGCTTTCTTCACATAGTATATCATTTTGGGGTTAAAGCTATGCAATATGCTTCTTTACCTATTATGGTTTATTTAGCCATCTGATTGTATTTCTTTGTTCAAAAGGAGTGCTTTCTTTACATGTCTATTCTCATTTGGATATCTAAGGACCTGTTGTGGTCCTTATATCCTGCTCTTTTTTGACATTTGATTAGCATAAGGGAAATGGGTTATGATCCCCTGTACTGCCATCACTCCAAGCCCAACTTCAGTAGGACTCTTGAATACTCTATATCTGATTTGGTGGTTCAGAGCAGAAATTTGTACATCTGAAATTGGTGGCATGCACTTTGTGCAAACAATATGTATTGTTAGGGAAGTGTTTGGAATTAAAATCCCTGTGGATAGGCTGCTCAGACTGACATGCTGTTAGATTGCAGGGTTCTTAATTTTTTCCCCATATTGCAGTGTAGGTACTGGAAAATACAGAAGATCCTGCAGATAACTTGCAACATCTGAAAGAGCAATCAGTAAGTGAATTTGGAAGACTGTTGGAGGATGGGAATTGCACTCTGATTCACAACTGCATCACTGCAGACACGTTCAAGTGTTCCAGTATTTATCGCTCCATCATCAGGCAAAGGGCTCGAAGGCAGGTTTGTCTAGGTTGGTGTTGCACAGCTTTGACCACTGTTCCCCGTCAGTCTTTAAGTAGATGGGGCAACCAGCACATGTCCAGTTTTTATTTGCACTGCCAGAACTTTTCTTTGCGCTGCTTGTGCCTCTGAAGGTATTTGCACAGAAATTATATGCTTTCATGGGCATTTGTGGTGATAATTCATTTTAATCTCTCTTGAGCTTCATGACATAAACCAGTATGCTCTTGTGCTGCATGAATTTAGGCTGCTAGCCTGCTTTGTTTTTCTTCATTGGGATCTGGCAGTATTCACTCAGTGCAACAATAGGGAATGGCAGTCCACCTGTTTTTAGTTCTTCTGCTAAGACCATGTTATGCAAGATGCACATGTTGGACAGAGGTGTTATATAGCACAATATTTATACTTTGGAAATAAGGTGTGATAATTTAGAGTGGATTTCACTGTCTTATCCTGACTCATTTGAATGGCACTGATAATGATTGCTCCAGTGGTGTGGCTGGGACTGAGTTGTGCTTTGGGGTTATGATGGGCAGCTGATAGACACCGGTAGGCCATTAATTTCCTAAACTGTCATGAGAGGATGAGGAGGAGGTCAACACAGAGGAGGTGTGTTAACTCCTCTTCCAAAGGGCTAGCTCATCATTTGAGCATATGGAGGAATGAGGGGCATATTTGTTATTCAGCTGTCATCAAGAGGTAATTTCTGTAATTCTTTCTTTGTGCTATTTACTCTGTAGCAGAGAGGCTGCCTGTTTCTTGGTGCTCAGAGAAAAATCTCCAGGATATTACGGGGAGGGAGGAAAGGCCAGTGCAGATTTTCTTGAATGTGGAATGTGTCATGTAGATACTTTGTTGTGCTGTATTTTTAGCTTTAGCAGCTATTTGTTCATCATCTCTTTCATTCCTTTTTGTTAAGGACTTGAAGAGGATTGTGGTGATAGTATATACTAATTTTACAAATGGAGAAAATGTGGCACAAAGTGGTGAAGTAATGCAAGTCCTCATTCAGAAGTGGAATGCATCCAGTGGATCTTAGTCCCCATGTTCTTTAATGTAGGCTGTATAATTCTGGTAGAGATATTCTTAATGCTACTTAATGTGGACAGTGTGTTGAATTATGACTTCTAAACATAAGTTATTCTTTTCTCCCCAAGATCTTGTCTCATGAATGACAAGAAAGAAAACATCTAAAGCTTTTAAGGGTGTTTGATTCTAGAGCATGAAGCTCTTTGGGCTAGAGCTACCCCTAAAAGATGTTATACTTATGCCTTTACGTGTACTATGCCTTTCATGTACGCAGCCTTTGTGTGAACAGATAGTAAACCAGATCTGGGAACTGGTCCACATTATAACTGACTGTTCTTTCTGACTGGGTTAGTTTCATCACTGGAAAACTTTGTCACTCCATCCCACAAATGCTGCTGCTGGGACAAATGAACGGGTGGCCCAGAAGCGGGAGGAGGAAGAGATCCACTCCCTTTGGTGGAGACATCAGTGTCTGCCAGTGCAGTGCTTGCTGAGTTCCTCAGAGTTTAATTCATACCTCCCTTCCCCGCTGGCCAACAGAAGAAATGCTACATTTATGTCTTTTATGCTCTCTTCCTATGTTAAAACACATATTTGTATTTCAGTGCTTTCACTAGCTATTGAGAACCATGTCTGACAACGGAGAACTGGAAGACAAGCCGCCAGCTCCTCCTGTCCGGATGAGCAGTACTATCTTTAGTTCAGGGGGCAAAGACCAGTTGTCTGCCAACCACAGCTTGAAACCCCTGCCCTCTGTACCAGAAGAGAGAAAACCTAGGAATAAAATCATCTCCATATTCTCTAGCACTGAAAAAGGTAAGATGCCTCTATTTTCCAAGATTACTCCTTGTATTCCTTTACTCTTCTTGTAAGTTTTGGTAGCGCTTTAGACATTTGAGTCCAGCCTGTCCAAGTGTAGGGGATTGGAGGAAGTGTTGAAAGTTGGGTATGTGTGTTCAGTGAGCTGAGATGTTCTTTCTGTTTGTGCTGGGATGTGTGAAGATGAAATGCTAAATAAGAAAAATTAAATAGCTCACTGAGGAAAGCCACCACCTCTTGCTTCTCATGTTTGCTGCCCAGTTTAAAGTAATGCATTTCCAAACAACCCTAATAAACGTTTGTGATTCCTGGGTATCATGTTACTTACCATTTTGCTACACTAAATGCAGATTTCTAGTTTAAACTGAGCACCCAGCTGTTTTGGAAGTTACTTCATGTTGATGACCACTTATGTGGTACCTTGAGGAGACAAAAAGGTAATAAAGAAATCGTGGGAGGATGCAGTGTGCATGAAGGAGACCTGGGAAAATGAAGTCCTTCTGTCTGTGTAACTGCACTGTTAGGGTTAATTGCTGGTGGGGTAAAAATCTGGTTTGCTGTAAACAAGGATTATTTCTGAGAAAAAATTGCTATAATGAAACTAGACTGTATTTGTGCTTTTGTTTCTGTCCTCTTTTCTGTATGATGAATGACTGTACAGCACTGGAGCCCTGATCCTGGTTCTCCAGGATGTCTGTATCCATGCATAACAAAATAGTGCACAGGTAGAAATATCGTCTAACATATGGTATGGTAAAACTACACAAGGATTTATAAGCCTGACCTGAAACTGCTATGCATTTTATTAGTCTCTACCAGTTAGCGTTTTTGTGATTAATATTAAGGTGCACAAGGGGAAGACCCTGCTGCTCTTAATGTCTTCTTGTTCTGCTCTTGGCTTCTTGCACCTCGTTGCTGATGTGCTGGGCAGGACTGGTTCAGTCATGCCGACACAGGTTTGACTGTTTCAAGAGACTTTGCTCCTCCGGTTATTTATTCGCTTGGCTAAGTATTTTCCGCAGGGCTGGTTTTTACTCTGTCTCAGCTGTGCGAGCGGTCCCTTTGCAGCCATGCCTCACCCTGGAGACAAACGCTAGAGGCAGACTTCCCTGTATTCAGAAGATCTGGCTTTCCATGATCTGGCAGAGTTTCTGCTCTGAATGGTGGGCGTGTTTTCCTTTTCAGAGGATGGAAAGATTTGGCCAGTGTAGCTTTTGGAAGCAGAATAGTTATTTCACAAGGTCACTTATTGTGAAATAACTGTCCATGGCTGGATTACAGCAATAGCAGTGGTGGTCTTTTTTTTTCTGGCATGGGTAAGAGCCTTAAAGAGGTAAGGAGAAGGTGAGAAGCTACTACAGGTTGGTGGCAGCACCCCAAGAGAGAGACTCCAGGCCTCTGAGGTTGGTGAAAGTGATGAATTTGGGTGCTGTCAGCTAGGTGTAGTGCCATGTGTCTGGAGCAGATTCTAGCTTAGCCCTTCAATACTGCAGAAATTGGTGTTTTACCATTATATGGTTGGTCATGGGAGGAAATGCCTAGAAATTGTTGTGGCAAGTGCTGCAAGAAGATCTGGTGGAAGGATCAAATCTGTCCATCTTCAGACTGGGAGAATGGTTTAGGAGCTGGGATGGCACTTGTCATTATGCTGTTGCATTGATCATTCATCAGAGCATTTGTGGCCCTTTTTTACAGACAGGGATATAATGAAGTAGAATGTAAACCGCACATGAAGGAAGATTTTTTCCTTGCTTTGAGTTAGTAATACTGTGAAGACTTGCTTGTGTTGTGAAGTAAGTTATGAATGCAAGTGAGTGCAGTGCAGCTGGAGAGCTCTGTGACATTTTATAGAGCCTTTACTTCTCCTTGGACATTTCCTGTTTCTATCTTGATGGTGGGTTTGTTCGTTGCTGAAATGGCTGGGTAGGTGGTTGAAGACTTGTCTAAAGTTGTATTGGCTCATCTGAAGTTGCTTTGGAGTCCCATTACTTAAGCTTATTCAGACCACTCTGTAAATACTGATGTGTACCAAATTTATGGTAATTAATCTGCATGCTTGTTTAGCATATGTCTGTATCCCTACTGATATTTAGTGATGCAAACTAAAAATGGAAGAAATAATTTCTGCTGAGAAAATATGTTTTGGAGAAAATGGTGTCAGTTCATCTTTTCTAGATGTTAAAAAGTATTTAAAGTAATGTCCTTCTGAAAAAAAGCAGAAGGTTTTACTGCATGGCAAGATAATGCGGTTAGGAAAAATGGTAATTGAATTATCTAGCTTAAAGAAACTACTGCAAGTTGCCTTTTTTTAATTCGGAAAAAAATTGTCGATTGGTTGACCTGCAAAAAGGATAATGTAAACATCCAAAGAAATGTTTTCGGCCCTCAAGACTGCAAAACTGGCTGTCAAATGTAAGCAGAATATAAATGGACACAGTGGCTTTCTGGCACTAAAACAATAGTCAGATGTTAGTTGTTTTGTTCATTAGCATGGCTGAGGCGCACCCTCCCCAGAAAGGCCCATTTAAAATTTTTTTTTTTTTTTTTTTTTTTTTGAATTCTGGTGCTGGAAAGCTTTACAGAAATATTAACTTCCTTCTTGGGTTTTTAGGAATATATTGGGACTATATGCAAAATAATCTGTCAACCTGGGGTAGAAGTTTTTTCATGGGAAAAATTTGGGAGGTTTCTCTAGCGTAGGAGACAGCTCTGGGGAAGGTGGTGTGCTTTGGGGGACTCACTGCAGACGGTGAGGTTTAGCAAATGCAGAGTTTCTGCCCCAAGTCTGAGCTAGTTCTGCGCTGAAATAATCATAAGAGTTTGAAGGGATTATTTAATGACCTAGTCATGGAGGGTTTTTTTTTTTCCCCTAGTTCCATTGTTTAGGATAAATGAAGTGATACTCATCTTTTTACTAGAGTACTTAATTGGCATGAATTTCCTTGGCTAGACTTCTGAAGTCAAATGAACCTGCGTGTGTTTTTGGAAAGCTTTAAAATAGTCCCCTAAAACAAGAAATGTTTGTCTTTGAGCAGAACTTATTAAAGGAGGTGCTGTGGGGCATCGCCCAGGACCTGGGATCATGCATGTGACATGCTCGAGGTGGCTGGCTCAGGGCAGATTTCGGTGTGGTTTCGGCTGCGGTTCCGTAACTCAGTGTACCATCTGGAGTCATCTACCTGCTACGACCAGGCTGTTGAAACATCTGTGTTTCTTGCTTTGTGTGTGGAGGTTGGCCAGAGCACACCGTAGGCTTGCACGCGGGTTGGGAGCGAGGGATGCTCGAGGCTGGGTTTGCGATGCAGAAGGGTGTATGAAATACTTTGGGTGACGCCTTGCTGAGTACCTGTGGCTTCATTTGGGCAAGAGAAGAGCCCAACTATTTGAAGCGCTTTCTTAATCAGACAGAGCAATTCTCCAGTTCTGAATCCTTCTGAAGGACCTGCATCCTCCCCCTGCCGGGAACAGGAGGGCTGTATGCTACTGTCTCTGCAGGGCCATGGGACCACATCTTAGATTCACTCACAGTTTGAAACAAGTGTTGCCCTTCATTAAAGGCATTTCCATTTAAATACAGAACTGTGTTGCAAACATAATCAGAGGTTGAAGAGCAGGTCACAGGGGCCTTGTTCGCAGAGCCTCGAGTACGTCCTGCCAACGCGTGACTCACGGGACTTGCCTCTTGACTGAAGCTCGCTGCTTGCGTTTGTTTGAAGTGCTGCTCTGATCTGCAGTTCCTGTGGGCAGAGGAGTGATTTTTAGTCTCCTTTTTAGTCTCCTACTAATAAGATGTGTGTATTTTTGGAAGGAGTGAGTTTATTTGCGCAGCACATGCTGGAGGGTTTGAGCACCAGCTCCTGTTCCCTCGATGTCAAGTGCCTCCCGAGCAGGAACCTTCCTGAGGAATATAACCTTTTTTTTTTTTTTTTTTTTAATTCCCCTGTTTCACATGCACAACTGCAAGAGATTGGGAAGAAACAGTACTTTCCTTAAAGGTTTTCACATAAGCAAGTTTCTCCTGTCCTGTGATTGAACGATGTTAATGAGAACATTTGACAGTCCGTTTGCTTTTTGGCTCTGACCTGTGCAGCCATATTAAAGATATCCTGTTTATAATAGCCATGTCTTTCCACTGCATTGTTCAGCTGGAGGCAGCCCACATGGCTTTTCGTTTGTAAGTATTGTCCTCGGCTCCCCGTCCTTCCTCTCCCGCCAGCATGAGGGGATTTCAGACGGATTCTCTGGCTCTGAGCAGCGCGATCTATGCTTGCCCCGTGTTCAGTAACTTTTTACCATGTAGTAACAAAGAGGGTGCTGTTTTAGCTGCTCTTTTTCTGTACTGAAACTAGATGACTTTTATTTTTAAGGTGAATTTAAAAACAAAGCAAAAAACCTTTTTTGTTTTTGACATACAAACATAAAATAGTAGTCAAGTTAGATCGCAAAATGGTGTGCTGCTTTCCTTCGTGGTTATGAGCACTATGGCATTCTTGCATGCTATAATAAATGCTGATTCAGCTATATGCTCTGTGAGCCCTCAGGCGTTCCCAGGATTACACATGCAGTTTTCTTGGTATCGGGTTAGGCACGCTCTACAGCTCACTGCCAGGCCTCTGCTTTTCAGCAGAGGGCCGTGAGATGAGGCCTTGAACATCATCCTTCTACCTGGAGAGCAAACAGCAAGTACACTCCTCTGCTTTGGCGGGGAAAGAAAGCAGGGCTTGGGCTTTTGCAAGAACAAGAAAACAGGTTCCTGAAACTTTCCAACTGAACTCTGAACATTTTCTGAGTGAAGGGAACAGAATGGTGTATTTTATGTTTAGAGTTAACTACAAATTGTCTTCCATTTTATTTTCTCTTTGTCAGAAAAAATAAATAAAATCCAAAAAACCCAAGCCCCGGGCATTATAAAACATCTTATAAATTTAATTGAATCTAGGTTAGATTATGCACATGGTCCTTCTCATTATCTGTTCCTGCTTCTGGTACTTATTATGCCTGCTTTTTATTTATTTATTTATTTATTTATTTTCCCCTTTTAATTTAAATTAGGTAATTGCTCTCAGGCTATAAACTCTTATCTTCATCACAGGAAGTCCTAGTTTGCATTAATTACCTTGAATTGAAGCAGTGAGGCAACTGAGTTTTAACTGTCTTTAGGGTGAACTTGAGGTTGAACTGAAGTTGTCCTCTGTGTAGTTCTTAATCCATATTAAAATGTCCTTTTTTGCACAGTAAAACATTTCATGTTTAGATTTCATATGCTCAACAGAGCTTCTTGCACTCTGGTGCACTTAATCTCTTATTTGCTTGCTACCGTAGTATAAATGATTTGAATGGAACAAGTTGTTGATTCTTACATGAAGTCTGTACCAACTTGAAAATGTCAAATCACTGCACTGTATATGTAAACACCTCCATCCAGTAAACAGAATAATGGTTACATTCATCCTAACTGTTGTAATGCCTGGATTGATTATATTAAATGGAGACAATAGGACTTTAAATCTTTGCTCAGTAAATCTTTGAATGTCTTTTTCAGGAAGCAAGAAGAAGGAAAAGGAAAGGCCAGAAATTTCCCCACCATCAGATTTTGAGCATACCATCCATGTCGGCTTTGATGCTGTTACGGGAGAGTTCACTGTAAGTATACCTGCCTTGGAGTTGCTCGGAAAATAGACGTGGGTCAGTGCTGTAGTGAAGCCATTGTCATGTTTTAGAATGCAGTGTGAGTTAGTCTTCGTTTCTATCAAAGAAATAATTTTATTGTCTATTTGTACAGCATGCAGAGTAATGAGACTGTGACCTGTTAGTACTTCTGCAGTGTAAATGTAAGATCTGATGCTTTGTGTCACCTGGGAGAGCCTTCCCTGGGAAACCCTCTTCAGTTTACTTTCATTAGTGGGTAACACTGGTTCTGTTGAGCGCTTTTGTATTCCCATTCCTCACATCTGGCTTAATACACCTGAAAGAGGTGGTGTCATGTTGGCATAGTGATTTGTGTTGTGTCACCTATGGACATATGGCTCCCCATTAAAACCCCATCCTACTTGTTCATGTGTTTAAGGCTGTGCGTGTTATGCTTTTTATAGAGGATAGAAACTTGTTCTGCTTTTTAAAAATCTTTAAAATACTAGAATGATGCTTAAAATAGCCTATTTTTTCAGGGAATGCCAGAGCAATGGGCTCGGTTGCTTCAGACCTCAAATATCACGAAGCTAGAACAGAAGAAAAACCCCCAGGCGGTACTAGATGTGCTGAAATTCTACGACTCCAAAGACACAGCAAAACAGAAGTATCTGAGTTTTTCTGCTCCAGGTGAGATCCAAGTGTGTGCAAGACATATTGAAGAGGAGTTGGGTATTTGGAACACAGTCTTCCTCTCTTTCAGAATAAAAAATCAGATTGAAATGCTGAAAGAGCAAGGTACTTTTCAATGAGGAACAAATATTTGAAGATGGATTTAAAACTTACTGGAAACTGGCGTTGTCCAGTGAATTTCCTGTTTTAAGTGGAGAGGGGAAGAAATGGAACTGGATAATTCAAAATAACAGCCAAAATTAACTTTAATGGGCTGTGTTTATGAAGCTGGGGCTCTGAGTCTGTGATTAATTGGTTTCATGCTGGAGACCTTGCTCCTCCTGTCTGTGGCCGAAACAGCTATCTGTGAACTTGATGTCACCATGTAGTGACATCAGAGATGCAAAATAAGTTGTGGCTCCTAGATTGGGAGCTATGTGGGGGGGCTGAGAGAATGACTGCCCTACAAACAGACGCAGTTTTACCTGGTTTTCTTCCAAATTATTTCTGAAAATAGCTTAGTAATAAGGCTTTGTAATATTCTCATTCTTGATTCAAGATACTGCTCAGGGAACAGAAATATCCATTTGATCCTGATTTTACATCTCAGTGAGACAGAACACATAAGTGTGACAAGCAGTGCTCAATTTGGAAAACTGTGTATGGGTATGCAAGAGAGGTGAAGAGCAAGTTGGGAAATGAGTGGGTTTGCCTACCCTTAGGGGAGGATTTTAGAAACTTACAACTTCCTTCTGCATGGTCTTGCAGTGCAATACTGGTTTCTCTCATTTGTGACCATGAAATTTTGCTTTCTGAGAGATTAAAAAAAAAAAAAAAAATCTCCAAAGTGGTCTGTGTTCTTTACTCTGTAAAGTTCACTTTTTATTATTTTTCTGATGATTTTATGTATTCTGTTATTTGTCCTATTTAGAAAAAGATGGTTTCCCTTCAGGAACACCAATGGTGAGTGTGTTTACTATTCTTTGTATCTTCTTAGGCGCATATAAGTTCAGGTCTTCTCTATTTGTTATATATTGAATCTTGCAGTATAAAACAAAATGAGAATCTTTTCTGTGGAACAAAAACATAAATCAAGGGGTCAGCAGAGCATATTTCACTGGAGCAATAGTATTTGAGTCTTGTAATAAAATGTAATAGGGCACTTAAACTTAAGCCACTCAACCTATTCTTTTCTTTTGACATCGGTAAGAATTCTTTTCTCGGGGGGGGGGGGAGCAAGTCTTTAACAGTGTGGGGGAGACAATTTTTGTTTATTTTCTTTTTTTTTTTTTTTTTTTTTTTTTAACTTTGGTAAAAATGTAGACCAATGCCAAAGGTTCAGAACCATCAACAGCTGTGGCAGATGATGATGAGGATGATGAAGAAGCTCCTCCTCCTGTTATTGCTCCACGGCCAGATCATACAAAATCGGTGAGCAGCTGTAAAATTTACAGTGCAGACCTGCATTTCTCAGTATTGCAGAACTTTTTCTACTTCTGTTTTCTAGCAAAGTGTTATATTTGTGAAATGAGCTGTTGTAAGTTTTTAGGAAAAAGTTCTTTTTTTTTTTTTTTTGAGTTTTCTGAGAAAATGCCTAATTTCTGGATATCAGTTGAATCAGAAATCCTGAAGTTAATACTGATTTGCTTGTCAGCTTGTGTTGAAGGTATCCAGCTATGCTTATCCTTCAACCCAACATGCGAGGAGGAGGCTTTTTAGTCCTAAAAACTGCAGCTAGTTTCTATAACTTTTCACGGTACGGTGGTACAAGTGTAGTGTATTTGATTTTCTTTATTTTATTTGATTGCAGTGTGATAGCCTCACCAAATATACTACCTAAACCCAAAACAATTCAAATTTAAGATTTGAAAGTTTACTTCACTCACAAAGTTGTCAGCATTACATGAAAAGTTAAATGCTTAAGAAGTTGTTCATTAAGTTTTAGTGTAGTTGTCCTGAACTACACACCTTGTTAATAATGTCCCAGGGATCCCACTTACTCCAGCTCATTCTGTTGACTGTGGTAGGTGTATATTTTGCTGCTCTGCTGCCCGCTTATTCTCGCTCCAGGAGTGTGAATGTGAATTTTGTTTATTTGTGAAGTGATACTGCTTTATAATTGCCCACTCTGGGTATGTAGACACATACAATGTGACAGGTCTACAGTTTGATATTTCTAGAGTAGCCGCATATGTGTGTGAACAGCTTAGGAGGAAATTAAATAAAGCTCCAAGAAAATCCCCTAAACTGGGGGCAACTGGTAAATTTCTGAGGGTCTCATGCTTCTTTTCATGGTGAAGCATAAATCTTTTTCCTTTAGATCTTAGTAGTAGTTGATCTTGCTATTAAATAGTGATTTCTGTTCTGTTAACTAGCATGGGGGTTATAAAGAATAAACAGAAAACCTACAAAACGTCTGTCTGTCTGGAAGTTAATCTCCTAGCATCTGCTCTGTTCACGAGGTGTCTGGGTCTTTCTTTCAGAGGTCAGTAAGGTTGCCAGCATCTTGACTTACTGGACTTTAATGTTTCTGAAGTCTAATTTCTGCCTCCGACCTGTTATGTAAAATGGTGCTTAGGGATCTTTGAAGAACTGGGATTGTTTTCAACTGAAGGTCAATGATTGCAAAGAAAACGCTTAGGTAAATGGTCTCTCTTAACAGATTTATACACGGTCTGTAATTGACCCCATCCCTGCACCAGCCAGTGACACATCTGTTGACAGTGCAACGAAATCAGGTGATAAGCAGAAAAAGAAGACCAAAATGTCAGATGAAGAGATCATGGAAAAACTACGTAGGTGTTTTTTATTTCAGATAAACAAAGACTTTAGGACTGGGGGAGGAATATTAAGTTTTTGCCCTCATCCTCATTTTTGTGTAAGGGTTGTGTGAATACTGTGCTTTATTGGTTTTGTGTCAGACAGTGGCTGAGAGAGCTGCATTCAGAAGTTTTGCCAATTTATATGCTTCAGAGCACTATTGGGCAAAAAAATTTGTAGAACAGTTTTCTTCAGTTGAAGTTCAGTTGTGATAATGTGCTCTACGTGTATAATATAACCATAATAAAACAAAATTGTTTCTGCTGTTGCTTGTTCCATAGTCATCTTGAAGATAATTTTTCACAATGTTAATGTTCCTGTGCTTAAGTTGAGAACTGACTAGTTTCTGGACTAGGGTAAACTAATGGATTTGTCATAACCTCGTACTGGGTTTTGCTACACAGAAGACTATCATTAAATTGAGATACTAGGGGAAATAGCATGATCTGTCTTGTTAAGAGACAGATACCTAGCATAACGATTGTCTGAAGTTGGGCCATTTGTGACTGGAACTGAATCAGGAAGCTTTGGCTGTTCATGCATCAGCCTTTACTACTTGAGCTGACCCACTCCTGGAGGTATCTTGGCCAGGCCAGCCCTACTAAAGGGAAACATCAGGATTGACTTCTTGTTTTGTTGTTGTTTTTTTTTTTTTTTTTTTTTTTTTTAGGCACTATTGTGAGCATAGGAGATCCCAAGAAAAAATACACCAGATATGAAAAAATCGGGCAGGGGTAAGTGTTCACCCCAACTTTTATTCCCAGTAAGCCAGTGTTAAAAGTGGTGTATTGTTCTCTATCTGATACTATCGTGTAGCTACCACTTACTGAAGCAGGCAGAAATGTTGGCTGTGCTAAGCAGTGATAGATGGTGAAGGCTTTACACAGTGGTGGAAACTTTGAATTGTCTCTTTTAATGCAAAAGTGCAGCTCTGTAACTTCTCACTGGGTGTATCTAGTTCTCTCCTCTCCCAGTAAGATGCGTTCATCAGTTTTGTAATAACACTGCTGAATAGTGTGAGGGCACGTCAGAAGGCTTTCTGTATGCTAAGCTAACAATACTATAACAATACTAAGTTGTTATTCTAGTGGTCCTCTGAATTCATCTGAGAAAAAAGTATATACAACTTCTAGCTTTTCCAGCTTTGATTATATATATGCCTAACTCCTACTGTATACTTTCTAAATAGGTCTGTGTGCGTTTGTGGGTGGGCTTCCCCTGGGGGAAAATGAAAAGTAAAACCTACTACAGAAAGGCCTGCCCAGCTCAGCTGATCATAGGAAGCAGCACAAGCTCTGGGGGTTTAGACATCCTGAATGCAGGAGGTGTAGCTGGTGTCAGAAGAGAGCGTATTTGTGATTAGTTTTGTTTGAACTGACTGGCATTTCTATGATACCACTTACTTCTAATAGCCTTCTTTTTGATAAAGCTCTTGCAACATTGAAAGCCGACACAATTTTGTGTTTGCGATTTGTCTGTTCCTGTGCATGTTTGTTACACAGAGAGATGCAACTGGCTGTAACGTTTTTCTTTTTCTTCACCAGGGCTTCAGGTACAGTTTTCACAGCTATTGATGTGGCAACGGGGCAGGAGGTAAGATTTCTGTGTTCATTGCAATGAAAATACTTTTCCTGTGTAAATGTTCTTCTGTAGGTGGCCGAAATGATTTGACTAGATTTCTTTCTGTGGTTTCCATCTCTGCTATCACCTCTCAGAAGAATGTTTGTCAGAGTAATTTGTAACAGTTTGTGCCTTGTTCTCTAGTAATCAGATGATGAAAGCTAAAAATAGTTTTGTCTTTCCACTGAAAAGCAGAGGGAGTGAGATGTTCCAGAAATGGGTTTTGAAAACAGTTTATCCTTCAAGAATTGCAGGCAACAGTGTCCTGCATTTTCAGAAATAAAACTTTGTTTAGTCTTTGAACGCTTGTTCTCTAGTCCTGTCTCAGTAGAGGGGATGGATGCGCCTCAGCAACCTGCTCCATGTTGGCTGTACTTTAAGCGAGGGTTTGGACCAGATGACTTCCAGAGGTCCCCTCCAATCTTAGTTATTTTGTGATTCTGTGCCACAAGTTCTCTTCTTTTAATTCCCTTGGCAATATGATAATGATTGTTTCTACAAGATTATATTGGTTCTTGTGTTTGGTTTTGGACTCGTGGGTAGGTTATCTTATAAAACTCTGAACTGCTTCTTCAAAGCGTCGTAGCTAACGTAACTGGGACAATTCTTCTCCATTTTAAAGTCTGGAATACTTGTCCTGGTTAGCTTATTTCCTGGACAAGATAGGTCATTATCTTCCCTTCTCTCTCTGGGATAGTTCATTGGCTTAATTGCTTTGAGAGGAATTCCTTCTGCCTCCCAGCATTCCCTATACCCAAACACTAATTTGGTCAGAATATAGAAAAACAAATTGCCTTGTCTTGCATTGGAAAGCTTATACTTTCTCTCTTAGTTGCTACACGATTCTCTTCTGCTTTAGGCCTGTTGATATGAAATTGGGCGAGTATCTTTTTATCTCCTGAATGTTTCCTTTGCTGTCTCTTCTGGCCTTTGTTATTGTTTGTGGATCTTTTCAGCTGTAAGAGGATGATGTTGGCTATGGGTGCAAGTTGTACACTCATCAAGTTGTATTCTTTTAAGTTGTATGCTAACAAATAAGTAACTTGCCAGCCACAAGCTGTGCTAAACTCCTTTAATCCTGTTACAGAATTTCTTTTAACTTTTTACTGTATTAAGAATGACCAAAAGGTTTTGATACTGAGGTTTTGAGTGATTGCTGTTTTATTTTGTCCTATTCAGGTTGCTATTAAACAGATAAATCTGCAGAAACAGCCCAAGAAGGAGTTGATTATTAATGAGATCTTGGTAATGAAGGAGCTAAAGAACCCCAACATAGTCAACTTCCTGGACAGGTAAATGCAGACAGCATCAAGAGGTTATAACTTGATATAGTTACACAGACCCGGAATTCCTGTACCTAAAGGTCTTATAAGCAAACGAGACTGTATTTAGACTGTCATCTAAAGAAAAAAAAAGAAATCTGTTATAGGGAATGGTCTTGATGATTCAGTAAGAAGGCTTCTTCTGTCATGAATGCAGTGCTACATGTATTTGGGGATCAGTGGTGGACAAGAGCACAGCTGGAGTAATGCTTGTGTTGTGCATGAGATATGTAGGGTGTTATCCTGCCTGTTTTAGGTAATAAGAAGCACGCAGTGCTTATTGTCATCATTTACATTTCAGGCTACCTTCCAGAGATTAACTTTCTTTTACTGTTTGTCTTGAAGTGCTTATGAATTATTTCATTGACTAGCTTCTATCAGTCATTTTTCAGTTCTTGATCTCTTGATGGCAAACGGGCATGCTCTTCCTTTTTCTATTTGTAGTTACCTTGTAGGAGATGAATTGTTTGTGGTGATGGAGTATCTAGCTGGAGGCTCACTAACAGATGTGGTCACAGAAACTTGTATGGATGAAGCACAGATTGCTGCTGTTTGCAGAGAGGTGAGTATTACAGTTGAACGGTAGAGGAATGAAGGTACACTCAATTCCCTTAGGTTTTATCGTACACTTAGGTTAGGACTAATTGCAACAATTGCTGTTGGAGCCATTGAGTTAGGAAGAATGAATGATAATGAGAGCAGAAATCAATATTAAAATTGGAGAAAATAACAAAATGAGTTTAACTCACAAAATTGGAGGGTTGCAAGTTGTAACACAGAAGAGCTATGGCAGTTTTTGAGCTGGGTGTTTGGGAATGTTAGGTGATGGAGCAAATAAAGATTTTGGTTTTGGTACCTGGGTTGCCTAGTCCTGCTCACAATGTTAACAGAAAGATATTAATAATGTGGACTGAAGTTCAAGGAAGAGCAATGAAGCAATTTATCAGCTGAAAAGAATGTCTTTATTTTAACTTTGACTAATGAAGAATATTCAAAGGCACCAAAAAGAAACTGAGTATTCATATATAGGTAATGTAGAAAGTAGAGATGAGAACATATTTAAGAAAAAGAAAAAAGCCTGAAAGCTTTGGAGTGTTTCCCAGAAGGAAGAAGGGGAACTGTGTTTGCTTAGAGTGTGGAAAAGGATCTGAGGAAACAGGAATACTTTAAGAAACATGTACTAAAATAAAGTGAACTTGATGCAGACTATCCCTTTCTCATTTTAGTAGTTTTCATAGTGTGTGAAATCTATAGTTCTGTGACAGTTAAACTTTCTTTATGGATTTCTCAGAAAAATAATTCTCCGGAATATTGTAGTTGGAATAATTTTAAGATTTCAGTAAGATTTCAAATGGAAGAGTTGGAAATAGCTGATATCACAATTTATCAGTGGTTTCTGCCCTGAGTCAGTGTGCCAGCATGCAGCTCAGCCTTGATTTATCATGGCGGAAGGAGAAGTAATTGTATTATCTGCTGTGCAGGAGAAATTTAGGCTTTTTAAAAAACCCATTTGACTATATCAACATGACATCTGCTTTTGATGACTCACCAAAAGGGAGGGGAGGGAAAGCAAACTTGTACATTAACGTGTATGGACAGGTAATGGTTTCCTGAGAAGCCAGAGCTGGAAGCAGAGAACTGAAAGTAATTATTTACTGCAACAGTAATTAACTTTTCTGAGGAAAAAGTCTAATATTGAACTATAGTACTTCATCAAAACTCTACTGCCCAGTATGTTAGATACACTTCATTCTGCAAATCAGTGCTACTTTGCTAAAGCAAATGAGGACACAAAAAACTCACTGGGGACTACATCCATGCCAAGTTGCAAATGGTAAATGTTCTGCTTATATTAAAAGAGAAAAATTTTACAATTTTTTTTTTTGCCTTTTATTCTCAAATAGCAGAAGTAAATGTCATTATGTTTTTAGGCAGAAACTTAGTGTGAATCTAAAAACAATGCAAAAACAGTATTAGTGACTTTCATAATGAAGATGTTTTACAGCCTTCACTGCAGGAGAAGTTGCATGCATGTTGAGAATGAAGTCTCACCAGTTCCTCTTGGTGAGACTTCAGGCTAAAAAGCTCTCACTTATATTCTTTATGGTTCCTCTGTAGAATTTGTGGGATGTACCAGAAGTAACATCTGGGATTTTTGAGAGCATCTTGGGTGATGACTGGGTGACGAGGAGTTTAATTTATGCATTTGTTAAGATAGCAGAGAAGCTCCATAGTTAAATGATTTTTGACCTCATGAGATCTAGAGAGTATTTTTTAGTACAAGAGCTTCCTCTGCTGGTTATTTTAAATAATACCTGTTATATTTTTGCACTCAGCGCTGGCTGAGGGTGTAAGCATTGCTTTTGAGTTTGTGTTCACATACACAAATTGTGTTTCCATATGCTGAATATTTTTTTTTTCCCATCCAGTGCTTGCAAGCGCTTGAGTTCCTACATGCCAACCAGGTCATCCACAGAGACATTAAGAGTGACAACGTGCTGTTAGGAATGGATGGATCGGTTAAACTAAGTGAGTACCAGACAATTGTTTCAATGTTCTATTTTCCCTTTCCCAGTAAACCTTGACTCAGAGAGTGTAAATCGGTAGAAGGAGAGTTGGCAGGGAAATTTGAGGTGAATTTTTATTGACTATGAGTAATAGAAATTCATTCTGTGTTATAAAATGTATAACTCGCAGGTAGCAAGTATTGAAATTCTGAGGGCCCTAAGAGTAAGGCTGTGAACGTGTTAGACCGGAAGGATGTTGAAGCAAACCTGTTGCCACATGAATACATTGATAAATATGAAGTAACTGGCACCATACAGTGAAGCAAAGATGCAAATGATTGCAAGAGAAAAGTTGCAGTTAACTGCCGTTGCTTTGTTAGTCTCTTCAGGTTGTCATGACTTGCTTTTAATGTTTTGCCCTTTTCATCAGAAGGCCACTAACAAGAACATTGTACATTATTAACCATTTATATTGCAGTCTAGTCTTATGCTGCGCCTGTACTGGGTCTCCTTTTCTTGGACTGAAAGTGTAACACACTTTCATTAATATAATCATGAAATGACAAAAGAAACTACTTGTTTTTCAGGTAATTGTTATGCATGCATGGACTTGTGTACAGTAAGTCAGTTTCTGGTGTGTGTAAACGTGTGTGGCAATAAAAAAATGTGAAATCACTTGAAGAAGCTGTCAGGACTGTTGAGAGAGAAGTGTATTATCTGACTTCTTGGTATGCAGGAATGTGCAAAGCATAAAGCGGCCACAGAGTTAAGAGATGGTGTTTTTACAGTTGGGTAGGAATTTGAAATGCCATGAAAATGTATCTCAGCAGTATTCCTTAGTCTAGATGGTTTGCAGTCTCATATTGTTTATGAGATGGAGTGTGAAGCAAGATTACGAGCAACCTGATTTGCTTACCAGCATTGTTGGATGCACTGCTTGCTTGCATAGGAGGTTTTGGTTTTTTTAGGCGTGATGTGTTTGTGCACAAACTGTGTGGATTCAGAGGCTGAAGATAAGTGAATAGGTACCGTAGAGGATGTGGCTGAGAAGAGTTAGCTGGAGAAGGCTCAAAAATGTAAGAGCTGTCAAAGCAAAGCAGAGTGGCAAAAGGACAGGGTTAGCAGCCTATGTAAAGAAGCATTAGCCCCAGGAGATTGGGGGAAGATGAGGAGCAAGGAGAGACAGGAGAAAACAGGAGTCAGCTGTAAAAACGTCCTATATGAAGGGGAGGTATTGTAATCAGTGTTGAGACTAGCACTTATTTGGCTGTGTGCTTTATAGAGCTTCTAGCAGTTGTTTAGGGGGGAGGGTGGAAGAAGTTGCACCATCTTTTCAAGCTCTTCCTCTTCTCTGGTTGAGTCTGGCTTCCGGGAGACTGGGGACAGGAGAAGTAAGGGATACCAGTCTGCCTGTCACCACTACGTACCTACACACACTACTGGTTGGTGAAACTGGGTTCTGCATCTTGCCTGTCTTTTCTCTCCTTGCTGTTGGCATGGTGCTGAAGGCCTCGTTGGTAGGTCAGGAGACATACACTGCTGCTGCTTCTCTTGTGTGTTCATTGAAATAAGCTGTGCTTTGAGTTGAGTATGACACCTTGATAAAGGCCAAGAAGTGCTGGTGACAAACTCAGTGACTCCTTTAGGTTTGATTTTTTTTTTTGTTTGGTTGGTTTTTTTAAGGCAGCATTTTGACAATCAGGGTGGGGGTAGTTCTTTGTTAAATTGTCCTCTTGATACAACTTAGCATTTTCATGACTGTGGCTCTTTTGTTAGCACTGCTTGGCATGACACTTTCAAAATCAACTTGAAATTTTAAATTCTTTCTCTCTCTCTTTCTCTCTTTCTCTCTCTCAAACTTAGTGTCAATGATAAGGTAATATCTGTCTCCTGCCTTAACTGTGTTCTTATTGATGCTTTACATGCCTGGGAAGTGGGAGTGCTGCAGCTGGATAAAGTAACATGATGGAACATGCATTGCTGCTGCACCTGAAGGCTATAGGAATAGGTGACTTTTCTCGTTTTCTTGAGTGTGGTTGTTCTCTTTGGTAGTTACCTTGTGGAAAGGTTTGTTTGTCCAGGTTCCTTCTGCTGAGTGGGGTAGCACTGCACTTATCTGAAGCCTTGTTTCCATGTCTCTGTCAGCTGTAGTACCTGTATTTGATGGCCAAATTGCTGTGAAATGTTGAAATCGATAGCTGCACAAATAAAATCTGTTTAGTGGGGCAGAAGCCGTGGTTTGTGGATTCGTTTTTTCTAGTTCAGGCTGTATAACATACCACGAGCAGAACACTTGCCTTCTGTGTTCTGCTTGATTACTTTTTTTGGCTGTTACGTAGGCTTCTTGAAGGAAGGACTGGGCAAAATACTGTTCTACAGGGTAATACTTGTATCCCTTTTTCAGAGGACAAAAAGCCTTATCTTCATTCCACAGAATTCTGCCCTGCTTAAACGCCTTCAGGTTTTGTATATCTTGCACGTTGGATTTTGTAATATGGAGAATGTAGGGGAGGGTGGGGGGAGAGACACCCCCCCAAGCCCCTCTCAAGTGTAGAGGAGTAAAATATATGTGTAGGAATAGAGAAGTCTTCTAGGAAGCCCAGTTACTTGGTGTGCACCAATTTAACTTCTTAAAATTCTGTTATCCTACAGCCGACTTTGGTTTCTGTGCTCAGATCACCCCAGAGCAGAGCAAGCGCAGCACTATGGTTGGAACTCCTTACTGGATGGCTCCTGAAGTGGTCACACGGAAAGCATACGGCCCTAAAGTGGATATCTGGTCTCTGGGCATCATGGCTATTGAGATGGTGGAAGGAGAACCCCCATACCTCAACGAAAACCCCCTGAGGGTAAGAAGCCAGATGTGGCTAGAACTGTTTGCAGGTGTTTACCATGTGAACGTTTTCAGTAATTGTTCATTAATAGTACATTGAGAAGAAAATGAAACAAAAAAGACAACAAGCTTCAGCAGTGCAAGAAAATTTCTCCAAAAGGAAGACAGCTGTCTTGAATTTGCAGTCAGGCCTACCCTGAATTTTTCTGTTTAGAAGATGAGTACCTGCTTGTAACTAAAACATTGGACTTTGAACTCAGTCTTCTGTGATAGTTAGGGAAAGTAAATACATTAGGTTATGAAAAATGCTGCTTGTGTCAGAATCTGATATTTTCTTTGCCAAGGTAAGTACCTGTTGCCAAAAGATTTTGAACATTATTTTGCTAGTAGCAAGAATAGGTCATGACTGCCTATAATTGTGGCATTTTTACAGTTTTTCGTCTCATCAGGGAGAGAAATAGGCTGCAGAGCCTGTTCTCATCTAGACTAAGGGATTGCTGCTAGGTAGGTCAGTTTGGCATCTTTTAAAGATTTCGCTTGGTTACACAATGTTCCTTATTTTACAGGCTTTATATTTGATAGCAACTAATGGCACACCAGAGCTGCAGAACCCCGAGAAACTGTCCCCAATATTCCGAGATTTCTTGAACCGATGTTTGGAGATGGATGTAGAGAAAAGAGGATCAGCCAAAGAATTGCTACAGGTGAGAATCAGCTGCTTCTCACAGTCTGAGATACAGAAGCCACAAGTAAGGTCAGCCTGTGATAAACCTCACTGTAGACTGGCAGTCTCTTTTTTGTGATTTCTTCTGAGGACTCTAGTGGAGAGCAGTTGGTAGGAACTACAGTGATCAAAGGTTGTAAAATATACTCTGAAGTCTTTTGGTAATCTGTGCCTTCTTTCTGCCACTGCTAAAGCATCCAGCAATTTACAAACTTACTGTAATAGAGCCATTGAAGTGAGCAGAATGGGACCGAGAGAAGATGTTTGAGCCGGAAACCTCTTTGTAGTGAATTATTGGAAAAGGAGAGGCCTAGGCTCTTTTGGGGTGAGGAGGAATGATTATCAGGCTTGAGGTGCTCTGGATCTGTCCCTTCAGGAGCTGGGTATTGATAGCTTTTGCATTGTTTTTCATACCTCAGGATGAGAAGGGCTGTGTAGATGTATAGCTTTTACTGGCTTTTTAAACTATCTCTTTCGCTAATTTACTGTGTTTCTCTCTTCCTGGCAGCATCCCTTCTTGAAACTGGCCAAACCTCTGTCTAGCTTGACGCCACTGATCTTGGCAGCCAAAGAAGCAATGAAGAGTAACCGCTAACATTACTGCCACAGCCTTCAACCTTTTTTTTGTTTGTTTGTATTTTACAAATCTTTATAATATATGAAATTGTTACACTTCTGGGGGGAGGGAAGGGATTTTGTGGGGGGGAAACCATCTGCAAAAGGGAAGAAACTCTCATCCAGAAGACGCCCAAAATAAATTGTGGTGACTCTAGCGATCCCTGTCTGGGGTCCAGAAGGAATTGAGGACTGAATTACTGGCCTTTTTTTTTTTTTTTTTCTTTTTTTTTTTTTCCTTCTCCTGCAGACAGCCCAGAAATGCCACTTACTGTGCCCGGGGTTTTAAGGGTTTTTAACGACTTTGCTGTAACAGCTCCCATTCATTGTACCCTTTTGGGTACTTTCAATACTTGAATGACAGATTCAAGCTTTCAGAGAGCAGTACTAATTTTACCTGCTGATCTCTCTCATTCTCCTCTTCCTCCCCTCTACCTGTTTACTTTTAAATCGCTCTAGTAAGCTCCCATATGACTCCAATAGATTCATGGCAAGTGTGACAAATGTGAAGGTACATCTTGCCCCTCATTTCTTTTACGGATTAGCTGTTACTGTACTGTAGAATTGACAGCTTTGCTACTTAAGAAATCATCATGTATTGAGATGTGTTTTGCTTTTTAAGATGAATATGGAGAGAGGGGGAAGAGAAGTATTCAGCTGTTTCTCATATGCCTGTGCTCTGTGGACTTTTAATCAAAGATGTGGCCTCTTTGTAGAAACTTAATGATTGGTCAAGTCTTTGGATGTCAGTTTATGGATATGTAGGTAGTGATCAGATACTTTATTTATGATCAAATGATCAGCTATAGTCAGGGCAAGAAAAGAAATTCCAGCTCTCTTCCTGTCTGCTCCTTTTTTCCCATTAGACTTGCTGGACAGAAGCTTAAGGGATAATGTGCTTGGTGCGGTGGGTGGTTCGAAAATATGTATTGTATCTATGCTCTGATTTGGGCTTTGGAAGTTATGCTGGTGCCTTTGACTTTATTTTACATTTCCCTTCTTTGTATCAAATACATTTTTGTATATGTTGTAATTTTTTTCCCCAAGCAAATAATGCATCAAACTATGGAGTTGTCAGAATTTAAGTATTAGAGCTATTTTTTCCAATTTTGTATGTGCTCCATTTGTACTAATGAAATCAGAAGATCAAATAATCAGATCTGAGGACACTGAAGATACAGGATTTTTTTAAATATGATTCAAACAGAAGATTATGAACACCTGGAAATGCCAAAGTGCTGTTCTGAGAAGGCAAAGGCTCAGAGGGGAGAACAGTGCCATCAGATGTCCATGGGGCTTATTTGACTGCCTAGTTCGAGGCTGAGCGGACATGACGTGTCATACCGATCCTTTCTCACTAAAGACGTTGGATCAGCTAGAATGGCTGAAGTCAAACATTCAATGTAAGAAAAAGTGCCTCCCTCTGAAGGACAGTGAGCAACTTGAGCGGTTGAGTTCTTGGGGTGTTACCGGGGGAAAGTGTAGAAGAGCCTGTGCCCCGGCTTCTTCTAGTGATACAGTCTATGCATTTCAACTTCCCCAACAGTTTAATGATGAGCCAACTGTAGTTACAATGTGCCAAACGATTCTGTGAAAGAATAACCGTTACTTTAGTGGGATTTTATTACGTTCCCAGTGGGGCAGGACCTGGGACGGATAGGGTTATGGCTGGGTATGGACGGCAGACCCTGAATAAAAATGTTTTGCACACTTTTACAAACATTGCTGGCAGAAGATAGAAGTCATTTTCAGATAATTTTGGTATTTGTACAGTGATAAAGATAAATAAGTTTTGGGGACTGGTAGCCAAGGTATTGCAAAACCAACTTCCAGCTGAGAGTGGCTGCCAGAACAGCAGAGGCCATTTGTGTTGATGGTGGAGGGGAAGTGGGGCTAGGGTCTTCCAGTGCTGCTGTGACTCACTAGCATCTAGGAAATGGCATGATACCAACAAGGTGCCTTGTTGTGCAGGGCACTGCAGTATCGCAGTTCAGCTTGCATTCTGCTCTGGTGCGGTAGTATAAATTTACGTCAGATAAATTATGTTAACTGCTCCATCAAAGGAATAAATCCCTCTAGCTGTAAGTGTAAGAATAGTTATGCTTTTAAATTTGAGGAAGTGTCTCATTCCAGGCAAGTAAATCTAGATGCGTTTCCCAGGCAAAATGTATGATGAGCCATGGACACTGTAAGCACTGTAATGGCGATGCCCCCAGCTTGCGTGCATCTGGCTCCCTGATCAAATGAAGTAGCCAGGAGGCTTGGCTGAGATAAAAAACCTGTCGTACTGATGGTTCCCTCTTTGTCCGTTGCTGGCAATGGACTTTGTGAAACTCCTTGTGCCAGAATTAAACTGGGAGCTTTTCTTTCTTCTTTCTTTTTTTTTCTTTTTTTTTTTTTTTTTGGATGGCACAATCTAGACAGTAAGATAACTTGTGATAAATTTAGGTTTTTTTAGAATAGAAAAACATGAAATCATAAGTAATTTTAACTTATTAGTTCACTTTTATTGATGAATGAGAATGGTTTAAAACATATATTACAAAATTTGTCCAATTTAGTCTACTTAAGAGATGATTTCCAAACTTTCAGTGACCTTAGCGCACAAAACCTGGGCGAATCCAGAAGTTACCAAAACATATCTCAGTGCTTGCTGTGTGACCTGGAATGGTGTTTAGCTCTGAAGTTGAGAAGTGTCCCCATCTCCCCTTCCCCACGCAGCAGTTTTATTGTTATGTGGTGAGGTTTCTCACCCGCCGCTGCCAGAAGTCGGGGCCAAAGGTGGAGTTGGCAGAAGAGGAGAGCCAGGAGAATGTTGCCGTACTGTGCTTTTGTGTCTTAGGGGTCAGGCATCGCTTTTCTAACGATTGTCAGCTGGATGTGTCTGCAAGATTAAAAAATGCAAGCCGTATTTTTTTTTTTTTTTTTCCCCTGAAGGGAGCAGGTTAGCGTCTTCAAGACTTGCTGCAGGGCTGTTCAACTCTGCTGTGTCACTAGGGCAGACAGAGACCAGCCAGAGTTTGAGTAAATGATGATAAGGGAAGGACTGCATCTGAAAGCGCTGGGATTTGCGCTCTCTTGGGTGCCAGCATAATATCCTAGTCAGATTCTAAGCAAATATGCATGTGATACATATGTAATCATGTGATACATAAGTGTAATGCACAATGGCATGGTTAGGTGGGTGTACGAAGCCAGGCAGTTTATTGCTGAGTTGCAAGTGTGCAAGGAATGCGTGACTCCTGGGATTTTCTTGTTATCATAGAACCAGACTTTTCATGAGAAGCAACCATGGCGCTGGGAATGTGCACTTTGACCTGCCTTAGGTGTTAACGAGACTGATTGTAGGCTTCCCCCCAGCTCTCCGGTGCAGGGACGTGCAAAAGGTATGGCTAGAGCAGAAGGGAGATAGTGGGTCCCTTTGTCAGAGGGGATGGTGGGTGGGCTGGGGACGGAGCAAGAAGGTTGTTAAGGGTCTCTCCAGCTGGAGTTGACTAAATAAATGTCTCTGGTCCGTTTTTCCCTCTGTTCCTCACACTGTCAATGGAAATGGAAGTAGGTGCAAGCTTTCTTTTTATTTTTTTTAACTGTCTTCAGATTTTAATGTTGCCTTTTGTGTAATTTAATCCCATTATGTTATTTAATTGTTACTGCAATATTAACTACTGTATTTGTTGACTTTGTTTAATAACTGTTCTTTCAGGGCTAGAAATAAACTTTTAAAAAACATTTGGTTTTTTTCCCCCTTCCCTGTCATGAGTTTATACCTTCTAAGAGAAGAGCAGCTGAAAAGAGTACATGTTTAGATGTCTTAATGAGATTAACAGAATGTATTTGTAATTAAGCTTCTTATGAATGCTTTAATTATGATGGATATAATTTTGTGCTATACTAGCTTGTCCTATTTCTTTTAAAACTTTATTACTCACCAGTGTCTGTACCAAACTCATGATAACTGCAAGCTTTCCTTGCTGCCACACACTGCTGGCAGATGGTTATGCCTCCCGCAAAATGCTCCAGATAACTGAGAGGAGGAGAGCAGCTCTGAAACACCCTTTTCACCCACCGTGGAAGAGAGATTCCTTGCTGCTCTTGCGAAGGGAGCAAAGCGAAGACCAGCCTAGTTCATCACCATCGCATCTTCCACTATTCATTTGCTGTAAGATAGCCTTTTGGTAGTGACCGGGGTGGGACTGATGGGCCAGTAAACTGCGATTGTGGCAATATGATGATGTTCCAGTAACTATTCTGAACAAGGCTGCTTTATTTTGCATCGTGAATATCATCCAGTATCCTGCATATAAACATTATGGCATAGGAGACACGGGGAATGAGCTGTCCAGGTGCCTGCTTGGAAGACGCTGCTCCTGGTTCTGCACCGTCCCCCCCGATCAGCGTTTGAGTGGCAGAGCCAAACACGGCAAGGACGCTGCGTGTCAACAGCTCGCCTAGGACTTGGGATGAGATCAATGGTGCCTGTTGGTAGGCTGCGGAGACTCACTCATGTTTTTCATCAAAACTACAAAAATGCTGTGGCGTGTTGGCATGGCAGTCTAGCTAAAGAAAAGGACATCTAAATGAATTTACTTTGGGTTTGAGACCGGTTCAGTTGAAATCCAGATGAAGTTTCTGTCTCAGTTGTGAATGTCAAGGACTCATCATATCGTGTGTTTCCCATGTGTTATTGGGAAATCATCTCTTCCCCTTTCTTGCATGTTGTACAAGCTTTGCTCATACCACTGACAAAGGGAAATGAAGAAACCACTCTTCTTCAGAAGCCTTTTCAACCAGACATGAGAATGTTGTTTTGCACAAAGCACTGTCTCTTCAGGTTAATTGATTTGTTGTAGTATCTTTGTCTTTATATATAATTGACCCTTTATGCATTTAAACTGATGTTCTCTAAATCTGCATTTAAGTGATTTTGCATTTAATTTATGGGGGGAAAAGTTGACAAGAGGAGGGAGAAGGTGCTTAGTGGAACTCGCTAATTATCTGGATATTGGTACTTGTGCTGCTTGAAGGAGAGCAGAGTTTTGGCTGAATGTGGTTTGCACAAGTTGAAAGTTGCTAGTCTTTGCTTGGTAAATCTTATTAAGTCTTGTGTGAACTTGCTCATCCCTTGCATATACCTGGCCTAGACTAAAACCAAGAGCAGCCCTATCTTTTTGGATCCCTTTATTCAAGACTGGGTATTTAACACATTGTTTTTCAAGATGGTGAAGCTGGGGGCAGTGATTTCTCCCTTTCAGGGCTGCTGTTTGGTTAGAGTGAGTTTACCACAAAGCTGAGCTTATTTGGACTGTGCCAGCAAGACACTGGTTAAAACCAGGATGGCTAAAAACTGAAAAGGATCTTCATTTCTAATTAGTGTTTTCGCAGCGGTGCCTGAAGATAGGTGTTGGGTTTCAGTACAGTTTCGCGTGGCTCGTGTGCAAGCACAGCAGGTGTCTGCAAATGCCTGCTCCCAGGGATTTGTACAGCTGCATTTTTTCCTGTTTTTATAACTTGCATTTTCCTCTGAAGATTGTTTTTAATAAAAATGGCCATCCTCAGTCATGTGAGAAAGGTACATGAAACTGTGCTGAGCTCAGCTAAATTCTTGACGTTGCTCTCCCAATGTGTGGAGGAAGCAGGTTTTTCCAAGAGCCTTTTTCACTACTTTGAACTCCAGCCTAAGGAAGGATTTTTTTTTTTTTTTTTTTTTTTGCTTGAGGGGTAAAGTACCAACAAGTGAGAACAGTGAATTTCTGTCTGTATTTCTCTATCTGCAGTCTGTTATGAGGGAGGAGGGCAGTGCTGACGCAGCTTCTCGTGCTGTCGTTCCCTCATCGCAATGGTGATACTGCCTTTTCCTGTTCCTGTCCACCAGCCAGTGTCTGCAGGGGGAATATCTTCCAGCATGTCCTAACTTCATTTCAAAACCCATTTACCTATTGACCTGATTATTGAAACAGTCTGTAGGGACTGATGATTTCTTATTTTTTATTTTTAATGGGATTTGCCCACTGGGAAGTTAATGATTGCTCATTCTCTTTAGGACTCTGAAAGACCACCAGACTTCTGCTTTGGGGAAGATGTATTGAGTCAGTAAAGAGGAGGATGGGACTGGAATAGCAGACAGTATGTCTCAATGCACAGATATGTCTCAATACAGAGACTCAAGTTCCTGGTGTTTTCTGAAGGGCTTGTGAATAATAATCTGGCTCACTAGAACTGCAGATCAATGGAGGAGATGCTGATGTGACTCAGGACATCACGGGATGTTCTGGAGGGGGAACAGGGGTGACATTCCTAGGGAGAGACTTCTCCCTTGAATTCAAGGTTTCTAGAGCTAAGGATGATCCATCTTTGTTATTTTTTCCTCCCAGGGAATGCTTGTTCTAAGGATTCATGCCTTTTCGCGAAGCCCAATTAACTCGTGGCTCTCCTTGAGCCCTTTTCATCTGGCTGCCTGTGGGAGGAAACCTGCTGCCAGGTTTCTGCTGCCTTGTCACAGCAGCTGATAACAGGTGGCTGCTCCTGGAAAGGTCTTATCCACTCCCCTGCCCAGTAAAACTCTCCTTAAATAACCTTACAAGTGTGTTCAGCTGTAGCTACTACCTCTTTGTGGGTGAAAATGGGGGGGAGCCAGTGTGGCTCTGTTCAGCTTTTGTTACCCTTCAGTGTTTTTGGAGAGTGTTTATTTTACTTAACTGTGGAAATGCCAGCTTGTTCCTATCCCTTGGCTAAAAAACAAAACAACAACAACAAAAATACCCCAAACAAACTGTGTTTTAAGCTGTTGTAGTTCTTGACAGCCCTGAAAGCAAATTTGGTTTAGAAAAGACACTGATGTTCCAGCCACAGAAAAGTGGTTTTCAGTGTGGGTATCTGAATTTTTAGACAGTCTTGTTTCTAGAAGAGCAGCCGAGCAAAGCCGTGTGGACTCTTGGTTTTGCCTTTGCAGTGGTGTGAAGACCTACTCCAGTACAGAGGTTGCAGCGTGCCCCCTTCTGCTGTCAGCACTAATGGGAGATAGGAAATGAGCCGCTTACGTATCTGTCACTGGAGTTATTTAATCCCATAATTATCCTCATAAGCAACAGCTTCCAGCTGCTCTCTCCAGCCTGGGTTAAGTGTCCCACAATTGCAGGATGTGCTGTGGGCATAATTACAGGCGATGGACGGGAAATAGTTTTTTAAGACCTCTGAACATTTACTTCCTAAGGCCCAACTTTTAAAACGCTTGAGAAGAAGGGGAAAATCCATTTCTGTGGGAAGGAAGAGATGTTGGGATTTTTTGCCAGTTTTACCATGGGTGTCACAATCTTTTCCATGTCACAGCTGTGTTTGGAGGAAGGGGACGAGAATGCGCTTGCTTTTTAGGCATTAGCACATGGCAGCTTTCTCTTGTAAGAGTAGCTAGAAATATTAGTGTAAGGGGCGTGTGTTGATATCCCCCCCCCCCCCTTTTTTTTTTTCTGTTGATCTGGGTGGACTTTGCTCAATGGCTGAGATGTTCTCCAGAGGGGACCTGTCAGAAAGCTCTTGTCTGCTCTATCGAAACCCTCTGTTGAAACCAAGGTTCAAATGCTGGTAGGAGGGATTGAGACACGGTACGGGAAGATCTGTGGTGTTCCTCAGTGCAAACTGCCCATCTGTCTCCTGTGTCCCGTGAGCCAGCAGTTCTCTTCCAGGGACTTGGTTTAGGTTGGTGTCACTGGGTCCTTGTAAGGTTTTGTTTCTAAAGATGGGAGTTTGAGAAACACAAAAGTAGGGCAGATGGAAAGAAACTAATTGGATTTTGATGTTAAGTTTTTGTGTTCTGCAGTGATAGGTAGCTTTCTCTGACCAATGTTTTGCCACTGCCAGAGGTGAGTTTTCAAGAGGTCAAAAATATTGATTTTCTGAGTCTTTTAAAGCATGTTTAATCTTCCTTTATTCAGGCAAGGTCGTTTGCTCATTTGAGGCAAAAGATACACATTTGTCTTGCCTTCTGGAGACAGAAATTGGTTAAAAATGGTAAAATTGTGATACATTTGGAGGCAGGCCAACCAAAACAGGGCAGTTCTGGTGGGGAGGAGGAAAGGGCTTGGACAATGGGCTGTTTGCAGCATGATCCCTCTCCCTGCTCGGGTTTACCAAGGTTTCCAAAGCAAGTGCTGTGTGCCATGATTGCTGGGGACCAAGTACCTTCCCAAAACCACCCTTGGGTGGGCACTTGGTGACAGCAATGACTGCTGGAATGAAGACGAAAGGAAGGAGAGTGTTACAGGAGGAGATGCTGAGGCTGGCCGAGACCTTTACAAACACCTCCAAAATGACCTACCAGAACGTCGTGTTTCTTTTCTGCTGTGGCAAGGGCTATAAGGGAGAGAGGCTGAGCAGCCCTGATGCCTCAGAGTGTGCGCTCCTGGTTTTCACGGGTTGGTCTGCGTTGCTGTAGCCAGCTTGAACTGTATTAAGTGCCTCATCCCTGGCTCCAGCATGCATCAAACCTGTGTCTCCTGGCAATTTCTGTTATAAATTACTAGAGAGGGAAATAAAATGGCATTAATAAAAGCTGTTGGGTCCTTGCATGCGTTAAGCTGCCAAAGGGGTGATGAGAGGAGCCTGCGTTACCCACCAGTGCTGCCTGCACAAGGGTGCAGGACCGGGCTTTGCCTTGGGCGTAGAGTACGAAGCACGGTGGCCCTGATGCCCAGCAGCTGTTTCACAGTGTGTCCCACTGCTTGTTCCCATGATAGCAGAGCATGCCCTAGGCACGTTTATCCCTGTGGCATGCTGGTGATGAAGGAGATGCTATTCCGACTGTAGTGATGGGAAACGTGGGCTCAAGGTGGTGTAATTTCTGCTGCAGAGCAAGGAAGTGACCCAGAAGACACAAAATTAATTGTTTATGCTCTATTAACCATGAGTCCCTGATAATATGGCATTATCCACCCCATCCCACTCTTCCTGCTGTGGCCTGCACTGCTCCTGCGCTTTCCATTGCTGACCATCCCCTTTACTCCTGCAGACCTGCAGCGGTGGGAGCCCAGGGGTGCCCAGTGACCTGGTGGGAGCTGGGGCGGAGGATGCAACCACTGGAGCAAATGCGGCGTATTTTGTCACCTACGATTGCTGTCGACTCCATTGTATATTCAAAGGTCTGACCCAAATGTATTTAGATGTTTAGATGGTGTGGGTTTCAGAAGTCGCGTAATGGCGATACCATGGGGTGGTTTTGGTGGAGCTGGGAAAGATCCTGTCCCCAATACATGTGTTACCAGCAGGAGGAGTTGAAATGTCGCTGTCACTAAAATGCTGCATGTGGACCAATGGCACGTGCCACCAACAAAAGAGGTGAAGTCTTATTCAAGACAAGGTTAAGAAGCAGTAAGCAAGCCGGGCTTTCAAATTGGCCAAAGATGGACTTTGCTGTGGCTTAGAATGGCTCTGCCCTGGAGAAATGTGAACTCCTTGCATGGGTTGCTGGCTTTCTAAGAGTCCCCTTGTGTCCCAGGCTTTGGGATTTGGGGGAACAATTTACATTTTATGGTGCTAAGTAGAAACAAAATGAAGGTTTTTGCTCCTTCTGGAAGACCTGAGCAGCTCTGGGGAGCTGCTGCAGGCTCTCAGATACGAATGCTGGGTGTTGGAGGCTCAGCGACTGCACAGTGGAGATAACACTGGCACCTGCTTGCTGGGACAAACAACTTGCTGGCGGATCCAGCTGCAGGTGAGTCCATCAGCTGCCCATGGCAGCAGGCATTGCCCTGCAGAGGAGAGGGCAGCACGTGCCGTGTTTCCCAAGCCTGTCGGGCTGCGCCACGTTTGCTTACCTGTGGCTTTATAAAGAGGAGGTGCAGAAGCTTTCTCTGCTCCTTCCCAGGGTTTGGTCCAGTCTCTTCCCCCAGTGCAGCCTTTGCTATGGCTGGCCTGAATGTCTCCATTGCTTTTTTTTTCCTGGTTGTCGGGGTGTGCCAGGCGCTCAGGCAGCTTTCCAAGAGGCTTCTGTCTCCTGGAGCATATGTCTTCCTTGCCAGAGAACTTGCTGGCTCATTACAGTTGTGCACGAGCTGCCTTGAGCTGAGGATGCTGGTGGAGATTGGCCCATGGGGTGGTGGCTTTGGCCCCGACGTGGTCCTGACTCTGCTCTTCCTCCTCTTTGCTGTTCACGGTGCCTCTTTTGATGGAGCATCTGCCAACCCAACCATCTCTCTCCAGGAGTTCCTGCTCCTCGAGTCCAACCTCGCAGCAACTGCTGCCAAGCTGCTGGCCCAGGGTGCAGGCGCAGGGATGGGCTGGGCTGTCACCAAGCTCTACTGGTCCTGGGAGCTGACACATTTCCACCTCATCCAGAACCTGATAGCGTCGGAGTGCAGCTCCTCCATCCACACGTCTCTCCACCACGCTGCCTTTGTGGAAGGCACCTGCTCTTTCCTTTTCCACCTTGTCCTTCTCAAGTTGCGACAGAGTCACACGATGTACCGGGTCCCTGCCCTGGCTGCGACTGTCACCTTCCTGACCTACACAGGTAAGCAGCACCTGCCCTTTTCTAAGTCATTTAGAGAAATACTTAATTTGTGGGGGGGGAATGGTCCCTTTTTCACCTTCCAGGACTTGAGACATAATGATTACCAAGTTGTGCCAGGGGAGGTTTAGGTTGGATATTAGGAAAAACCTTCTTCACTGAAAGGGTAGTCAGGCACTGGAACAGGCTGCCCAGGGAAGTGGTGGAGTCCCTGTCCCTGGAGGTATTTAAAAGACGGGTAGATGTGGTGCTTAGGGACATGGTTTAGTGGTGGACTTGGCAGCGCTAGGTTAACAGTTGGACTTGATGATTTTAAAGGTCTTTTCCAACCTAAATGATTCTATGATTCTATGTTTGTTTTCTGCTTATTTTGAGGAATATTCATTTTGGGATGAAGATGGCAGTTTAGGATATCTAGGCAGCAGGTGAAATGTTGGCACATGAGAAGCCATAGCTTGCCCCAAGACTGGGAGCACCATCCTTGAATGTCCCCTAACACACCCCCTCGGTCCTGCACTGAGCTCTTCTGCTTCCCCCAAAGCTCAGGGTGACAAGGGTGGGATTTCCCCATGTGCTGCTATTACACAGTTCAAGCAAGCAGCTGCCAGAGCTGGGCAGCAGAGGTGCTCCCAGAGCCTCCCAGCAGGCTGGAGGTGTCGTGGGTCTCCTGGTCCAGCTCTTTGTTGGTCTTTCAAAGGATGCAAGTGAGACTGATGGCCATCCTTCTCTTCCCATACAGCCGGGCCGTTCACGGGGGCCTTCTTCAACCCTGCCCTGGCCACAGCCACCACCTTCCACTGCTCAGGGAGCAGCTTGTGGGACTATGTCCAGGTTTACTGGCTGGGGCCCCTTGCAGGTGAGATCTGCACCCTGGTACCTCCTGGGCAGGGGTTGGGATGGGGGGCAATGGGCAAGGCAGAAATGCTGGGTGTAACACAAACCATTCCTGGCGAAGAGCTGAACCTGGGTCTTACCAGTGACAAGTGTCCTTTTCTGTCCCCCTTCCTTGTCACTCAAGTCATCTCTTTGCTATCCATTTTTTTAAATCCAATTTCTACATGGGACATAGGCAGAACTGTCCCCAAGGCCAAAGTTTGGCGGAGATGAAACAAAGATGTTTTAGGGCAACAATAGGCTGAGCTATGCTATTGAGGTCCACAGCTTCAGGATGACCGCGGGGAGCTGGATATGTGCTGCTTAGAATCCAGAGAGTGGGGAAAGGACAGTGCTGGCATGGTTTATGGCCCTTTTGGGTCAAAACAAGCCTTGCTATTAAATTAGGGACACAATGGTTAAATTCTTCTTAAAGTAATATAGCAAGGGTCTTTTAGATACTGTCAGTGGGGACTTCAGTGGTGCTGAGCTACATTTTGGTCATAATGAAGGTTGTGGCAAGGGCCTGAAAATCACTGCTCAGCTGTGGCGGTGCTCGATGCAGCACACGGAAGGGATCCGTGCTCTCGTTTCAGGGATGCTTGCTGCCCTCCTGCTGTACCAAGGCAACATCCCACGACTCTTCCAGAAAAACCTCCTTTACAGCCAGAAGAACAAATACAAGATACCCAAGGCAAGGGTGGTGGCTCACATGCAGGGTTATGAACCCCATCAGAAGAGGAAAGCGGAGAAGACCAACTCTGAGCCTCATGCCTGAGCTGTGGACAGGGGCCGAGGAGGTCCCTGCAGCCCCGCTCCTGGGAGCAGCTTTCCCGGCATGGAGGATTTTGCTGCTCATCCCATCCAGCATCCATCCTGCCCGTTCAGTCCCTACCATGGGATAATATTTTTTTAAAGCATTGCAAAGGAGTCAGCCATGCTGGCCTTCCAGGATGTCTGAATCCCTGAGCTCCTTTGGGAATAGCTTTGAAAGACTCCCTGGAGAACCCGAAATGTTTCAAGCCTGCATCGCTAGCTTGGTAGGGGAAAAAAACCTAACACTTTTGCATAAATTGCTGGTTGTCTTGTATTGCCAGGAAGCTTACAGAAAGTCAGGACCATTATGCGGGTAGGCTTGAGCAAGTCCCAGGTTATTGCATCGTGCAATGCTTGAAATAACCTGACTGGGTCTCTTGCAGCCATAAAAACAAAGCATAAACCAGTAACCACCTTGGAAATTTGGGATGAAGAGGAAGCAGGCTTTGATCTTTCGAGTTAGAAAATGGATATTGGTCAAAAATTGGTGTTTTTTGAGTTAAACTGAGGTCCTTGAATTGCATGGGCTGAACCTGGCAGTTCTTGGAGAGGAATTAAAAATGCTCCAGGGCAAGGGAGTTCACTGGCCACAGGAGACCCTGCTCCTCTGTGGATGCGGTGCTTGGCCTGGGTTTCGTGTGCTGTAAGGCATCAAGAAATGGTGCACAAAGTGTCTGTGGTTAAAAAATGAGGCCCAGGCAGCCGGTACGCAGCTGGCATGGCTGAGCAAGTGCATCCCCGGGCTCTTCTCTATGTCTACATGAAATATTCCTAAAGATAAAATTACGGTTTGTGGAAATAATAATAAACATAAATGTTGTGAGTGGCATTTAGGTGAGTGATGTCATTCCTGTGAGCTCTGTGGGGGGGACATCAGCCCATCTGATCCCCAAAAATGGGAGAAGCCGTGGGGATGTCCAAACCGACACTGCCTCACCTGCTGCTTGCTCTGGAAAGGGGGTAATCTGGGTGGAAAGACCTGCTAGGTAAACAGGGCTCCCTCCAGGCAATGCTGGGGCCAGGGCACCCCATGGGTGCTGCACTCCGGGGGTCTCTCCACATGGGAGAGCAGGGACTGGGGCAACCTCATGTGTGGCATCCCTGGAGCAGGGCCGCTGGGCATGGCTGGATACCGAGCTGCCACCCAGAGATCTCCCCTGCCGAAAATGGCCGGTTCCTGCATTTTGCAGCAAATAGTCAATTTTGCAGGACCTCTCTGGGCAGAAAGTTCCTGAGCTGAATATATTCTTGATGCACTACAGCTTTTCAGAGCAATCACAGGGTGCATGCTCTGGGGCAAGCTGTGCTTTTCATGCCATGCTCTGGTTGCACAAGTGTCCCTGCCCTGGATCACCTTGGCAGGAGCTCAAGCAGGGAAGATCTGCTCCCATTTATTGCATTCCAAATGGTGAATAAGGAAGTGGCACCTGATTGAAATCCGGAATGAACAGAGAGCCCAGGAAGGTGTCAGATGCAGGTTTGGTACCCAGACACGTGGTGCCCCCTGTCCCAGGTGCCAGCCCTTCCCCTCCCCGCATCCCCACTATGTCCCCTGTGGGGTCTGGCGGATGACCGTGTCTACGCTGCCTGTGGGCTGCCCATCTACCTTGCTTGCACGTGGGATTGCCCTCTGGGGTGAACCGGAGACTGCCCAGGAACCGAGAGGGGAGATGAATGTCTGCAAAACATGAGACCACACCACATCTCAACAGGAGAAATGAGGGAAGGGACTAATGCAGCGATACCTGGACATGCCTCGGAGGTGAAACTATGGAACAAACAATGCCTCAAAAACCATGTCCCTGCATCGTGCCTGGCTGGATGCTTGGTGCTGCCTGGGCCCTTGTGGGGAAGGGCAGTGGGAATGCAGTCTGGTTTTTATCCAGTTAAACTGTGAGCAGGAGATGGGGCACCTTTGGGTGGAAACCAAAACCTTTGAGGCTCCACGTGGCTGGCCAAGGGAGAGTCTGGGATGCTGAGATCCCCCTGGCAATTTTTTCTGAACCTCTTTTGGTTTGGAAATCGTGCTGAAAATTCTGAGCTGGGGCCTCCGTTTATTCAAACCGATTTGCTGGCTCTGCTTTTGATTTGAGGATAAGTGTAGGATGTGAAAAGTAAGGTTGACTAGCCTACCACAACCCATTCTTGTGGTATTATTCCCCAGGCAGAGCATAGAATATTCCTACAGCCACTCCAAGTGGTGGGTTGGGATGTCTGGCTCCAGAGATGCTCATGAGATGTTTCCTGGATGCGTGGGTATTTCACTTGCAGTTTGACACCACGGTGCTGGCGTCAGCTCTGTGGTATGATGCCAATCCTATAAATGCACAGCATCTGAAGGCAAGGTGTACCCACAGAGCCAGGGCAAAAAAACACTGATTTTTTTTTTTTTTTTTTAATTCCCCCCTCCCCCCTGGACATTTTCAGATGTTTGAGGTCTGTTTCTTGGTCTGCTGGGGAGATTGTCTACTGGGCAGACTGATGCAATTAAGGGGAACTCAGTAGAAGTGACAGGGAATATTGTTATTTTTAATTAAGAGGCTGCTTTTCCAGCACAGTAGCACCAAGCTGTAGTGGAGGAGCGATGCAGCTGGACAGACAGACTTGTTCCCAAGCTGTAAATCAAGCTCCGCAGCTCTGATTTACAGCTTGGCCCTGCGCTGTTGCGGTCTGTGGCGCAGAGCCGAGGACTTGGGCTGCCCTCCTGGTTCTGCTCCTTGCTGCTGGAGTCGGCGCTACGCAGCGCAAAGCCCCAGATTGCCTCCTCCAAGGCTTCGGCCGCCAGTCAGGGGTTTTTGCCCTGTTTGCTCAGGACCTACCCTGGAATAGTCATGTCGTGTCGAGCCCCTGGGACCCCGCTGTTGCAGCCCATCCTGCTCCGCAGCAACAGCAGCATGTAGCAACCAAGAGCTTGTGCACAGAACTGCACAGACTGAGGTGGCCAGGGGCTCTCGTGGGCAGCAGCGTCCCCACCTGCCTGCCTCTCCTGGGGCAGAAGTAGCCCCCGAGCCCAGGAGGCGAGTGCCTCGCTGTCCTCAGCAAAGGCAGCTGGAGAACGATGCCTGGAGGGGACAAGGAGGCTCAGTTGTGGGTGCCCTCCAGCCTGTGCCGCAGGGCATTGCCCCGCTGAGAGGGAGCGGGCTGCTGGCTCTGGAGGCGCTTCTGGGCAAACTGTTTCTTGTAGAGAGCACTGCTGTACTGCAGCTCCGGGGTCACCAGCCGCCGGCACATTCGCTCTGTCTCCTTATCCAAGCCCTGCTTGAGGTTATAGCCCAAGATCTTTGCATTGCCGTGCTGCAGTGGCTGCAGGGAAGAGTCCTTGATGTCCTTCGGGGCCACGCTGCCCATCCCTTGCAGGCAGGTCCTTGCCAGCTCTGCCCGCCTCTTCCGAAGTGCCTTTACTTCCTGCTGCATGCGCTCCCTGCCGATGTCTCTGTCAATCCTTTCCCAGAAGGTCCTGTTGAAGTGGATGTAGATTTCCCAATCCAGCCTGTTCCAGTCCTTTATCTTCTCCACGATGGTGTCCGAGAGGGGGAACTTGGTGCTGCTGTCCCTGATGTTTAGTGGGAAGGAGACGATGCTGTCCAGGTCCCAGCACAGCATCTCCTTCAGCAGCACCATGGACTCATCGAAGTACTCGGAGATGAGGAGCAAGTCAAAGGATGCCTCGATGGCCTTCAGCATGAGTTGCACCCGCTTGGCTGAGAACTCTCCATCAGGGTTGAAGCCAAAGTCAAATGTCATGAGGTTCTTGGCATAGTGGCTGTTGGGGTCTGCAGGGTTGTAGAAGTGGTAGGGATGGCTGAGGAACTCCTCCAGGCTGCGGGCACGGGAGAAAGCTGATGTGCCCTTGTAGTACATGAAGGAGGACTCCATGAGCTGCACAGGGTTCCTCAGGATGGAGAAGTACACAGCTGAGCTGGACACCACTTTCTGCACCTGCAGAGGAGAAAAAGGAGGTTTTAAGGGTGGGGTAGGGAGAAGGCACCTGCTCGCTCACAATCCTGTGCTCTGCTGGAAACCAGAAACACTTCACTGGGCTTGGAGATGGTGGGTGCTGGGGAGGGTTTCAGGGTGTAGCTCATCAAAGGAGCATTTGTGTCAGCTGTGGGGAGCCCCAGAAGAGGTACGTGGGGAGAGCAGTGACCAAAGCTCCCCACTACATGCTGCCACAGCTGGGTGGCCTGTCCAGGCTTGATATATGTTCTATCTCCTTGCCTTTCCCCAGATCTGCGTGTCCTCAAGTGTCATCCAGAAGGGTGGATGCTGGGCATGGCTGACCTGAGCTGCTGCGCTTAAGGCGTTCTCCTCTTGAAGCTGGTACCTCTGGCCTGTCCAGGGGGCAAGACATCTCCAAGGGCCCACCAGACAAGAACAAGATGATAGTTGCTGACTGCTACAGACACTGTCCCCTGGCTTGTGGACAGCACAATGGTTCATGAAACCTGTTTATAGAAGTTCTCAGATACATGCAGGGTACCTGGGGGTAATCCTGTCTCTCTTTAGCTTCATCCCTGAAGAGTTTATGTGCTCTATGGGTGTTCCACCTTGCTCCCCATGAGTCCCTCTCTCCCTCCCTGCTTTGCCCCTCCCAAGGCATTGTGGCTTTGCCCGTACCTCTGACTGCAAGAATCGCATGTGGTGGCAAAGGATGTTGAACCGCTGAGGGCGCCTGGGGGAGAAGCCCTTCACGAAACTTGCCAAGAAGTGGTGTGGGTAGAAGAGCTGGTTGCCACCCCCGATGGGGAAGGCAAAGGTGAGGTTGTGTGTCTCACCGAAGCGGAAGAGGATGTTCATGACAGTGCTGCTGGCGCTCTTGTGGACTTTCAGGAAAACAATGTCAGTCTTAGGCTCACACGTCTCCCTTTTAAAGGAGACCCTTCTGGCCTGCTGGCTTTCTCCAGGTGTCACCTCCTCAACCTTAGAGACTTCTGTCCAGTTTGGGAAAAATTCCCTCTCCAGATCTGTCTTGTAAAAGTCCTCCACCTGTGGAGGTTGAGCTGAATTTGGCATGGCATGTATAAGCGAGCTGCCCCACTGATGGTGGGGAGAACCCATGGCTTGAGGCTGAGACTGGCTCTGTACCACCACCTGTGTTGTTCCTGGTGGTGACGTTCTCCTGTGCTCCTCTGTGGTCATCCTGTTTGCAAAGATTATGAACTTGCTGGTGACAGCATCAGCATCTCCCAAAACTGTGGACATCCTCCCAGGAAGACTTGGAGAAGGAGTCCCTCTGGTTGCTTTTCTCAGGCCAGGAAGCTGGGATTTTAGCCTCGTGGATGAAAGATGGGCTTTCACCTTGCTGCTCTCCACAGGCTGCCACATCCAGTGCTCCTCTTGGCTGCGTGGGCTGCTTTCCAGTGGGGTCTCCTGGCTGAAGTACAGATCCATCTGAAAAACGTCCTGCGCGCTCTCAGTCGAAGTGGGGTCCAGCATGGCTTTCCTCTGCCAGTGCGGAGAATCGTCCTCCCACAGCAGGTCAGGGGTCTGGAGGGCATAGCTGAGCTGCTTCTGGCCATGGTCTGTGGTCTGCTGCAGGGCATGCTCCAGGTTGCACTGGCAGTTTCTGTAACAGGGAGGACACGAGGCTCAGCTGCAGAGGATGGAAGGAGCATGCAAAAAGCGTAGCTCCTCTGCAGCCCAATGAAACCCCCCTGCAGACACCCCAAAGCGCATTCCCCTGTCTTTCTTGGGGTGGGTGGCATTGCTGGTGGGTGTAGGACTTGACCACTGCTCTGGGAGGTCGGTGTGAGCGCAAGAAGAGGACAGGTCAGCAGTGATGTGCTAATGCCCCTGTCCCACTGGAGCACTGTGGGCTGGTGGAAAGGGACAAGGCAAGAGAAGGCAGAGAGGGAGAAGTGTAGGTGGCCTGGAGAAGCTGGAGGTAAGTCTGGAGATGACCCCAGATTGGGAGGACTGGGAGGACAGTCAAGGGCTGTAGGGTTTTGAGGCCAGCCAGGACAAAGCCCAGAGCAGCCTGGTCTGGACCCAGTGTGGGCTCAGCTCTGGCCAGGGCATAGGGGTTGGATGAGAGACCCCCAGAGGGGTCCTTTCCCACCTGGATTTTCCTTCCTGTCTAAAGAAGACACTGTTGGGTGGTTTTCAGGAGGGCAGTTTTGAGCCCACCTCAGTGGTCAGCAGAAGGCTGGAGGATGAGGTGCAGGTTTGCAATCCTGCTTAGGACCTACTTGGGAGGCTGCAGCTTCTCCATGGCTTGAAGTGTAACCAAGAGGAGGATGAGGAGGCTGAAGAAGACCCAGAACCGACCTGGCTGGCCCCTGTATATTGCTTTCAACTTCCTGCAAGGAAGCAGATGTTTCAGAGCATTAGTAGGTAGAAGAAATGCATGTGTGAGGCAGGAGGGAAAGAGGCCTTGAGACTTTTTTTAAAATTTTATTTTTAAGGTAAGGTCACATTTTCATGTGTGGAAGAGGTGCAGAGGCAGCGATAACCAACGAACCTCAGAGGCTGTGCTCAAGCAGTGTAGCCTAGTGGAAATTTCCAGCTGGGACACAAATACCACACCGAAAGGTAAACAATGATAACTGCAACGTCCCCTGGCTGCTCAGAAACGGCTTACTGGCCCAGCCTGAGCTCCCACTTGGGCAGCAGGAGCAGGCACTGCTTGCATTTGCCCTGCCCTGCCTCACCTAGAAATACTGGGACCCTATCTTTACAAACAAAGACAATAAACCTTTTTTTTCCCTGCTCTCCCCTTCTCTCGATGCCTGCCATTGGAGGTGATGGCCACCTGTGCAGGCTCCAGTTGTGGCTGCAGATGTGATGCTACCATGGCAGCCCCAGCTGCACCTCTCTGGTGTGTGACCTGGCTTTTATTCTGGTTTTAGCCAAGTCTACAACAGCAGCATGATTTATTCAGGTCATCAGCACTACGCTACGGGGGTTTTGGGTTGTGTGTAGGGACGTTCAGGCCATGAAAAACATTGCCATGGAACTTTTACTGTTTGTAGGGCTTGGTGCAAACCCTGATGGAGCTTGATCATAGCCTTAATCTTAAATGGAGCAGTCGGGGGACTAAGCTTCCTGGAAAAAAGGATTAGTTTGCATTTCATTTCTGCTGGTTTCTACCCAGGAAACCTGTTGCTGCCTAACAGGAGATGATTTGTACCAAGAATCTGGTTAAATCCTCTGTTGTGGTGTCCTCCTCGGGTGGGAGTCCAGCCTGCAAGCCCCAGATGTCTGCTTTCCCCCTCTCGGAGGGAGCAGGCACAGCCTGCTTTGCTGAGCATGAAATGGAGGGATCTAAACAGGAGAAATTAATGAAAGCAGAAATTTGGGCAGAGCCTGCTGGGAAGCCACATTCTGACAGCTAATCTGTGTTCGTTGATGTTGCCCGCTTCCTTCAGTGGTCAGTTTTGGACCAAGAGAGTGGGCCTGGGACCACGGAGCCCTCATGGGTATGGTTCTGCCCTGCTCTCAATAATGTCACTTACTGAGTTGAAATGATAAGCTCCTCCTAGGAGATTTTTAATGTCAAAAGTACTTGGGACTGTAAAGGCCAGGAGGTCTTAGGTCATGACAGTGCTACTGAGGATTCAAAAGGCATGTAATTACCAGTGCAGCGAACAAGCTAGTTGTCAGCAGCACAGCATCCCCAAAACCTGATGGCAAATTGGAGGCATCCATGCCCATTTTCCACTTGGGGAGCAGACTGACAAGTTTGGATGAGAGGCAGGTGGCTGGTGAACACACACATGGCTCGCTGCCTGGCCATGCATGCAGCACAAGGAGAGCCTTGTGCTGTCAAAGATAAATGGGTATGACAACCAAAGGATCAGAAAAAAGCCAAATGCTTAAACAGCGTTTAAAATGCCAAGACACGTTAAAGGGAGAGGGTTGAAGTGGAGACTCGGGGCTGCCACATTGCTGCTGCAAGGCAAGGCTTGTTGAAATACCCCTGTGTGGAAGATCACTGATGGCCAGAGAGACCAAAGAGGGAGAAGGCAGCAAAGGAGTTGCTCCACGATGAAGTGATGCTGCTGGACACATCTTGTTGGAGATTTCATCCAGCTCTCCCATCACTCAAGGCACAACTAAGTTTGTCTGCCTGGCCAGCCTAAGAAAAGTGGCAAGAAGGGAATGAAGACCTAACTAACTGTGATATTTAGCGATATACCCAAACTCTCTCTTTGTGGAGATCTGCACGAGCACCCAGTAGTGAAGGCAGAATGATGCAATGCTTCCCTGGCAAGCAGTGCTGAGGTAGGCAGCGCCCTGTGCTACTCTGGTATCTGTATTTTGTGTAGATACAATTCTGGACTTGCTTCCACAGAGGTCCCTGGTCGGCACTAAACTTTCAACCTGTAGAGAATCTGTGAAAGATCCAGGCCTTTTTGCTGCTAGCCTGCTGCCTCTTTTGAGGTGGCCATTGTGTTGGTCAAACAACCAGTTGAGAACACGCAACACGTTACTGGCTGCTTGGGTCTTATCAGGCTAGCATAAGGTCAGAGCCCTTCCTCCAGGCTGGCTCTGGTGGGACACATGCATCAAGGAGGGTACACTCAGAAAGGGAGAGCTGTGGCAGCACTGAAGTTTGTGCTGAAGATGCCAAGAAGTTGCACTGAAGGCAGCAAAACCAGGATAAAATGGCACATGTAGCATGAGAAGCCTTTGTCTTGGAGGCTGGAGCAGCTGGGTGATTTGTAGCTGGACAACGAGCCTTCAAAAGGCTCAGCTGCTTTCCATGGGTAACTAACTCCTTCACAGCCTTCTCTCAGTTTAACATGCCAGGATGAGATCATGGGCGTGGGTGTCTTGGGGCAGAGTGAAATACTTGAGATCAAAGCACCAGTAAGATGTCCAAGATGCACTTGGAGCTGGTGGGAGTCAATGCTACCCCGTAGGGTGGGTCAGGCTGCAAAAGCAACCTGCAGAATCTTTGTAAATGCCTCCGGCTGTGGGCGGGCTATAGCTGAAGAGCCCCCACAGATCAGAGCCTGTGCGCTGTCACCTCCAAAAGTGACAAAGCAGGGTGCAAAGATGGATGCAGCACCCCAAAGATGCCTTTGGCTGTGAGGGCTCAGCAGCAGAGCCACAGCAGCTGAATCCTCCTATGCTGGCTCAATGGATTTAATCAAAACCCAATCTGTTGGTCATTTATTTGCAAGGGATGATGCCCTCAGACGTGTCTTACTGCCTGCTCCTGGCAGGGGAGCAGGTGCCTGGGGTGCTGCTTGGAAGCAGACACAGCTTGATTGTAGTAGTAGTGCAGATTCCCCCTCCACTTTTTCCCCTCTGCTTGAAGCAGAGAGGATGACCTGCTTCCCTCTGACCTGTGCCCCTTCCCTGTCCAACACAAAAATAAGTGCACCGGTCGGGATGCGTTTGTGGTTGGCTGGCACTTGCTGAGCCATGCAGGATCTCAGCCAACTGCCGGGTGCTGCAGGAGGTGCTGAGGCAGAGTTCACTGGGCAGACAGGTGGCATAAAATTACTTTATTGATTCGCTGCAGCTAGATATGCTCCAGACAGCAAGCGATGTTGCACAAGGAATTAATTACACCAGCAATAGCCCGCTTCCTCTGGCCATTCCTATTGGAGCCATTTTCTTCACTTGCATCGCAACAAATGAGAAAACGGGGACAATGGTCTGCAGGACGCTCAGGAGAAGATAAGGTAGCGCAGCGAGGGCAGAACAGCACTGCCTGCCTGTGTCGGTGCCCAGCCTACCCTTGAAACAGCTGAATTAGGAAAGACCCCGAGCCCCCTAGCACTGCAGCTTGGTGTGCAGCAGCAGGGTGTGCAACGCCCCAGATGCTGCAGGCATGTGTGGAAAGGCTGTCCTGCCCCAAAATGCTCTCCCCCAGTGAAAGGGCACTGCTGTGAAGTCAAGGCTTGCCCTTCTCTGCTCCTCATCCATCCTCTCCAAAATAGAGGCTGCGGAAGAGCACTCCTCATCCTAGATGCATTCATTGGGTTGCCATGTAAAAGACTTTCACGGAGACATGTTTCTACTCCACATCTACTCCGCAGGTGAAGGTGCAGAGCTGAGAGCGGTGAGCCCTCACCTGGGATGAGGCAGGAGGGATCAGCATCCTACTTGCCCCGCCAAGGTCTTTGCCATTCTACTTCCTTTGCGGTATCAGGCCTTATAAAAGATGCTATTTTCCTGCCTAGCACGCAGGGGAGCACTGCTGCCCTTAGAGCTTCACTAGAAGAGAGAGCCCCATCAACCCAGACCTCCTCGCATTTATGCAGAAGTGCTCCTCTGCCCATTCCCATCATCACTTCAATCTTCAACCATTTCTCAACACAGAGGGGCCTACAAGGACATGACCTCTGGGTAGGATGGACATAGAATTTTACTTAAGGAAATACTATTTTACTTAAATAAATAAATAAATGAAAAATTCACTTACGTGATCAAATACCTTCTGAATTTCAGCATGGTGAGCTGGAGCTTTGGTTGGGGAGCGGGTGGTTATCGTCAGACTGGGAGAATGGAAAGCAAACACCCGGAGCCTGGCTTGTGTGCCTGCGGCCGGTGGCTCCTCCCCGGGGGTGCGCCTGGGATGGTGAGCCCACAGTGGACCTTCCCACCAGTGCCCTGCTCTCCAGCACCTGCTCCAGGGAGTGATCAGACTCCGCTCCAGTGAGTGGGACATTTACACGGCCACAGCCTTGAGAGCTGCTGGCAGCAGGCTGCCTTCTGCAAACTGCTGCCACATCATATAGAGCAGTGGGCAGGCTGTCTGGGCACTTGTGGACATGTTTGCATCCCTGCCTTACTCCTTGCTTTCACCCATGGCTGTTGATGTTCCACTTTGACCCCTTGTGTCCTCCTGCTCTGCTCTTTGTGGTTGTCCCTTATTTTCCCTTCTCGTGTCCTGCTTTTACTTCTTGACAAAGCTGAAGACAGAGATGTTTTGGTCATGAGTGTTTAGCTTCTAATAATCCCTATGTTGATACAGTCTTCAGGTCTGTGCAGGCTGAGTCACACCAGCATGGCATGGAGCTAATCCTCTCCAACACAGCCTGGCTCCATTCACCCTGGGCTGGGGTTACAGCAATCCCCAGCTCCATCCTTTGCTTCCCTTCACCATACTTGCTGCTCCAGGCACAGAGTTTAACCACCTGTGGCTGCAGGCACCACTTAACATGTTGATGCCTTGCATTTGCCATCTTCAGACTGGCCTCCCATGTTCCCCCAAGCCAGCAAAGTCCTCAACCCTCTGTGCTGGGACTGTGCTGTGCCAGGATGACCAGCAACAGGACAGCCCTGCTAGAAAGCCAAGTGTTTTCTAGTACTAGTAGAAAAATGGTCACGTGGTCTGCTTCTTGCTGGCTGGCGGACAACATAAGATGACTCAAAGGAGGACTGGGAGGCAGCCGTTCCCATCACCCTGGCACAGTCAGGTGCTGCCTCTCCCCGTCTGCCTCATTGAAACCACAAGTTTACTGTGGGGTTGTCATGTTCTCCACCCATTCTGCGCTCTGACTATCTACTTAGGCTGGCAGCTTATCTGGGAGTCTGGGGTTGGGTGAGAGCCACGGGCTAGCTCGCCATTTGCAGGGATCAAACCCCTGTCTGCTGTTGGGACCGAGGGTTGGTGCTTCTCTGCTCTCCTTCCCTCTGCACAACCACGCCCTATGCAATCAGAGATGGATAAGCCTGCTTGGGGGTCCACAGTGATGTGGGGTAGGTGGACAAGGGGTCTGCGAGCATCCCATAGGCAGGACCTTGGGAGACATCCTATTGCTGCAGGACATGGGGGACACTTGCCTGAGAGTATCCAGTGGCTCATCAACATGAGGGTGCCCAGACTGGCTTGATCCTGCCCCTCTTTGGTTGTTTCCTCTTGCTGGATTGCCACTTGTGGGATTTGCCGCTGCTCAGCTCACTTGTTACCCTAAGGACAAGCCTATCTGTCCATGGGGATCTCATGGGAGGTCCAGTTTCGGTATGTAATCCTGGTCAGGATTGCCTGTATTCCTGTTTGCTGCCTGATAGACTCTTTCTTGGGCATAACTTTACACATCTTTTGGAAGAGAAACTCAAAAGGCAAAGTTGTCTTCTGCTTGGATTTGGTGATGTGAAGCACAGCATACGCTGTCATCTGCCTTCATGCTTCTTGTGTTGGAGGCCACATCTGCAGGACCTTGGCAGATCTCTTGGGCTGCTTCTGTTACCTTGCAACTGCATCCCAGAGAGGCTGTTTCTGAGCGTGACCTGAATGGAATGGGGGTCTACTGGTGGACCAGTGTCAGAGGGCCGTGGTGGAGACAGCAGTCCTCTGAGATTACACCCAGTGGTCTCTTCTCTTCCACAGATGCTGGAGCAGGGGTCAGGATACAGGCAGGCAAATGCGTCCTTTGCAGCTGCATCGCTTGAGAAGTGAAAGGTGACCTTGTAGGAGGGACTGGACTCTGTTTCTGCTCAACAGGCAGCCAGGTCCTGCTGGGATGACCTAATGGGCTCATAACTTTTGTGTACATGAGGACTGTCCTGGTGGTGGAGAATTGCCCCAGGTGCCTGCTGCTGATTATGACCCTCACAGGGGTCATACTACAAGGGTACGTGCACCCTCCTAAGTGGTGTGCTCATTCACTACCTGGGGATGGGCTGATCTCAGCAGAAGGCAGATGAGAAGCCCCAAAGACAGCTAATAGTAGAAGCCTCCAGTCCCTTCCCATCCCACATCCCTGTACTCACACCCCTGCTTAAGATGATGAGCAAGGAGACCTCAGCTTGCCTCGAGACACCTAGGACCTTGCCGCTCTCATGCAATGGCTTTCCTGCTTGGCCTGTCCATCACCTGGAGGGGCTGCTGGGGGATTTTCCCAGGGTTGTGGGGCAAGCTGCACCTGCACCTGGAAAGCAGCCATCTCTGGTCCATTTGCAAGCCTGCACCTAGGTTGAGGTGAATATGTGGGAAGCTGATCACCTCTCCAGTGAGAAGAAGGAGTCCTGTGACCCAGATTTCCAATCTTGGGGGCTAGACCAATTGCTGGAGCAATGGGTGGTGCAAGGGAGAGCACTGGGGTTTGCAAGGGCTTGAGCCTCGCTGTAACATCAACTAGCTGTCAGCTGCCGCCCTTCATCTGTGCCTTATTCCTTTTCCCCCTGGGTGGGGACTACTCCAGCATAAAAATAACACAGCAGAAAGCTGCGCATGGGTTTTTGTTTGGTCTTGCTAAAGGCAGATATGTTTGCCATCAACAACACTCCTTGCTGAGCCCCAAGGTGTGAACAGCTGCCTTCAGGCGGGCGGCACAACAGATCTCCTTGGAAAGATGAGGAGCCAGCAAGGTCTTTCCAGGTAGGAGCAACGAAGCTTTGATCTCCTGCAAGAGCTGGGATGCCAAGACAGTGCTGCAAAAGCGAGGAGCAGGAGAGAGGCCACCGCTGTTCTCTGGGACAATGTTTTCCTTGGCTAACTAGGAGGGGAATGGATGTCCTTGACTGCCTTGGCAAGAGGGAGGCAGCTGTAGCCTGGAGTGTACAGGCAGCCAGGGAAGTGTCTTTGTAGAGAGCAGAGACTGGGGTCCTGGGGCAGATGAGGAAACTGCTTCTGGGGCTTTGCCAACGGAGGTTGGGGCAACCCCTGGAGATCTCCTTTGGTGGGAGTGGCCCACAGAGGTTTCCTTAGCAGGGAATGGAGAGTGATGGAGCTCCTGCTGGAAATGGCTCCTTGCTTTAAAGTCAAAGCAGAACATCTGCAAAATAAATGAAAACCTTTTTGTGTCTAAAAGAAGCAGTCAATGCTCCTTAAATTCCTGGAGAAGCCATGAGCTGGAGGGAGAAAACCAGAGTGCTGCAGAAAAGCATGCCCAGGGTTAAAGTTCTCCTGGGAAGGTCCAGGAGTTAAAAAAACTACTGATCTCATATTAGAGGAGCCTGGAAGACCTCTTGGCAGTGCCATGATGACCTCCAAAGAAGCCCAGCTGGTGAGAGGGGCTGAGGAGCCCTCCCACGAGGAAGGACTGGTGCTGCTGGCTGCATCTACAGTGAGAGTCCTGGTACCTGAAGCCAGAGCCACCTGGCTTGAGACTGTTGACCCTTTGCCTCACGCAGGCAGCTAGACTTTGAGGACCTGGAGGGAGGTTGTTCCTACTGGGATGCATCAGGGAAGGCACATCCGTTGTTGGACTGGGTCCCATTCCATACCTAGGATGCACACAAGGTCCTGTTTCCCACCGTCGGTCCCCACTGTGCCTGTGCTGCCTGTGCCACCTGCGCCACCTGCTCAGGTTCCACTGGCCTGTCTCACATCACACACTCACATTGGGAAACCCCTAAACTCATCTCTGCCTCTAGGTTTGGGTCCTTCGTCCTAATGTTTCCAGTCACCCGGTGCTGTTGCCTCCTCCCACCCTGCAAGAAACACTTGAGCTATGGCTGAGGCTGGGGGTCTGCCTTTTACAGGCACAAAAGTACAGCCTGAGCTGGCACATAAAACAATACTTCGAGCAATGCCACAATTCATTGTCCTGATCCCAGCAAGAGAGAGGAGCACAGCTGAGTCCTGCATGCTGCTGAGCCTGGCAGGGCTGTCCCTGCTCACATCACTTCGCCCCTTGTCTTTATTTCTTTGCTGCTTTTTTTTTTTTTGGTGCACTCTGCTTAAGCAAGGACTTATGTTTATCATTTTCTCCCTACACATGGTCAGTTTGGCTATGTCCCTGGCAGCCTGGAGCTTCTGGATCTCAGAGGGGCTGAAAAGACAAGACGTTTGTGTGCGTCTCCCCAGCAGCAAGTCAGCCCCAGTCGCAGTGGTGAAATTGGGGTCTGGGACATCCTGATTTCCTAGGTCTGTAGTCCTTCCTGCAAAATGCCTGATGGAGAGAAACTTCAGAGAGGGATGGACTTTCCCCCCACCTCCAGCAAATTCTTTGTGCAGCTTTTCTGTTTGCTTTTCAGAGCAGTTTCCAGATGGAACCATTTACGAAATGAGCCACGATAATTTCTAGATGACTTTCTCTGGGCAATCCAGCGCACTGCATTATCAGCAATGTGCAAGTTTGCTTTCTGAGTCGTTTTGAGATCTATCACACACTGGGCCTCCCCTTCCGCTGCTGGGGAACCACCAGTCCATTAGCACCTACCTAAATGATATTTAGTTAATTTTACACCTTGCAGAGCAAGTGAGGTATGCTCATTTAATTAGTTCCTATTAACTTCAACAGCTCTCCTGGGACATTGAAGTCAGCCCACTCTACAGTGACATGCCTCTTCATACCAGCTCCCTCCAAAACGATGCTCAGGGCCAACAGGAGTAAATGTGTTGGGCTGGGAAGTCAGGACAAAAGTGTGGAGAGAGCCGAGCCTAGGACCAGTTCTGGGCTGTATGGGATCCCTACTGGTGTGGGGACCTTATCCCAGAGGGGACGAGGCAGAGCCTGTGCCAGCACCAGGCAGAGCTCCTCTTGGGCATGAAGGCTGAAGAACAGCTGGATGTGCATGGGTTTAGGTGAGAAGCACATCATTGCTTCTGGCTGTATGGTTTTCAGCTTGTGTTGGAACTTTGGCCCTAACCGTATGCTTATTTGTTCTTTAATCTCGGTCACCTTATCAGAAGCCTTTGAACAACCAAATACATCTCCACTCACCTTGGGAACAGGCTTTGCCATTTATTTTTGGTTGGTTTTGTTTCCTTTCCAGAAACCTCCAAGAGATTAGAGTGATCCCTCACAAACCTGGGCTTTGTCTTGAAGCCTCTGAAGCCTGCAGCGCTGGCAGCACTCGGGCGCTGAAAGACCTATATATTTTAGGGTGGCTTTGACATTAGACCTCAAGGTCTTGTAGGATCTAGGATCTGAACAATTCCTGATGACTGTCCATGTCTTCTTCTCCAAAGACACCAGGTTACATGTTACTGGGAGGACTTGCTGGTCTGTCTGTATGTGTCTGGAAGCAGAAAAGAAAGTGGGCATCCCAACCGCTGAGGTGCCATGGACTCTCCTCAGCAGAGGTGGAGAGAGGCAGCTCCCATGGGTGAATTGCATGTGTTTTAGTTTGCTCCCATTACCTCTTGTCCTGTCACTGGGCATCACTGAGAAGAGCCTGGCTCCCTCCTCTTCATTCTCTCCCATCAGATGTTTATACACATCTGTGAGGTCCCCCAAGCCTACTCTTCTCTGGGCTGAACAGCCCCAGCTCTCTCAGCCTCTCCTTGTATGAAGGAAGCTTCATACCCTTCATCATCTTCATGGCCTTGCGTAGGACTGGCTCCAGTAATCGCATCTCTCTCTTGCACTGGGGAGCCCAGAGCTGGACCCATCGCTGCAGATGTGGCCTCACCAGTGCTGAACAGAGTGGGAAAGGAGGTTGCTGCCGAGTTTGGGAAGCTGTGTTTGACCTGGGGATGGCCAAAGATGTCTTTAGGACCCTCCATGGCCAGTGGGAGTCCTGTGCAGCTGCGTCTGACCTGGAGGAGTGGGTAAGTGCTGGGTCCAGCCCCGGCTCTGCCCCAGCCAGCGCCTGGTGCCTGCAACAAAATAGTGGAAATGGTTTTCAGATGAAGCCCAGCTAGTGTGTTGACCGAGGGAAACCAGGTGGACCAGGCGTTTACAGAGCAAACACCTTTTGAAACAAATCAGCAGGCAAACAGGGTGGGGACTTCATGGTCTGATGCCACCTCCTATTTATGGAAAGCATGACAAAGTGCCCAGACAAATGTCGATGCCTCACCTAGTGAAAAAAAAAAAACCAACAAAACAAACAACAAAACGGAGCAAAATCTAGGAGAGATTTTATGGTTTCTAGGAAAGCTACAGCATTGACCCGTGTGTGCTAAACAGTTGCCCCAAAGGTGGTCCCACACACGGAGGAGCAGCAGGGATGTTCTCCCTCCCTGCTCTGCTCCCTGGAGCTGTTCCTCCTGACCCCACTTTCCCAGGGGAGCAGTAAGGTGCAAACTGGGAATGCAGGTCTCAAAAATGTCATGGAAGAGGTTTCTTGCAGCTGATTTTGTGTCAGTAATTGCTTGCAGCTTGCCTCTGTCCCCCCAGGGTGGCAAGGGGAGAAGGTAGGACAGAGTTATTCCTGTATCTTGAAGAAAAATTTTTTTTGTGTGTGTAACGAAATCCCTGATACTTAAATAATGCTGCCCAGGTCCCTGGCAGGGCAGATGTGTGAGTTACCCTGGCCTCTTCTCTCACTGAAGGATATTCCCTGGGTTATGGAGGGAAGCTGAGGGTCATCATCTGACAATGACTGCCAAGATGGGCTGCTCTGCTGGATCTGCAAGAGGAGTATCCCTTGCATACCTGCCCTGTTGACTGAGATGTCTTTGCAGGGTCATGCTGCAACCGGTGCCCTGCCTTCTGCCTCTGACACTGAGATGGGAAGAAGGAAAACATTGGCAGCGGTGGAGGATGCATGGAGAGATACTGCAGAGCACTCTTATGAGTACCCTGCAAGGAGGGCATCATAAGCAGGGTGTGTGCCATTTGATATTAATTTAACAGCCTTTTGTCCAAGATGTCTTAAAACATTCATTCAGTTCATATTGGGGACACTTGAAGTCATGATGAGATGTAATTAGTGTGTGGGTCGTGGTCAGCTCATGTTGGAGGAGGTGTCCACAGTTAAATCAGATCTTTTCATCTTCTCTTCATGTGTTCTGGGAGGTGGGGCATGAGAATTTGCTCTGCTGTCTCCAAGTCCCAGCTGCGCATAAGTGAGCCTCAGTTCAGTAAGAGGAAAGATGCTGAAATCACGGTTTTGCAGTTGTATTTTACCATAGATCATGAAAGCAGAGCTGCCTCCTTTTTGTATACCGAGAACGTTAGTCCTTGTGTGAGGCTGTGTTGGATCTGTTGGGAATTTGATTGTGGACTCCCATCAGCAAGGAGGAGAACAAGAGCACTGGTGCTACTGTCCTCGAAGGACTTGGAGAAGAAAGAGTGCACTCCATGAAAAGGGAAAAAGCAGTGGCTATGCAGAAGGATGAGCTTGAAAACAACTATCCAGAGATCTGGGAGTTTTGGGAGGGACGGAGGACCTCCATATATCAAAGGCAAGGGCAAGATGGAAAACATCAGAAGATGTCCTTGGACATGGCCAGCACCACTCCGTGCTGTCAGCAATGTGCATACATTCATTTTTTGGCTCTTTTGTAGCAATTTTCATGCAGCAGATGCTGTATCTGGTTCCTCTGCTCATACCCAGGCACAACTGGATGCTACTGCGAGCAGACATCCTTCCCTGCACAAGGACCTCAAACTCCAGGAGCTTCCTACAAGTGTTAAATCTTTGCTTCCCCCAGGGAGGAGAGGCTGGCCAGCCTTGATAGCTCTGTCCTACAAAAACTACAGTGCCCGAGTCCACACCACAGCTCTTCCAGGTGAAGAAGGGATTAAAAACTCAGGACTTTTTACTACTTGTCCCTGCAGGGGTCATCAAAGCAGCATGGAAATCGCAGGTAGCTGCCCAGAGAATAGGCACAATAAAGTATTTCCTGATCAGAGCTACTTTTTGTAGGTAAAAACCCCCTGAGATTTGCATTTTCTATCCCCAGTTGTGATGGAGGAATCTGTTGACATGTCCAAAATGTTTTCAGGGCAAGGAAAATAATGTGCAGCCCTTGGAAGCCTGCAAAGGAGCTGCAGAAGTACATGGGAAGCCTCACTTTGCCCCTCTGCTTTTCCACCAGCACATGCTGGTCTGGTCTGGTCTGGCTCCTTTGCCACCGACCTCTTCACCCCAAGAAGGAAGGACTTTTGAAGTCAAATCCCCACAGAAAGGCATTCAGGTCTCAGTTGTGCTGGTTCCACCAACTTCTTGGTCTGGTCCTTGGAGTGTTCATGATTGCATGTGTGAGACCTTTGACTATGGATGAAAAGCTGATGCTCTGTTCCTACAACCTACTCCATTGCATGCATAAATGTACACAAAAGGTAGGGGCCTGCCGCTTCTCCCTTTGGCCAGAAGGACTCTGGACTTGAAGCTTTCCTATGAGGGAAGTTGCTCCTTTGCCTGCTGATTGATAGATTTATTTGTTTATATACTTACTTATTTTGCTGCTTTTGCGTGCAATGGTGCTGCTTTGCACAGTTCATGGCTCAGGGTGTTTAAATGGGGAGCATTTGTTTAGAGTAACAGCTATAGGTCAGGCTCCTGCTGAGGCTCCCAAGCTCTCTGCTTGGTTCTGCTGCAGCTGAGCTGGCACTGAGGCTGTAGATAAGCCACATTCCCATGACATCTCGCCTTCAGGACAGCATTGACACAGAAACTTGAACATTGGCCAAGTCAGTGTTGTCTTCTCCAAGACCAACAAAGCCCCACTGTACAATACTGCCTGAGGTTTATGCTTGATTACCATATACAACCGCAATAATTAAACTAATTCAGATGTCAGTGCCCTCTGAGACACCGTGGGTTAGTTGAAGAGCGATGAGGCAAGTCACGGAAGGTGTATGAACCTTCATCCTCTGCAGCTGAACCGTGGACACCTGCCTGCAAGGTCCTGCAGGTGCTGAAGCACAGATGGAGGCACAAAATGCGGCATTGTAATCCTACTAAGGCAGTAGGTCAGGGTGGGAGGGAGGTCGCGGCATTTCTGGTGGGGAGCTGTGTCCCTTGCAGAGCCAGGTCTAGCCATTGTGTTTGAGCAAGGGCTGTGCAAACAGCACTACGTACCAGGCCAAGGCTGCCATTGCCATTTCTTGTTGGCAGCAGCAGGTCAGAGGTTCAGAAGGACAGATTCAGGTCCAGAGTCTATGTGTGAGGAGAGCTGTGACTCATCAGACACACAATAGTGTCTGGGGACTGAGAGCCCCGTGCTGTGGTCTCAAGTTGAGAGCCACAGTGGGTGCTCAGTGTAGACTGGTGGGGCAGGAGAAGAGAAGGTTGAGGTGGATGCAGTGGCCCTGGGGATGTGGTGAGGAAAAGGAGCACAATCAGCTCATTTCCTTGAGCAAAGACACTCTGCCCCCACACCATCTCCTTGGCTGCCTTCATTCCTTCTTCCTGCCCTGATGTCTCTGATGTCCTTTCTCATTTTGTTCCTGGGCCTGGAAAGCTCTCTCTCCTCCTGTGGGGTCTGAGGGCACGTTTGTCCCAGAGGGACCAAGTGCACAATTGCTGCCTATAGTCCTACAGAAAGCCAAGGAGATGAAGAAGGTGGGGATGGAGTCCCTGTGGGTTTGGATATGGGTGTTTTACCAAGTCCCATTGGTGGATTCTCTTGCATCCAGCAGAGCAAGGGCACTCCTGGTTGCACCTCTGAAGACTGATGATAGTGGTTCAGTGAAGGCAATGGGGTGCACTGTGGCTGCATGTGAAGGTACACCCCTCTCCCCCAAGCAGCAGTTGCATAAGTGGTCCAAAACCCAGTTCTTTGCAGATGTTAAAACATCCCCTCCTCCAAAAATCCTGGCTGAGGCTGCACCAGCCAGGGCTGGGGTAGGTTTGTTTGCTGAGCAAGCAGCCACTGTTTGCACAAAGGGGATTCATTAGGCTACAGTTTGGTTGAACTTTGTTCCAGGGATCATGTATTACAACTTGTGCCCCCCTCACCTCCACTGCCTTGGCATTGGATCCTTTTCTCTGCTGTGGGCCAAGGGAATGACCTTCCTCTGGGCCATTTTTTTCTCTTTGCTGCTTTATGGTTCTTCCTCATGCTAAGTCTGGGCTTTTCTTCTGTGTCTTCTGCAATATGCTGCCCCAGGGCAGCTGGCAGGGCAACTTGTAGGGTCTCCTGTCCCACGAGACACAAAGCTAGGTAGGGTTGACGCATTCTTTGGAGCCTCTTTCTGGGATGCTGTAAGGAGGCCAGAGCTGATATTTAGGAAAACGCCTAATTCTCTGCAAAACAAGGCTGAGGGAAATGCAGTGTTGATTGAAGCAAGAAGCGGGCAGGCATAGGGAGTACCTATTACCACTATTGGCGCTGGTTGTGCAGCAGAGTGGGCTCTAGACATCTTTCCCCGTCAGAGAGATGATCTATGTTGAAGGTGGCCCAAGGGAGACACTCGCCCAGTGAAGCTCAACAACCAGCTAGGAAGCAGGGAAGAATGGAACAGAAACTGCTGCAAACAGTCTACTGGGACACCACATCCCAGGAAGAGCCGTCCCCTCTTCACATCTGTTGACCCCACCTTTGAAAAGGCAATTTCTGAATAAGGAGAATGCAGGTCCACGTTGGGAAGACGTTAAGAGATGAGGAACTGAGCCCCAGGAGAGAGAGACTAGAGCACTTCAGGCTGTTTGGCATTGAAAGGAGAAAAGGAAGAAGCCATAGATTTACTTGTGGCTTAAAGTGGCCTAGGACAAATTACAAATTACAGAGGGCAGATCACAAGGAATGGAAGAGCTCTGCTGGTGTCTCTGTAGCTGCAGTGGTTTCCACCAGCCTTGGAGAGTCTGAAGACCATCTCTGGAGGGTGGTCTGTGTGATCCCATGTGTGGTAGCTCCAGGGAGGTTTTGGCATGATGCCAGTCCACAACAGCCCCTATGCCCCAGGGAATGGATATTAGTGTTCAGAGACCTTTGGGCCATTGTCCTTGTGTTGGTGCAGGATGTGTCTCTTTCCAGATGTTTCTCAGCCAGTCTGGGAGCATTATTTTCCTTTGAACAGACCCACACCAAGAGATAGTGCATAATGCCTTTCTCCATCTTTACATTGCTCCTTAACCTTAGCTAGTCTTACAGACTATGATCTTATAGATCTCCCCTGCTTTCCTTTTCACCATCAAAGTCTCTGATTAAGAGGTGCATGAACATGAGAGTTTGACCACTGTGAACTGGGCAAGGGCCGAGTTAAAAAAAAAAAAAAAAAAGAAAAGTGGGATCTTTCCTCGAACTGGGAACCCATCTTGCCATGTGTTATAGCTCAAAAAGCAGTCCCAGGTCAAGCTGTATGAGCAGAAAGAGCTGCTGTTCCTGGAGACGAGGTCTCTGTCTTGTGCCCAAGATGCTGGAGTTCACTTCTTGGCTCAGCACCCTGCTGCCGAAGATTGCAGATGCAGGAAAGTGAGTTTAGCACACTCAGCACCCTGCTGAAAACCTTCAGGAGATGATTATATCCAAGGTTTGGGTTGGGATACTGCTCCCTTGCTTGTCCCCTCAAGCCAAGACCCTGAGTGCTAGCAGTGCATGAGCTGGCACAGGAGCTGGCCACAGCCCAGAGCTCTCCATCAAGGTGCTCCAGCCAGGGGGAATGTCCCTGCCACGGGAGTCCGGCTGCAGCACATCCTCTGCATTTTCCTCCCTTACCTTTCCGCCCCTGTCTCTTTTATTTTTAAGCGGTCACCTGTGACCAGAAGAAATTGCACCATGGCTGATGGATAAATGAGCAACCTGTACTTTGGCATTTGTGAGTACAGTAGATTTAACCCTGAACTGCTCCAGGTGCCTATGTCTCCTTAAAACCAGGACAGCTTGACTTGCAATCAGTTAATCCTTTAATTCAGCTTTGATTGCTGAAGGTGGGAATAATTTCCCCTAGCCACCAGGCAAGTGAGTGCCCTGTCTGAGCCACCATCTGTGTCCTCTACCATGTCCATGGGATACTTCGTGCTACCTCTGCTATAGTGGGGTGAACTGGCCTCTGAAGATGTCTACCCCCTGGGATGATAGAGGCAGCCTGGATTTAACTTTTAGAGGGCTAAAACAGAGAAGATGGTCCCTTCTTTTGGCTTCTCCAATTTATTAAGTCCCCTGTCACAGACAGAGCCTGCAAGTGTTACTAATAGAAATAGTATGCCAGTAAGTAAAAAGCTGATTTCTCTTCTGGTGTAAAATGCTCTCCTGAGAAGCTGTTTACTGCTGTGCTCTTAAAATCTGTGCTAGCATCCCTCGTGGTAGAGAAGAAAGGAGACAAAGGTTGGTAGTTCCAGCTTCCCTGGAGGCCACCATCATTACACAAGTAATATGTCCTTGACTAAAGGCCAGCCTGGTCTTTTCATGGGGATTTCCCACCTCAAGGGGAATGTGCGAGAGGAACAAATATCTTGTTTGTAATAGGATCTCCATAAAGCCTTTCTTGCTGTTTGTCCATGTTATTTCTCCATGACATGTTTGTAGAAGACGGTGTTGATGTCAGCCCAGGGCTGTGGGACTCCTTCAAGAGCCAGCACTCAGTAGAAACATTTGGCTCGATGAGAAAATCTTTACTGCTGCATACAAAAAATGATTGCCCAGCATACAGTGGGCTGTAAATGGGATCAAGTATGGGATCAAGGCCCTACAAGAGACTGGGGTCTTGTTTTCCATTCCCTGGTCTAACCAGGAGATAGCTTTGTGTTCTCTCCTATGTGCCAGGATAACACAAGGGCTGAATGTGGGATGAAAAAGGGATGGGCACAGCCAGGCAGGCAGGGGACTTGTCCATCACTGTCTCCATGCAAGGTGAGCAGGATGGGCCCTGAGATAGCAGCTGGGGTCAGCCCAGAGTCCAGCTCCCCTGGGAAGCTGGTGGTGACGAGGCAGGTCTGAGGTTGGGATCGGGTCTGGGGACAGTAGCAGGGTTGGACACAGCCGGGGGACCACCAGGCAGGTCCAAGGTCTGGCTGGAAAGTCTGTCCGTGGATTCGGGTCTGGACCAACATGGCCATGGCCAGGCAGAGGCAGAGCTGTGGTGGAGTTGAGGACCAGCGCTCCTCCAGCATTGCTCGGGCAGGGACTGATGGGCTGAGCGTTAATGGGCTCCTGGAAGCTTGCCGCTGGAGGCCCCCAGTGAGGCTGAAAATGAGGGAGGATGCGGTTGTTAGAGCTGGTGATGTCTTTCGGTAAGGGATGTCTCTCACAGCACTGCACAGCTGACCAGTGTTTCTCCAAGGCATGTTCTCTCTTTCTGCCCTTGGCATGTGGTCCTTGTGCGCTCTGGCTGTGGTGTCCGTCCAGGTTTCGCATGGCAGAAGAGTGGCAGGGCTTTCTGCCTGCAGTGGACACCACTGGCAGATGCAGATGATGGGAGAAGGGCATCGGTGATCAGAGGGGTGCGTGCTGAAGGGCAAAACCTCTGGTGGAGGGGGCAGCAACAGATCTCAGCTCGGGTCTTGCAAGGCTATGGACACAGCTGTGACCCTCAGTCACTGCCAGTGACCTGACTCCCCAAATGGAGTTCGTTTTCCTTTTCCACTGTGATTCGAAGGTTAGCGGCACGAAGTCATTTCTCCCCATACAGCACCCTTTGTCTGTACATAACCGATCATTACCCCTGCAGAGCACAGCCACGTTCCTCCACCTTATGCAACTTTTAGCAAAGCATCTGAAGCAAGAAAATTTTCCAGTTCCTTCCTTATTCTTGCAACAGTGTTCAGGAGCTGTTAGGGGCACATCACACTTCAGCTGGGCTTTGCCATCGCTGAGCAGATTGTGTGGGCAAGGGGCTGATGGATGATGCTGCGGGGGCTCTGGGAGAGGGCTGCTGTGTCCTGCTGACCACCCCACCCCAGAGCTCCCTCTCCAGGACCAGCCCCAGGCAGACATGTGCTCTGAAGCCCCCACACCTCTTCCTAGGATTTCTGCTCCTTTATCCCTGCAGCTGGAAATGCCGTGAGGATTAAAATGCCATAGGAGTCTAAAAGCCCTCAGAAGGGGGCTTGAAATCTGCTCAGCTTGACCTTTGGTTTCCCCCCTCTGCTCCTCTTAATAGTCCCAAGATTTTATTATTTTCCACACTGCAAAACAGTAATTACTGGAAAGGACGAGGTGGTTTGAGAGCCAGGGTCCAGCGGTGCCTTCGGGGCTGTGCCAGGCCTGGGCGACCAGGGAGTGGAGCAGTGAGGATGGGAGGAGCTGTTCCCCTCGGATTTTATCTTGATGAGAACATCTTGACCAACGCCCAGGAAACAAATTCCTCTGCTGCTTGAGAGGGAGAGAGGGAACTGAAAGGTCAAGCCTGCCCATGGGCTCCTCAGAGATCTCTGGGCAGGGAAGGTCTTTCACTGATGGTATGGTGGTCACCAATGCTGGCAGGGAAGAGACGCCCTCCCAGGTCCTGGGTCCAGTATTTACTCATTGGTGTCATACTTAGCTATTGCCCTCCAAAGGGTGAGATGTTTACATGGCTCGTGATTGCTGAACTGCCAGATCTGTGTTTGAAAATCTCAAGAGCAGAAGGAAAATTAATTTAACTAGAGTTCAAAGGGTCTCCAATAAAGACTAAGCCTTGCTGTTATTCTGAAGCCTTATTTCCATTAATTCCCTTTAATGCTGCTTTAAAATTACAAAGTGGAATTGAATGCTGGCCAACAGATTTTTTGATGGTTTCAAAACAACCACTATTAATCAGCAAGGAAATGTATTGGCCATAAGAGTGTTTAAATGGGAAGGTGGCTTCAACCAGGACACACGTAACAGCATGTAGTTGCGGTGACAGTTTAAAAATTAGCCATTGTGAGGCTCCACATACAGAAAGGGGCTTGGTATTAATAATTACCACAAATTAACTAACTGGAAAGGGGTTGAACAGCAAGTGGTAGAGTTCAGCTTGACCCACTGGTGAGCTGACCCTCTTCCCGTTCATTTAATGCCCAAATCTCATTTCTGGCCAGAGCAGCTATCCAACAGCTGAACACAATGCTGGGCTGCCCGTGGGCTGTGGAGGACGATAAGAGGTTCAGTCCCTGCTCCTTGGGCTGGATCCAGCAGCGAGAGCTGCTCCAGCAACCAGCCAGCACTGCCAACCCTGGCGCTCGTGCTGCCGGCGCTGCTCCACGAAGTCGCTTCACAAGTCTTCCCTTCTTGGTGTATCCCTTTCCTTTCTTCTTTTGTGTCCTTCTGGCTGCTGGCCTCTGCTGCCTGCTCTCACTGGCAGCTCTGTGCCCACAGCTCCTGCAAAGTCTCTCTTGGTCCACCTGAATCACCAGCATCCCTCTGCAGCACACACAGGGCTGCTCCCTGAGCAAGGCTGGCTGCATCTGCCAGGAGCTTTCTTCTGCCTGCTTCAGTGATGTCCCCCTGCTACTTTGGCAGCCAAAGATGTAGGACACAGCTGGGTGTCCTCTTGTGGTGGTGGGGTGGGGTGCCTGTGGCTCACCTCGAGGTTCTCTGCTCTTGCTCCCCTCTCACCATGGGGTCTTCTTGACCAGCTCCACCACTGTCTTGCCTCTGTCCCCATGCTCGTGATCTGGGTTCTGTGACCACAGCGGAACATCCCTGCTTACACTGCTACTCCCTTGTCCCTGGATGTGTGCACAGGGGCTCATCTGAGCCACAGCTCCCTCCTCCCCTGGAAGTAAGCCACTCTTTTTCCTGTTCTCACCCAGCCACATCCTGGGATGGTCCAGCATCTTGTTGTGGTTATATGCCCCCGTGGAAACTGTCTGGCGTGTCCCATGCAGCTGGACACAACCATTTTGTGGACAGAAGAGTTGTGCAACTACCTGGTGCAGGACCTGGGGGTCCTGCGGGAGAGGAGCTGAGGGCACTGTGGCCATGTGGGGCAGCTGGCACTCTTGCCCTTTCTTTCCCAGCTATCAGTATTTACTGGTTTGTTCCCACAGATCTTCAGAAAATACACAGGAAGCAGGGGTGAATGTTATCAGGCTCCAGCTGCTCTATTTGCAAGCATGTCTTCAGCAGAAATGATTAACCCACCTCATTTTTCTGCCTTCCCTTCCAAAAGCCCTTCAAGAATAGCACAGCTCTTAAGGTTGCGCAGAGTTGCTGGTAATTCTGTTAACCTTTGGGTTAATTAAGCAAACTGGAAACCTTCGCTAAGAGGAATGGCACTAATGGCATATCCAAGAGGGTGTTTTTCATGGACCCCTCGCTGGCAGAGCAGAAACCACTGCTAACTTCAGCAAGGGGGCTGGGGAGTTAGTGGTGGCTTGCTTGAGAGAGGAGGTCAAGAAAACCTGTTTACTCATTGATGCTGGACCAGTTGGTGTCTGCTGGAGGCAGCAATGTGCACAGAGAGGATGCAGGGCGGTGGCACTGTCCTGCAGAGCTGCTGTGCAAGGCAGAAAGGGTGGAACTGCTGGTACCTGGCTGTGGAGCTGAAATTAGTTTCCAACCTAAAAATGCAAACCTGTAATGGCATGACATGGTAAGGAGCTCCGGACAAGAGGCTGCAGTCTGCAGCTGGGCTTAGTGCTCTGAGCTGGGAAGAGCTGCTTAAAATTGACAGAGAGTTCTTTGTTTGCTGTGTGCAGTTTAGAAATTAAGCAATACGTAGAAGCAAATATTGGTTCAAGTGACACCAGCTCCCACTCTCCAGTGGCCAGTTCAGCTCATCCCAGGTAGAAAACAGCATATTGCAACACAGTCAAAACCTGACATCAAGTATTTCTCCTAACCAGTGGAGAAACTGGTTTGTGGCATTTCCTGAAAAATAAACTAACTGCAATGACTCTGGAGTTGGAGCACAGTCTCAAAATTGACCCTTAGGCCCAAACACAAGCTGAAAGCATGTTTCTGGAAAGACTGCCAGAGCTCTCCAGGTATCTCTCAGGCCTTGGGAGCCACGGGGAATGCCGAGCTGGTCCCAGTTCGCCGTTGGCCACAGACATGCTCACAGAGCTGGCACTCTCATGGTGCGGCTTACAGCTGCTGCAAGCCCCATGCTGACCTGGGCTCCAGGGAACGAGTGACTCTCTCTTCCAGGAGAGCCTTGGCATTGGGCAGGGGGGCTGGGATTTCCCCTAGAGGCTTACACTGATCAGGTAAGCCAGCCCTGCAGAAGCCCCCTGACTTCTCCCTGGCCTTCCTGGGTACCTGAACATTGATTCACAGAATGGTTTGGGTTGGAAGGGACCTTTTAAGACCATCTAGCCCACCGCCCTGCCATGGGCAGAGACATCTTTCAGTAGGTCAGGTTGCTCAAAGTCCTGTCCAACCTGACCTTGAACACTTCCAATGATGGGGCATCCACAACTTCTCTAGGCAACCTATTCCAGTGTCTCACCACCTTCATCGTAAAAAATTTCTTCCTTATATCCAATCTAAATCTACCTTCTTTCATTTTAAAACCATTGCCCCTTGTCCTGTCACTACAAGCCCTGGTAAAAGGTCTCTTTCTGTCTTTCCTATAAGGCCGTTTTATATATTGAAAAGCCACAGTACGGTCTCCCCAGAGCCTTCTCTTCTCCAGGCTGAACAACCCCAACTCCCTCAGCCTCTCTCCATAGCAGAGGTGTTCCAGCCCTCTGACCATCTTCGTGGCCTCCTCTGGACTGGCTGTAACAGGTCTCTGTCTGTCTTCTACTGAGGACCCCAGAGCTGGACACAGCACTCCAAGTGGGGTCTCACCAGAGCAGAGCAGAGGGGCAGAATCACCTCCCTCAACCTGCTGGCCACGCTTCTTTTGATGCAGCCCAGGATATGCTCGGTTTTCTGGGATGCAATTGCACAGTGCGAGCTCATGTCCAATTTGTCACCCACTGGTACCCCCAAGTCCTTTGCTGCAGGGCTGCTCTCCATTCATTCATTACCCAGCATCATCGTCTCCCATCTGTTGAGCTCGGCACCGTTACCAGTTCAGTGCCAATCTCAGTCTCATGTCCCACCCTGGGCAATTGACAGAGGAGCAGGGAAGATGGTCTGGGAAAAATGGGTTCCCATTAAGCTGCTCTTCTTGCCTTCACCTGCTGCAAGGTGACCTGTGGAGCCAGGACAGGACAAGCACTTGAGCCCAGCTTTTGTGGTTGACCACGCTGATGTCCTTGTTGTGGGCAGGCTCCAGCCTCTGAGCCACAAACTAGAAATTCCCATTTCTGGAGGGAAACAAGCCAACTCTGTAGACAATCCCAAAGTCCTGGTGGGTGTATATTGCCCTCTTCCCTCATTCCATCCCACCTCAAGGTTTGATTGATTCCTTTTTTTTTTTTTCTTCCATTTTCAGTGCTTTTTCTCCTTAATATCTCAAGGTGAGCTGGGTCTTAATGACACAACTGACAGCCTGGGAACAGCAGCAGTAGCTCCAAAGGCCCCCACTGCTAGATAGGAGGACCTCTATGGAAATAACTGCTCCAAAGAGGTGGGTGAGATGCCTATGTTCATGTGGTGCCTTGATCGCAGCTTTCCCTCTCCCCAGTTAATGTTTTCCCCACACGTACACACAACCAGAGCTCAGCTTCAGCCTCTGTTCAGCTGCGTTGGCTCCAGGATGAGCTCTGCCGTAGGGAGCAGCCAGCACCGTGATAAAGCTGAGCCCTCTCCCAGATAGTCGTGCCAGCTCTAACTTTATCCCAGCCCAATTACAACAAACGTTGTTTCCTTAGGACACAACCAAAACTCCAGTCCAGCCTTGTCTCAACCACAAATGACAGTGTACACATAGGGGGTTGCAGTAATAACGGAGATGTAGAAATAAGCAGTATTATTTTACCTTCAATTTTACTTAGCCTGGGGCTGAGCCCTGTTCTTTCCTTAAGGTTCAGATGTGTTTATGCATCACCAGTGACCCGTGGTTGGTCAGAGGGTGTGTTAATTTGTATTTCTTCATCATTCATGTAATATTTAGCCCCATCCTCTTTCTGAAAACAGAACAGCCAGGATCCGTAGTGTTGCAATACAACGAACTTGTGATGTGTAATAATAATTCAGCTTGTTTCATGAAGATGTACACTATAGAAGGCTTGATGCTTTCTGGATAACAAGGACAAAGTCCAAGAGGCACTGGCTTAGCTCTGTCCTTTCTGTTAAAGCTGATCCTGCTTGCATGAGCCAGAGCACTGACCTCTTACCTTGAAAGACAACAAGAATTTCCATCGTTAGTAAGAATTGGCCCTTGCTGTTCAATCTCAGCTTAGTCAGCCAGATACATGCATTTGGTCAGGGGAGGAGCTCTCTTTTTGCACAAAACTGTGCACCCAGGCAGTGAGGTATGGATCTAACTAGAACTTGTAGAAGAATGTCTGTCTATTTAGTGAGAGAGATGACCTGCTATGTAAATAAGTGTGCATTTTCTAACACAAAATTTGGAAAAGCAGTTGTCTGATAAATGTTCAGGGGAAGAAGTTGGTTGCACCAAGAAGTTTGTCCCTCCTGGACTCCAAAAGGAAGGCATTTTGCAGCTGGAGGACACCCGGAATACTTTGCCTTTTCCATCCAAGGCTTCCCTTAGTGGGATGTACTCCTCAGAAAGGAACATCTTGGAGGCCTGTTGGGTCCTTTGGAGATCAAGGTCTGAGCCTGCAATCCCAGGTGGCCTAGAGGACACACCACCAATCTGCTGTGCTTCTGCCATTGGGTACCTCCAAGGCAAGCTGTGTGTTGGAAGAGCTTCTTCTCCCCAGAGCTGCTCTGTGGCAGGCTGCAGCAGTGGATCTTGGCCACAGGAGGCAAAGCTGCTGAAGGGGCAGCCACAAGATGGGCGCACACCAGGAGATGAATAGAAATCCATCATGGAGAAAGGCAGGATTTGATAGCATCAAAAAGAGGTGTAGAAGCTGCTCTGTATGTGGCTGGTGACTTTCCAGATGACTAGAGGCTGGACATCTGGAAATCCAGGAGGTTGCTGGTAAAGGCTAGAGGACAAGAGGTAAGCAGTAAAACCTATTGCAATCCAAGCCTCTTTCTTTGCCCCTGGATTTGCCCTAATGCCATCTGGAAGGGCAAGGGAAAGAGGTGTGGGGTGAAAACCACCCACCACATCACCACATCACAGCCATCCCCTCGGCAGATACAGAAAGTGCATTGGGGATGCAGGTGCGATTTGAGAGGGGAGAGTGGAGCAGTGGGTGGTCCATGTAAAAAAGGCTGGGAACCATGTGCAGAAGGCAAGATAGTATGGGCACTTCCAGCAACTGCTCTTCTGTTGCTTGAACAGATCCTTTATGTTTTCCAAACTTTCTTCTGTGTCTTTCCCCTTCATCTGTCATGTGGCAAAAATACCTTTATCTGCTCTGGATAGTGTTGTAACTACTTAGTTTGTGGAGTCAAGATGTCAAAATACATTCACCATTATTTATGTGCTCAGGTATCTTTGATTTTTCAGCAGTACTGCAATTTCTAGGCTCTCTGGGGCTATCTGTTAGAAGAGGCATTTTTGAACACATCAACAAAAAGCTATGGAAGAACCGTGTGGGACAGCCTCCTGCGATCCCTTGTGCCTCTTCTTCCCATAGATGGGGACATTGCTAAGGCTACCCTGAGTGAGGCAAGGATTGGCGAGACCCACAGGGAGCTGGGGATGGATTTCAGTGGCATCTACATGTCTCAGTGGAGGAAGACCATGGAGGGCCACAGCTTACTGGAGTAAATACGGATGGGAGATCTTTTGAAAGGGAAGAAAGGCTTGTGGTGGGAGCAAGTCAGTCCCCCCCCCTCCAGGTTGCAGTGTGTTTGGAGATGCTCTGAACACAAGAATTGCTGCTCTTTTGGGAAAGCATGAGATGAAGGGATGAGAAATAGGAACTAGTCATGCTGAAGGAACTGCTAAAGATGATGCTGAAATAACCAGCATGGCCATGAGTGCCTCTTGCTCTGCCTGTAGGGACCTCCAGCAGCCAGAGTCACAGGGAGGGCAGGCTCACGGTGCCACAGCGGAGGTGGTCATTGCCTGAAGGTCTCTGTTCTGATTTTGGCTGGCGTAGAGTTAATTTTCTTCAGCAGCCCTCTTCCCTGGGTCACTTTGTAGAGCCATATCCTTCACCTGACACCAGGCTCCCACCTGCACTGAAGCCTCTCTGGCCACCACCACCTACCTGCAGGTCGCTGTGCCCTGAGCCTGCTGGGAGGAGGGAGAAGAGCCAAACTAGCATGCTTCCAGCCAACCTCAGCCAGGAGCTTGCTGTGGGCAAGCCCATGGCACTGCTGTGTGGAGGGTGCAGGCTATGGGAGAGGAAGGACCTGTGCACGGGATCCAGAAGATCACAGAGGGAGGCTGGTGCTCTTGAGAGCAAGCCTGGGAGCTGGACCTCACCCCTGGGCTTCCTACAGCATTCTTGTAGCTTGTATCAGGTGGACATGGTGCGTGGACCAGTCCTAACAGCTGCTGTCTAGGGATGCTGCCAGGGCTTGTGGGCTAGCTGATGTGGTCCAGGGACTCTCATTTAGTGTTCATGTGCCAAAGTCGACCTGAAGATGGTCTTGTAGCCTGCAGCAAAGATCGGGACACTGAGCCTGGGACAGCATCACGAAGGCAGACCTTCGTAAACTGGTAAAATGCCCCACTGGTCCTGGCTGCAGGGAGATAAATCAGGAGTGATACAACTGGATGAAGAGGTTTTGCAGAGGAAGGGGAGGAGGGTGACTGCTAATCTCAGCATTTTTTCTCAGGTTCATCCCAAGAACTTAACAACGGTGCAGCGTGATGTTTCCTTCTGACTGCAGGGCACTTACTGAGCTGTCTGGTCACTGTTGTTGACTTTCTTTGCCTGTGCAAGGAGCTTGCCAGATCACGTGTAAGGAACATTTACTGCCTTTCAACCCCATTGCCATTGCCAAGAGAGCACAAGGGAGCGGGCAGGCACGCAGGGTGCTGCGAGCCAAAGGGCGATGGGCACGACAGCAGCAGTTACTGGCAAACATGCAAAACTCAGGGCTGGATCCAGCAGGGACTTTCTGAGATTAGGCTGGCAAGGCAGGGGGTGGCTAGCACAAAGAAAATAGCCCCTCCCGTGGCATTTCAGCCCGCAGGGGAATTCAAATGTCACAACTTGGGAATTTTCCATCTGAAGCCCCTTGTAAAATGAAAAGCACCTTACCCTGCTCTGACTCCTGCCTGTGGAGGGGTTCAGTGCCAAAATGAAAGGATTCCTAAAAATGGGCTGCTCCAGGGAGGGGGGGATTTAGGAGCTATTGAGAAACAAGGAAGGACAAACAGTGTTAGGTCATTGCTTCTGCAAACACAGCCAGGGCTGTTCCTCTATAAAAGGGGGAGAAAGCAGTTCCAGAGCCATCACAGACTTGGAGGGGACAGTCTGTGACCAAGGCTGCTACACCCCCTCCTCAGCACCTGACTCCCTGCTCAAGTATGAAACTCGTACTCTCTGCTGTGCTGTCCTTTGGGATAGCAGGTAAGTGTCTGCTGAAAGCAGTTTTGGGGGAAAGGAAGAGTCAAAACCTCCCAGGACCCCAGGCTTTCCCCCTAGATGAGTCCATGTTAGAGCTGCAGCACGTGCCAGACCCAGGCAGCTATTAAGTAAAAGCCAGGACATAAAAGCAAAGGAGCACCTGCCAGATGCTTGCTTTGGCAGCTGTGGATCTCTGTCAACAAGGATGGTGTTTTGAGCATTAATGACAGCAGCTTTTTCCTTGGGCCAGCCCATGGAGGCTGGAGGGAAGTCTGCAGCTCCTCACAGCAAGCTGCCAAGCACCTGGCTGGCAAGGAGGAGGGATGCTCAGCACCCACTGCTGGGGAGTGGACTGCTCAGGAGAGCACTGCAGTCCTGCTGCTGCAGGGCGAAGGGAAAAATCCCCCTCCCACAAGCTGCTGTGCTGGGAGAAGAGCAGGGGTTCAGCCATGGGGGGAGAAACTAGAACAAAACCTCCCTGCCAAGCCTGCATGTGTGTTGGGTTAAACCTGAAGGCAGTGACAATAAAATAGAGCTCAAACAACGAAAGACTCCCCATGCTTCCCCCTCTGTTCCTGTGCTGCTCTGTCCTGCTGCTGCGGCTGCACTTTTCTTGGGCGCATGTGTATTTTATGCATAAATTGTGCCGATGCAGAGCTGGATCTGCTTGAAGCAATTATTTCTCTCCTCTCTGTCTGCCCACAGTTTTGGCAGGCAATGGGCAGGTAGTCACAGCAAGGAGATTACTGCTGTCTGCACCCAACCTGGGGACTGCTGCCTGGAAACGGAAAGAGGGGTCCCCTTCTTAGAGCAGGCAGCGGGTCTCTTCTGATCCCCGATAAAGTGCAGTGGTGATTAATGCTGTCTGGTGGGAAGTGCTCCCTGTGCCGCTGGCATCGGAAAGTCCTCGAGCTCCTTTGCTGAGTACTAGCACGCAATGATGTCTTATTAATGATGAAGAGTCCCTCCTGCTCCCCTGCATGGAAGGAGCCAAGAGGTTGCCCCAAAGCTCTGTGGCAGAGGCTGTGGCACTTGGGCTCCCATTGCTTTCCCAGTGTTCACCAGTGCAGCCAGGCTGACTTCCTCAGGAGGTCCCCGTCCAGCTTCTGCCCAGGGCAGGGTGGTTGCCAGTAGCAGATTAAGGTGACCATGGCTTTGTGCAGCCAAGACTTGAAAAACATAGATGATGGCAGTAGGAATTAAGGCTAAGGATTCTTCCTGTGGCCAAATTCAGCACCTCCACTGGGAGGAGGGGAGGTGTCTGCTGTCAGGGTTATGGCTCAAAAGAGAGAGTAAGAGAGAGTATTTCAGAGGTGAAAGAGAAAATGAAAACAGCACAGGTTAATCTGGAGATGTTTGAATGAAATGTGCCATCAAGGGTTTGGAGGGAGCAGGTGGTGCATACAGCCTGTTGGTCTGTGCAATCCTGCCAGGAAGGGGCAGAGTTAAGGTGAAGTGCACAGCACGGGCTGGCCACATACTTTAACTGCAAGTTTCCAATGTTTCTGGTGTTCAGGTTGCTGAAGGAGGTGTGAGTCTGTGTCTTTGCTTTACTCCCATCTCCCAGAGCAGCCAGTCAGCTGCATTTACTGGCTGGGGGACTCTTAGGAGAGAGGACTGTGGAGGTGGTATGGCATGTCTGTTACTGGGTGTAGTGGAGTAGGTGAGATATAAAGAGACAGTTAAATAGATCAGATCATCTAGCTGCCAAGGAGGTCATGTGTGACAACATACTGAATATAGTCTGGCCGGGTCAGAGCTGCTCTCCCTCTGGAGTTATTTACAAAGACACTGCTTCAGTGAACCACCTTTTCTCTCTGTTTTTGCAAAATCTTGAGTTTGATTTCTATTGAAGTGCGTGGATTTGTTCTCCTAGTCCTGTGGATGTTGCTGTGAGCTCAGGCTGCTTGAATTACAATGCTGTGCAGAACATCCATTACCCAGGGACAGGAATGATCCTTCCAGATGTTCCTGAAAGTGCACATGTCAGGCAAGAAAGAAAGAGCCTTCCTGCATGGCTTAGGACATGTGCAAGGGAGATCCTCCACCCGGCCATCACCCAAGGCCATGACTGCAGGGAACCAGAGATCGTGTATTCACAGAGATGCTGTTTCTTTCCACTTAGTGCCTTTCTGCCTCTCTGAGATGATTTATTTCTGGTTCTTTCTACAGCTCTGTGTTTTGCTGCTCGCCCCAAGGCAAGCGTCAGATGGTGCACAATATCCTTAGCAGAACAGAACAAATGCAATAGCCTAAGGGATCACATGCAACAAGAGAGTGTTGCATTCAGTTGCCTGCAGAAAGCAACATACCTTGACTGCATAAAAGCCATTTCGGTGAGTGGGCAGCAAATATCTGTGCTGGGCACTGAAGATGTTTCAGCAGTCTGTTACACCTGGAGAAGGCCGGGGTTTCCTTTGAGTCACTGGTTGTTACCTGTGATCCCCCTGTAGAGAAGGACTCACACACAAGGATCCAGGAGAGGCTTCGGGGAAGTGTTTTCCCTCATGCACCCCTGCTCTTTGTTTATTGACTGAAATCTTTTTGTTATTTAGAATAATGAAGCAGATGCCATTTGCTTGGACGGTGGTCACGTTTTTGAAGCAGGCCTTGCCCCCTACAAGCTGAAGCCCATCGCTGCTGAGGTCTACGAACAAAGTGGAGGTACATTTTCATGCAATATTTTTAAGCCAAGTAGTGATAACAAAATGATAGGCCAACCTCTCCCTGCAGAGCTTCCACATTATGTCTGTTGGGTGTCCAAGACATTGCCCCTGGCTTCCACATTCCAGAGGGGGAGGCAGGGAGGCAGTTACACCAAAATGTGAATCATCACCCATGGCCACAGAGTCACTGCAACGGAAAGGGGCAGAGCCAGTGCCCCATTTCTGATGTTAGTTGCAATGAAAGTCACTGATCTCGTGATGATGCAGTGGTCATGGAAGGAGAGCACTATGAGCAGAAATCATGGTTGTCCCAAAGCATGGCATAAAATTTGTGCTGGTCCCAGAGATCTTCTGCTTTCAGTGACCGTGAACTACGTGGGTCAAACACTGAGCTAGATAGCACAGATAGCCTGTGTATCTTCCTGCACAGTCATCAGGACAAAAAAAAAAAAGATTGAAGAGGCAACAGCATTGCCGTTAGTGGTTGTGCAGGAACACTCCATTGAGATTACTGAGGCAAGAGGTGCAGGCAATGCACAGAAAAAAGAAGGGAAGCATAAAAAGTGCTCTGCAGCAATCCCTTCTGATAAGACAGCTCTGCTGCTCCATCCTCGCTCACTCTCTGTACTGTCCTTCTTCTCTCCCATCTTTCTCTTAGGAGCCGAACAGACACTATTTCTCCACTTTTGTCTGTCTCACCTCATGCAATCCCACCACGGCCAAAGCTCCCAATCTCTTTTGATCTCTGCCCTGGTGTTCAGCCTGTTTGTACACAATATTCAGGATCAAAGCGACACAGCAGAGTCATTCCCAACATGGTAGCTAAGAAAATACAGATATTAAATGGAAGGCTGTGATCTCTACCACCCCTAAAACTAAGTCACTTTATTCATACATAGCATGTGATGGACTAGGTATAATTTTAAAGACTAAATGTGGTATTTCAGTCTCGCAAGGCTTACATGTATGCTTCAGTGGATGACGGCATTTGAGAAGAGACTTGCCAAAGAAGATTTGCCAAAAAGACTTGTTGAAGCATCCTTACAAAACTACGAGCCTGTCCAGTGGCAAAGCATTTTGTATGCGACAGTATTTTCAGGCCACTTACCATTGCAAGTTGTAATGCACAGCGTTGGTTCGATATTGGCAGTGTAGCTCACCCCTAAGAAAATGGGATGACTATGAGTGTTCAAGCAAGGTTGCTAATTATTTGGAAACGCAGCACTTTTTGAAACTGGGGGTTTGGCAGGATTTGAAATGTTCATAAATCCTGCTTTTTCATTGCTTTCCTGCTTCTTGCTGCACTGCAGGCTCTACAACCAGCTACTACGCTGTGGCTGTCGTGAAGAAAGGAACAGGCTTCACAATAAATGACTTGCAGGGCAAGACTTCCTGCCACACAGGCCTGGGCAGGTCTGCTGGCTGGGTCATCCCAATTGGGACACTCCTGTACCGGAAAGACATCAAGTGGGATGGCAAAGACTCAGCCTCCATCGAGCAAGGTGAGATGGGAAACGCCAAGTTAAATGGGCTGGTGTTAAGCCAGGGGCCATGGTATGGTGAAAGTAATGTTGCCCGACCTTCTGTGGAGGTCCAGAGGTGGCTTGCAGAGCAGTCAAATCATTGACATTCTTTGTGCATCCCCTCCCTTCTAGGTCCTTGTAAAAGTGAATTTTAGACTAACTATTGCTTCTTTCTGATCCATAGCGGTGGCCAATTTTTTCTCTGCCAGCTGCGTGCCTGGTGCCACCACTGAACAGAAACTGTGCCGTCAGTGCAAGGGGGACACCAAAACCAAATGCTCCCGCACAGCACTTTATTCTGGATATTCTGGAGCTTTTCAGTGAGTGAAAGTTATTTTTCCTTTGGGGAAATATTCTAGCCCTGACACATGCAAGTTTTGATTATACCAGGGAGGGCTGTGTTGTAATTGGGGATCCCAAGGAGACTGAATTTATAGAACAACTGGGAATGCTGATAATTAAAGATCCAATTAGTAATAACTGGCAGGCAGCTAACGGGAGATGAGAGAGGCAGCTGGGTTGTATGGTTTTGTGCAGACTTAAGAATACACAGCATTAGCATTTTTTAACATGTTTTTTAACATCTCTTCTGGTCCTCCCGCCTGCAGATGTCTGAAAGATGGAAAAGGAGACGTGGCTTTTGTGAAACACACAACCGTTCAAGGTAGGCCTGCGGGAACACTTGTTTTTCTCCTTTCCAGTCCAACCTCTTGCTGCCACTCCATCCTGCAATTAGTCTACACTGTGCAGGCTTTCATTCCTCTCCAGGTTTACCCCACACCTCTTCTCCTTTAACCTCTAGAAACATGTTTTGCACACTGCGGACTGACTTATCCCTGTTACTGAGAAATATGATTGTGGTGGGGTCTACTTTTTCTTCTTTGAAGTTCTCTTTGAAGAAGAAAAACCTGCTTGATTTAAGTTCAATGGTATTATCGTTGGTGCCATGTGTCAGAGCCAGCTGTAACGTTATCACAGCAAACACAGGGCAAGCAATTGTGAAGGTAATTATGCTCATCCATCCCTCTGGGAGTGATTTTGGAGGGAATTCAGCCCACAGCAAGAGTCCACTAACTCTGCACCTCTCGGAGATGGAAGATGGCCTGGCATGCCCAGAACCTGCAGTGAACTCAGTGGAGGGCCACCAAGATGGTCATGGGGCAGGGACACTTGTCCTGTGAGGAAATGCTCAGCGGGGTGAGCTTAATCAGCCTGGGGAAGCGATGGGCTTGGGGGGACCTCAGAGCAGCCTGCCTGTGCCTACAAGGAGGTTAGCAAGAAGGTGGAGCCAAGATTTTTACAGAGGTGGACAGTGGAAAGATGAGAAACAATAATCATTAACTGAAACGAGAGGTTTGGACCAGATACAAGGAGAAATTTTTTTCCTCTTGAGGACAGTCAAGTAGTGGGACAGGTTGCCCAGGACAGCTGTGCACTCTCCATCCTTGAGGTGTTCAAGATCCACCTGGAGCAACCTGGTCTGCCCCTGCTTTGAGTAGGGGCTTGGACAGGAGATCTTCAGAGGTCCCTTCCCACCTGAATTCTCCTGTAACCCTGTGATCTCTGACCTGGGCTCTGTTTTCAGCCTTGACGCTACTGGCCTTCACAGACCACGTGTGGCTCCTGACCTGTTCAATTCCTTTGTATGGTGTTTGTAAATCTATTTCTATTTGTATCTATTTGTGCATGCTTGGATGTCTAGGCACTACTGCCACATAAATCTTCTTGCTATTGGATTAGTTATGACAGAGGCAGAAATAATCTCTCTTTCACAGGCACATGCATTCTCCTTTCTGCATTGCCTTTGTATGACCACGATGGCTCCATTACCATTGTAAAGGGGGTGCATGCAACCTGTCTTCTGCAAAGAATTCTCCCCCAAGCTTCCACAGAAATAAATTCATTACAAAGCTGCCCCAGGCTGTTTTTTTTCATCTGTTTTCACGGTGATGCAACTCATGGTTCCTCCCTCCAGAAAATGCTCCGGGGAAGAAGGATGAGTATGAGCTGTTATGTCTGGATGGCAGCCGTCAGCCCGTGGACAATTACAAAGCCTGTCACTGGGCCAGGGTGCCTGCTCACGCTGTTGTGGCTCGAGATGATAGCAAGATCGATGACATCTGGAGCTTTCTCTCAAGAGCACAGGTATCATCAAGCTCTTCTTTCCTTCCCCTAGCATCCCCTCCTCTGTCCCCCGGCTTTGCTTGCTTTCTCCATCTTTCTACGTGCTTTGGTACAGTCATTTGCTGATTATTTTTCCCTCGTGGCAGGAAAAATTTGGTGTGGGCACAACCAGCACCTTCCATCTCTTTGGGCCACCTGAGGAGAAGGAACCGGGCCTCAAAGACTTGCTTTTCAAAGACTCTGCTGTACAGCTGAAGCGTATCCCACCACTGATGGATTCCCAGCTCTTCCTGGGCTTTGAGTATTACAGTGCCATCCAGAACCTTCAGAAAGGTAGGCAGGACATGAAATACTAATGTCATGTCAGCGTGAGCTGCGTTGAAGAGATGGGATCAGCAAATACGTCTGGAGAAAGGAACACAGTGTTTTCAAACACAGACAGTATTCTCTCCAAAATATTTCCTGTGAAAGGTATTATCATTAAAATCACACAATCTTCACAAACTTTACTTACATCAACAAAAGGAATTTGTTGATGCCAAAGTCAAAATAACATCATCACCACACCAACAAAGGTGGAAAATTTACACACACTCCACCCCTTGTCCCTTTACCACGATTGCAACAACAAAAATTGCCCATGGTTATTCAGCTGGTGGTAGGGATTGGGCGTGGTCAAAACCACTGCTTAGAAAAGCCATTTCTGGGACATAAGAGGAAGGAAAATCCCAGGACACGAGGACCAGTATTGGCCACTTGAGGGAAACAGTGTCTTTTATTTCCGTCTAGACTCATCAAGCATTCACTCATGTCCTAGCTGGCTTTCTGAGAGTTAAACATCCCACAAATGACCTCCAAAATCCACTTATGTATAATTGCTGAGAGATCTCTGTGGTAGACTCAGCTGCTATGGCATTTATGGAAGGGGGTACATGGACTTCATGTAGCATCAAAACAGATTATTCAAATGCCACTTCACAGAAACATAACTAGGCTGTATTTTTCCAGCTTGGTCTGGTCTTAGTCTCATGGTTGTCTGGGCTGTGAGGTCTGGAGAAATGTGGAATATATTATAGGCAGCAATACCAAGTACTATTAATGCATGGTGGTTTAGTGGTTGCAATGTTTTAGCTAACACAAATCTGCATGAACAGCTTGTATTATGCAGAAATTCTCCTTTCTGACCTGTAAGTTGATTTCTGAGCATCCTTCAGCTTAAGAATCATCCCTTCCATTCACGCCAGCCCAGGGCTTTTTAAACAAGAACCTCTTGCACTGGGCAGCAGCAGGTTGGTGTGTACAGATGGTTTCATGGCTGAGTCCCACGCACCCAGAAAGTAGCTTGTTTTTAGCTTTATTGTTCAGCAGAACTCTAAACTTATCCTTTTTTTTCCTCTGCTGGTTTTACAGATCAGTTGAGCTCCAGCCGCAGAGAAAACAAGACACGGTGGTGTGCAGTAGGCAAGAATGAGAAGAGCAAGTGTGACCTCTGGAGTGTGGTGAGCAAGGGGGAGGTGGAGTGCACCGTGGCAGACGATACCAATGGCTGCATTATCAAGATTATGGTATGGCTTTTTTTTCTTTTCTTCTCCCTGTGCACCTTTCAGATGGAGAGAAGTTTCTTCTTTCAGCCTGGGAATAGATGGGGTGGAGGGGGAAGGGGAGTGGATTTTAAAATAAAATACTGGGAGCTTTGTGAGAAATACCAGTGGGCAGAAACCAACGTCATCACAGGGAAAAGGCTTGACTATTTTTTCACCAATTAACATTCTTCAAAAAAATTTGTTGGACAGCATTCTTTTTTAAGGTTTCCTAAATAAAAAGCAATTTTCTGGTGTGAAGTAACTTTTTATTTGGAAAAGGAAGGCAAAATACAAGTTTTGTAAAATGCAGAGAAAAACAGTTGCTGCCTTAGGAGTGGTTCCATAGAGTAGATGAGGGTGCTGGTGGTAGCTCAGAGGGTTGGGTCAGTACTATGAAGACAGCACAAAATGCGAACGTGATAGGATAGATGAGATAAGGAAATCTGTCTGGCAGGGAAGCAGGCTAGAAGAGACACACGCCTGGGCCTGCGAGTGTCTGGGGAGGACAGCTGCTGCTGGAGGTGGTTACAAGCGCACGGGAGCGATAATTTCAAAACTCCCTCTGCATCAGCAAAACCTCAACTGACCGTATGCTAAGGGATGGCCTCTCAGGTCCCCTTAGCCCCAAGCCCTTCTCCCTTACATCGAGTGCTTCTTTTACAATCTGATTTCTAAAAAGCGCTGGTCTGGGGATATACGGCATCGTTTCATTGCTGCGCCATTTTCATTGCAGAAAGGTGAAGCAGATGCTATCAGCTTAGACGGAGGTTTTGTCTACACTGCTGGTGTGTGCGGCTTGGTGCCAGTGATGGGAGAAAGTTATGAGGGTAAGCACACCCCAAGCTGTCCCTCTGGGTCCAGGTGGTGGGGAACCGGCTGGTGCAAAAGCAGTTTTTATTCTGAAATCTAGAAAGCAGCCTCAGCGTCGCATCCTGCAGAAAACACATGGTGCTCTGAGGCAGCTCTGCTTGCCACTGCACACCTCGCCTTTCCATGAAGGTGGAACAGCCCTGGGAGAGTGGGCATCGACAGTCAGGAACACAATGACCTCCAGCTCCCGTCTTCTTCGTTTTAATCATGATGTCCCTGTCCTTTACCACCAGCCTCAGTAAAACTAGTTGTTTTAGCTCAGAGGAGCAGATGGACGTCATGCTTTGTTCTGTTGATGCATAAGGTGTTACCTGAAACAGTCACTTCTAGAATGAAGTTTCTCCAGAAATTAGTGAGCTCAATCCATTTTTGGATTTGCCATATCTTTTACCTAATGTCTCCTTCTTTTTCCCTCCCTCAGATGATGGTCAATGTGGCAAAGCAGAAGGAGAACCAGGTGATTACTGCCAATGGAGGGACAGAAAACAGCCCCGATGGATATAAGTAGAAAAATACATATGTGGTCATGACTGGAGAATAAATGGCCAGTCTCCACACAAAGAGCCACTGTGTCCAATGTAGATATTAAAAATTTGGGTCACTAATTTAGTAGTCAGATGGAAAGTCTGGGTCTGCAAGCAGAAATCAAGGCAAAACATACGGTAGCGGCAGAGATTTGTGCTTAGTTGCCGCTATCTAGAGCACGGTCACGCCATAACGGTGCCAGGGCTGCAAACAGGGAAAGAGGGTCTGGGTTGCAGCATTAGGAAATTGTTCTTTATAGAAGTGGGAAGAGGAAGAGGAGGGAAGGCTTTTGTCCTTTGCTAAAGAGGGGATAAGAAATCGGGGGGGATAAGAAACCATCATGTATGTCTTGCTATAGCCTTCTTGCATACTCAAGTGTCAGAGTTTTGGCAGGGGTGGGGGGAAATGTCAGGGATAATAGTTTCCCAGGAGCATGGTGGGAGTAGATACATCACATCTGCAAATTCTTCTGTTGTTGCTGCATGGCAAATAATTTATAAATGCAAAGTATTTCTGCTATGCTGTTCATAGGTGCCTTCTCCCAGGTGGAGCCAATGCTCTCCTAAGGGAGCACAGTGGGATCCTCAGGTCAGTCCTTAATTCTCCTCTATTTTATCTTCTGAAAGCATCCTACTTTGCTGTGGCTGTTGTGAAGAAATCTGACAGTGATATCACATGGAACAATCTGCAGGGCAAGAAGTCATGCCACACTGCTGTCGGGAGAACTGCTGGCTGGAACATCCCCATGGGCTTGATTCACAACAGGACGGGGAACTGCAATTTTGGTGAGTCAAGTTTTGCATCCATTTCTTCAAGATGGGAATCTGCTTCCAAAAACGTTTTCCCGTCCTTCATCCAATCTTCAAAATTTCTTGTGCCTCAAAGATTCCCACTTGGAGGTGGGAAATGGAGAAGGCTCTCTTGTTTAAGGTTTCACTGAGCAAAGTTTTCGGCTGTTGGTGACCGCTTCAGAGTAAGATACAGCACGCCGGCTGCTTTGAGGGGGGCTTTGCTTTCTTTTCACATCTCTCCCCTTCCCTTTGCAGCAGCCCAAAAGGTGTTCCCAAAAAGGGAATACAGGCTGCCCCAGTTATAGGGGGCCTGGTGCTTGTGCAGAATGTGGAGTGGGGGTAAAGGATGGGTTTATGAATCTCAGAAGGGAGGGGAAGGGCTGAGAAGAGGGGACAGAGGCTGATCAAGAAACTTAAAAGGACCAATCTGACTGCCTGAGAATAAGGGGGTAAAGGTCTGCATTGGCTCTGGGCCTTTAGAGATTGTTCAGAAGATCAACTTCTACATCCAGCTTTCAGTCGGTGAGAATTATGATCCAACAAAAATAATGTGGAAATATTATGGACCAAAGCAAATTAAGCATATAATTATTAAAAGGAAATCTTTAACCACAAGAAGATACTAGTGTTAATAAGTTTTAGAATCAGCCTCTCCATCCTCCTGCCTGCCCTTCCCACTGTCCCTTATTCCCCCAGAGCTCTGGCATTGCTGCCGAATGCAACCCTGCTGACCTGTAAAGGCTGAGGAGGCTTGGGCTGGCTCTGCGTGAGCTGGGAATGGTTTGCAGCATAAACATTCTTCTTTTTATGCCAAGAGAGTGCCTAGCGCAATTGAGCCTTAGGCCCCGCTTCATTATCAATAATAACAAGTAATGAGTTTCATAGTGAAAACTGTACGCATGTGATTTGCTGTCCACGGAATTGTGCTCCTTCTCACAGCCAGTTCCCAGCTGCCAGTGACCGCTAATACAAATTCAGCATGAGAATATTAAAAGAAAGCCTAACTTTTCAGTGTAGGAAAAGTTAATTTTTTCCTATTCCTTCAGATGAATACTTCAGCGAGGGCTGTGCTCCCGGGTCTCCTCCTAACTCCCGCCTCTGCAGGCTCTGCAAGGGCTCAGGGGGGGTCCCGCCAGAGAAGTGCGTCGCCAGCAGCCATGAGAAATACTACGGATATACTGGAGCTTTCCGGTAGGTGATGGAGACACTCAGGCTGCTCTCAAGTACCCTGGGGCTAATCACAGAGGTTATGGGTAGATCACATATGGAGTACAGCCTCACGTTGAGGCTAATTTGCTGACCTCTTTTTCTCCATTACGCTGCTGAAGGTATATATGTCTGTAATATTATACATATGCTATATGTTTTTTCCTTATGCAGCTTCCTGCAAAATGATGTAAAATGTTCCTGTTCAGTAAAACTAATGTCCTGGTGCCTCCAGGCAAACCTGGAGAGACACAAGCGTTTTGGCCAGACCTCCTACAATGGCAGCAGTGCTACACTTTTAACACAAATAAGGAGTGTTAAAAGATGGGGCCTGGCAAACAATGCTGCCACTAGACATTCCCTGTTAAAAATGCTGCTTGCCTTAGTTAAAATAAGCCATCCTCTAAAAAGTTCAGAGGCCAGAGGTCAGCCCCAGTGCCATCTCCTCCATACCCGCTCAGTATGAGCTCAAGTCTAAGTAATTCATATTGGGCATGAATTTAAAAAGATAATGAATCTTGTTTCATTTACATCTGATAGCAGAGAGACCCTGCTTCAGGGTTTGCAGTCCTCTTGGTGCAAGTTACCGTTTTTACAAAGCTATTAACATGTGCAGGCAGGCATTGCAGAAAGCAAAGTGAATTCTGAACCTGGCTGAACTGCTTCTTTCTGGCAATAAAATAAATCGGCTACTTATCATGTGAGAACGATGCATGTTTTTTTCCAGAATGTATTAAAAGACTGTGTTTCAGATACCCTTAAAATATTCATGGCAGGGCTCCTAGATGTTAATTTTACAAAATAAGACATACGTCAGAATCAAATCTGCAGGAAAGGGCCAGGATTCAAGCACCCGCATCACTTGCCTTTCTTTGTACTTCCCAGGTGTCTGGTCGAGCAGGGGGATGTGGCCTTTATTAAGCATTCAATCGTCAAGGAAAACACTGATGGTACGTGGTTATTCTGTTGCACAGGTCTTGGCAGGGCTGCCTCCCCCAATCTGCATTATTTTTGTTCCCAGTGCAGAAGGTAATAGCAAGCTTTACCTGCTCGTCCTGTCAATGTCACCCCTCCCACAGGAGGAGTGGAATTCAAGCATCAGCACGTGCCACCTGCCCAGGGTGGCTCTTCCCAGGCATTTCTGTAGAGCCAGTTCCCCGCTAACTATCATTTAATTTCAGCTGCACAATTATTCAGGTGGTCCCTTAACCACGGACTCCTGTCCCGGCACCTTTGCGCAGCACTCTAGCTCCCTGCTTGCCTGAAAATTAAAAGTTCAGTTCACATTTCTGAAAGCATCAGATGAAGTTTTCCAAGCATTTGGGAAAAAATGCAAGGAAGGAGATGTAACTAAATCTCTCAGGCTGCTCTGAGAGTCTAACTCATCCCACTGGCTTTTCCTGAATTTTACTCACAGCCTCCTTTGTACATGCCAAGTCTCCAAGTGCCAGTGCACATGCAGGCAGGGACAAATGCCTTGCTTAGGTGTTGTGAGGCTGACATTCTTCTGCTACACAAGATCTCTGAATCTCCAAACCAATTCGTTTTAAAGGCAAAAATAAAGAAGACTGGGCCAAAAATCTGAAAATGGACCAGTTTGAGTTGCTGTGCACTGATGGGCAACGGGCAAATATCATGGCTTACAAGACCTGCCACCTGGCCAAGGTTCCAACCCATGCTGTGGTCACACGTCCTGAGAAAGCAAAAAAAGTCCAAGAGCTGCTGGAAAGCCAAGAGGTTAGTAGTACTGACAGCAGAAGAAATGTTCTGGGGTTGTTTTTAGGTGGCATGTTTGCATTTTTAGAGCAATGAAGCTCTGAGTTTCCCTGAGTCAGCAAAATGTGGAAGATTTTAACTTACCAATATGGGGTGATAGCCTTGTCCCTTAGCCTCCCCCTTCCTCCATCCCTTCCAAACTGCTCTTTCTCCTCTGCCACCTTAGCAAATACCCCTTTTAGGTAACAGCCAGATCATAGTGGTTGCTGTTGTCATGCTACACTTGCGTGACATGAGTTTATCACCTTCTCCTCAGGCTATGCCTGCTCTTGTAAGTGTGTTCCAGAAGCTCCTCTGAGGTGCCTGGTCTCTGACTCAGCTGGGTCAGGCACGAGGTAGGCACCAAGCTGTCCAGCCCCGGGAAGACAGCAGCCGCCCTGCACACACACAGTCTTACAGCTACTGGTGTAAATGTAACCAGGTTAAACCACCTCTGATTGATTTTACACTGAAAACATTAATATTTGCTCCACCGTCAGGGTCTGCTGAGAGGCACTTGGGAAGTCAGCTCCTTTTGCTTTCAACTCGTGGCTAAGGCATAGGACCTGCTGGCAGCATCTACCAAGCGGCTCTCCGTGTAGTGACATGTTAAAATGCAAAAAAATTTTGACAATCGTGCCACAACAGTGCCTACCACTGAGAGATCCCTCATCTAACCACAAGGACAGAAGATTCAATCCTAAATTTCTGGAGCTTGGCTGAGGGCTCCCCAGGATGATGGTGAAGAACTAGGACTAAGAGTTAGGCTTGTACGAGTTGAATCTTGCCAGCCTTCTGTTTTTAACATACACTTACCTCTTCATGCCTTTATTTCAGAGACTGTTTGGAACAAATGGAATTGAGAAAAAAAAGTTCAAGATGTTTGAGTCTCAAACCAAGGACCTTCTATTTAAAGACTTGACCAAGTGTCTGGTCCAACTCCGCGATGGAATAACGTACAAGGAATTCCTCGGAGATCAATACTATGCTTCAGTTGCTAGCCTCAATACCTGCAACCCATCAGGTAACTGTAACAGTCCCAGGAAGAAGTCCGTGAATTGCAGTTCTTAGGCTCACAGGCACGGACAGTTTCTTCTGTAGCTGTCCATTTAATTTTTTAAAGCAAAATGAGGATAACTCATGAAGTTGCCAGTATACTTTTCTCAAAGTTCCTTGGATGAACTGAAAAAGTCTTGAAGTCTGCTGCTCTGGCATCAACGAGAATCAAAGATTTTTACTCGCCTTTAGAAAACATGCACTTTGAGAAACGGTAAAAAGAACCCACGCTGTCCCATCAGTGTGTGTTCAGTGCGGTCTGTGGTAAATACACATTTTTTTATGGCACACTGAATATATTTTCCATGCGATGATGTTGTTGGCATTGCTGGGTGTGTGCTGCTGGGATGGGAGTGTTTAAAGGCAGAATCTGAACTTCTCCCTGTCCTTTCCCTTTTCAGATCTCCTCCAGGTGTGCACCTTCCTTGAGGAAAAGTAGTGAGATGGGAAGGACTCTTGCTGGAGGGGGAGGAAACATCAAGCCATGACTCCTCTCATGCGCCCAGCACGGAACACCGACCCGCAGAGGGCCCTCTGCCTTCGCTGCTTTCTCTGCCTTTCCTCATCACTCTGAAAGGGGCTGTTTGAGACTTTACCATTCTCTGCTGCCATCACAGCAAGAAATAAAATCTCAAATCTAAACGGGTGTCCTGAAATTTTTCAAGCCCATTCATTCCTCAGTACCTCTTGCTGTAGAGCAGTGCCAGATACCAACACAGCTATTGCCACTTAAGGCTATTGCTGACCATCAGAGAAATTTGTTTCAACATTTGCCAAAGCAAAATGGATTAAATATGCCCTAGAGCCTAATTAACAGATGTTTTGTACTCTCTGTGCTTTTGCTTCACCCAGGTTATCCCCTTATCTCCCCAGCAGATGACAGTTGCCCAGTGTGGTTGGGACACAGGAAGAGGGAGAGTGTTTATGTCAGGGAAGCTGAAGGGTAAAGTAGGGAAAAAAACAAACCAAACAAAAAAAATACAGTGGTCGTAAGATGGAAGGTGTGAATAGAAATCACTCCATCTCATATCTCAGCTGGCTGGATCTGAGTCATTTCCACCAGGCAGTGCTCTTAAAACATATATTGATGGGGGGAGTCCAGGCTTAGACTTCCTTTCTGAAAAAAATCTAGGACTTATTTATAAACACGTGTGGTTTGGTAGTCTGTCCGATGTGCTGCTGACCTGAAAACAAACATGTAGGTGGGCGGCCTGACTCTAATCCATGGTGAAAATAAAAAGGTAAGACAAAAGGGTCTGCTGAGGCTCTCTGCTTCAGAGGAACAGAGTCTGGGGTAATCCAGCAGGTCCCAACCCTGTTGTCAAGGCAGGCATGGAAGAGCTGCTGAGGGCAGAAAGATGCTAAGAGCTTCTGGCTTTGAGGGAATGAATATTTTGATGTGATGATTTTTGGATGCATATGATATGTGTTGTGAGATGTCCACTAGCCTGACTGAAGATCACCTTGGAAGACAGAAATGTAAAGTGTGATGGCAAGCAAGGAAATGCAGTTCCTCACATTTGTGTAGGATAAAGTACACTGGACAGATGGCTTTTTTAACCTGTTCTTAAAAACTAGCAAAGAAAGAGATACAGTGTCTCTAAGAGCCTGCTTGTACAACTGACTATGGCTACAGTTAGAAAACTTGCCCCAAGAAAACCTGCATCGTCTGTATGCAATATCAGGTGTAACCCCTTGTCCCATAAGTAGAAGGCATAGAAAAAAGGAACCTCACTAGAGGATCACAGAGTAACTCAAGTGGGAAGGGACCTCCGGGGGTCTCCAGTCCAACCTCCTGCTCAAAGAAAGGGGTCAACCAGGTTGCTCAGGGCCAACAGACAGGCACGGAGAACCTCCAAGGATGGTGACCTCCCTGGGCAACCTGTCCCACTGCTTGACAGCCCTCAAGGGGAAGAAGTTTCTCTCATACCCACTCCAAACCTCTCTTGTTTCAACGTATTCCCATTGCTCCTCATCCTGCACTACCGTGAAAAGCCTGGCTCCATCTTCCTGATGCCTGGTACGAATGCGGCCATCTCTTCTCCAGGCTCAACAACTCCCGTTCCCCCAGCCTGACCCCACAGGGCGAGTCTCCAGCCCCCTCACCATCTTGGGGTCTCTCTTCCGAGCTTGCTACCATTCACGGATGTCTTGCTTGAACTGGGGGCCCAAAACCTAGATCTGCCCTAGCACCTCAAGGTGTCTGAGTCTCAAACCGAGGACCCGGTGCTGGGCTGAGGGGGGCAATCACCTCCCGGACCGCCACGGACTCCCACCCCCCCAGGAACTACAACTCCCGTGAGACCCCGCGCCCGCCTGCCCTTCCCGGCAGGCCGCGGGGCCGGAAGCGGAAGCGCGGTGCACAGCGACGTGTGCGGGCGGGCAGCCATGGCGGGGATGCTGGAGCCGCACCTGGAGGCGCTGCGGCGGGAGCTGCGGGCGCCCGACCCCGCCGTGCTCTCCGTCCTCTTGGCGCTGCTGGCCGTCGCCATCACGCTCCGTGAGTTTCGGCCTGCGGGGGACCCCCCCCCACCGCCCTCCGGCTCCCCGGTGGCGCCCTGCGGGCCTGCCGGGGAGCACCGGCCCCCGGGCCGCGCTCGCTGAGGGGGCGGCGGTGTCGGCAGCGGCGGGCTTAGGTGCTCCCTCCTCTCTCCCGCAGTGGTCTGGAGGCTGGTGCAGGGCAGGAGGAGCAGCCGGAAGGCGGTGCTGCTGCTGGGCCTCTGCGACGCGGGGAAGACGCTGCTTTTCGCGCGGGTGAGCGGGGGGCCGGGGCCGGGGCGGGGGGCGGCTCGTAGCGGCCTTGACAGGAGCCCCCGGCCGGGGAGCTGCCCGGCTCCAGCCGCCCTGCCAGCCGTCTGGCGTCCTCTCGTACGGCGGTGAAGGTGCCCCAAATGATTTGCAGGCACACTCTCTTACTCCTTGTTTTAGTAATGTGGAGATTCAGTATATAAATAGGTGTTTTTTTTTTTTCCTTGATGAGTGTTTTTTAAATTCTTTGGCAAAAATCGTTTCATGCATCTAAATTGAAATCAGATATCTGAAGTCTGTTACCTCTTACAGATCATTTCAGTTTCTGAGAAGATGAAACACGATGCCAGTGTTCCTCCAGTCTCCTTTTTCTGAAAATTACTTTTTTTTCCACAGCTGTTGACTGGCAAATACCGCGATACCCAGACTTCGATAACCGACAGCTCTGCAGTTTACAGAGTCAGCAATGACAAGGTGAATGGGCCAGTTTTTGACTGTAACTTGTGTGTGTTGCTACAGCCAGCTGGTGCCTTTGTTTTTCTGCTCCCTGTGCTAAACCCGGCTTGATGCTTTTTATGCTGCTCAGTCTTGAAATCAGATCCCAGTTTGGTCCAAGTGTAGGATAGGATTTTTCCAGGCAACGCATACTGAGAAAGTAGGAAAATACTGGAAAGTATTAGGGACTCCTCATCTGTACAGGTTCTTTTTTCTTTGCTTGTCAAATTGTGAAACCTTTTTGACTGAAAACCACATCTGTGTATCGTGTTTTGAAAGGCAGGTGGCGTGTGGTATTTTTTTTCTATGGAAGAGGAAAAGGAGCTGCTTTTACAAATGGAGTAAAACACACAGCACTGTGGGGACAGCAGTGTGCTTCGGAGCAGGAGGGATATTTGTGAGGGAACGTTGTTCTGTCATGTTTGGTTATTTGCTGGGCAGTAATTTCTGTGTCTCCCAAGAAAATCTGACTTTAAAAGCTTTAACAGGCTTAAAAAGAGTCTCCAGCTGAATTTCATACAGTCTCAAAGACGGTTTTGGTTACTTTCAGGTCCTGGGCTTTCACAGACCTAGTTATTTTCAGTTTATGGTGATCTCTTTCATTTCAAAAGAGTTTCTTTCTCTTGCTGGGTGCACATGTGGCAGTGAAGGCAGCAAGCTGGCAGCATGTTACGTGCTGGTGAATTGTAAAAGTAGAGGATGTTTTTGTGGCTTCTCTATGGCAATCTTCAGTAACAGTGGTGATAGTGAGAGGTTAAAAACATAAAGGGAAGTGCAGGGCTTTTTTTTTTATATTTGTGTCTCTAAGATTGAGCAGACAGGAGGTATTTGGAGGGGGAGAGGTGCTAGAATGTTGCAATGTGGACTTGCTTTTTTTTTTTTTTTTAAATTGTAGACAGGGTTTCCGTTAAAATCCAAGAGCAGTGAGTAGCCAGGGTCTTGTGTAGTGTTCTCTTCCCTCTTGAGAACAACAAGTGTTATCTTGAGAACAGTGACGTGGCCCTACTTGACCACATCCCGATCAGGAGCATGTGAGAGGCATTCATTCTCTTTAATGTCACTGCTTTCTCTGGCTGGCAACCTGTGGAAAGGGAAATGTTTGTAGCTTTCAATTTAAAAAGTCTGTTGCAAGGGCATTTTTGTGTTATTCACAGCAAAGTTATGTGTATTTAGGTAGACTTGCAGTTGGATAGATCCTGTGTGTGAATATCTTGATTCAGAGACTGTGGAATTAGTATTCTGTATCAAGGACTTGCAGGACAGGAGGTTGTGGTTTTGCAGTGCAGAGATCTACTTGCTGTCAGGAACGGTGTAAACCTGCTGGTGTACCAAGAGGTGACTGATGAAGCTTTGTCTCTTGCACTGTGTGTGTGGTAGTTGTAGGGGGGGTACTGCAGATGAGAAATGCATTGAACATTCTCTTTTCTCTGCGGTTGTGCTTTGTCCTCTCAGCTCTGGTGGGTGGTTTGCTGGTGTTGGCACCCTCCTAACTGAGTCCTGGCCATGAATGTCGTTCTTCAGTGTTTCTTTTGCCTGTCAGAATTGTTTGAGTGGGTGGAGAGACTGCACCTCAGGGAGAGTTATGTGCTTCTGCCAGGTATGGGGATTCACTTGCCCACTGCTGGCCCAACACCAAGCTAACTGGAATCCACTATCAGACTGGTCCGTGATCACAGGTACCCCTAGATTAGGTGTTGCTAATACCTTCTTGCTTCTGTTCCCAGAGCGCTAACGTGACCTTAATCGACCTTCCAGGCCATGAGAGTTTGCGGCTTCAGTTCTTGGAGAGGTTCAAGGCAGCAGCCAGGTAACTTGGAGGAGATTGGCAGGGGAGGAGGGGGCAGGTGATGTTTTGAACGGGGATGAACCAAATGATGGTGCTGAGGATGCTGTGAGCTGGGCTGGATTCACTCTGTGTGGTGGTGCCCTGAGAGTGAGACCTGTGCCGTGGGGTAGCGGGGGTTAGTTATTGTTCTGCTTTCTTGGTTACCTGTGTTTGTAGTGCATCAGGAGGCAAAGCAACTGCAATGGGGAGGGTTTAGGGGATGTGGTATATCCATGGGGCAGAGAGGGAAAGATTTCCTGCTGGGGCTGAACGTGGGGTGTAGTTCAGCCAGCACATGCTAGCCTGCTCTTGGGTTGGGTAAGATCAGTTGTGGAAACGAATGTGTTAGCCCAAGCTGGAATATTTGCAGGGGAAGATGGTTGCAGAGCTTCAGGCCCAGCACATGTTCTTTCTTCTTTCCTCCAGAGCCATCGTGTTTGTGGTGGACAGTGTGGCCTTCCAGCGGGAGGTGAAGGATGTGGCGGAGTTCCTGTACCAGGTCCTCATCGATAGCACTGTGCTCAAAAACGCACCCGCGCTGCTGATCGCTTGCAATAAGCAAGGTATCGTGTGCTGCCTTGCGGGCTGGACATTGGATTCAGTCCTTGAGTGATAGGGGTTCATGCCATGGATGCTGAATTTCTTAGGAGTTGGGATGTCAGCAAAAGAAAGGCTGGAACTTAGTTTTAAGCTTGGACTACTCAGCAGGAACGCTTCTAGCAGCCATTGGAAGAATCCTTAGGTCAGGTATGTCTAATAGCTTTGCAGAGAAGCACCACTTGGGAGAGCTACAGCTTTTTAAACGGGTTTAAGTAAGGCAGGTGACTTTCTGCTTGTGCAGAACTGTCTTCCTGAATCTGCAGGCAGCAGAAAATAGGATCAACTTGAGCGTAATGAACTATCTGTACACACTTGGTAGTTGCAATGCTAAAATCAGACAGCCGTTTAGCTGCCAAGATTATATATTTTCTCTTGATTGGCTAGCAGGAACAGCCAGTTACTGGAAAGGATTAGATTTTCAGATCCCTACAACTTTTACAGTGAAGGTGTGGATCTCTGTATAGCAACTTACTGCCCAGCAAGAAGAAATTAATTCCCTACATTATATCTGACTTTTGGGTTGCTCCCATTCATGCCTGCAAACCCAAAGCTCCAGCATCCTTTATCCTAGTGCAGACATGTCTGTCTTTGGCGCCGGTAACTCTTATGATATGAGCAGGCCTTACTGTACCTTTAGGAGGAGGAACCAGGTTCTGAATTCTGATATAAAACCAAAGACCTGATTTCCTTTTCTTTTCTCTCTTTAGATGTCACAATGGCAAAATCAGCAAAACTTATTCAACAGCAGCTGGAGAAAGAGCTGTAAGTATGAAAGTGGATCTTAAACCCTCTGAGCTTCTCTCTTCTCCTTTCTGTCTCTCACGTCAGTCCTCAATGAGCTCCCTTGAGCCACATCTAAGTTCATTGTAGAAAAAGAGCAGTCTGTTTTGCCTGTCCAGGTGTAACTAGGATGAGAGAAGATTGCTCCTTGCTAAAGCACGCAAAAAAGCAGTAGGCACAGACAGTGTATTGATTCCTAGAAGCTGTGGGTTGGAGAAACAACATTCCAATCCTTTCCTAAAAGCTGCCATCCCTAGGCTAAGCGATACCTCCCGTGGCCCAGGGAGGTATCTGGGTCCTCTCTCAGGTACAGGCAGGGTTGGCTTCCAAATGTCAGACTTTGTGAGTGGTGTGAAGATCTCAGCAGCTTTGCTGAGTTGTACTGGCACAGGGTTTTTTGCAGGGCTGCTCTGACACAAAAGGGCTTGACATGCAAAGCACGAGAGCTGGTGAGAGAGCGTCTGGTTTTCTTGGTCTGCTAACAGGCATTGCAGGAGCCTGTTTAGGACCCGGTGTTGGCTCTGTATCTGCCCTAGGAAGGACATTAACCTGGGAAGACAAATGATGTATGATCTGTTGCTAATTTTAAGTTGTAAGAGGAAGTGGAAGGAGGAGAAAGTGGCTTGTAGACTGTGCTACATCGTAAGCTGCCAGCTGAATGAGCTGCATTGTCAACTGCTGGCAAGTCTTATCTGGGGAGGGGGTAGAAGATGATTTTTTTTAAGCTATATTTAATCTCTGTGCATGAAGGTTCTGCCTGTGAGTCCCATAATTGTAGTTAAGTCAAGTCTGCTCTGGGAGAGACCTGTGCAGCTCTTGTGCCGTGGTGGACTTCTCCACCAGCATCTAATAGAGACTTTGCTTCCTCACACACACTCAACTGGATATTTTGCCTTCCTGTTGCCTGTGGGTCCTGTTTCTTGGATTGCAGTTAGCGGCAAGGCAGTCTTGGGGGTGGGAGGAGGAGCCTAGTTCTTTGGTCTCCGAACAAATGCATGTTCGTGGGATATGGCCATCTTGTTGCCAAGTGGTAGACTTGGCAGCGTTAGGTTTACGATTGGACTCGTTGATCTTAAGGGTCTTTTCCAACCTAAATGATTCTGTGATTCTATAATCTCTTTGGCCAGTAGATGGCAGTAGGTCTATTGCTGTTATTCCTGGTGCCTCTTCTAGGCTGAATACCTGACCTTCCTGTTTTTAAGGGAGGAGTTAGTTGCCAGATATTCAAGCTCTCCAGGAAAATAAGTATTCCTTGGTTCTGATGCTGGGCATGTGGCAGTTAGCTGTGTGTAGAGGTTGGATTTCTAGGTAGGTTATTTGTGCCCTGTTAGGCAGTGTTATTCCTACAGGCTGGCAGATTGCTGCCATCGTCTCCCTGGGCTGCCATACTTGGATGTCCTTGTGTGGAGAACCCAAGGAAGTGTCTGCTTTGTTATTCCTGAACTCGCATCTCTGGGCAGTGTTGTCCTTTCCCTGTTCCCCATTAATTTAGCTCCGTTCTGTGAATAAGGAGTAGCTGGGGTTGGCTGAGAGCAGGCACTGCCAGGCTGCACTGTCTCTGGAAGAGATGCAGCAGTCCAGCCACGAGGCTCTACTAGGCAGTCAAAGACCCAGGGAGAGATTGCTGTTTGCACCTGTGCCTGGTGCAGCCCCTTGATTTCCCTAGCCTCGCTTTTTGGGACCTCAGAGGCAGTCAAATCGCAGTGCGTCTGCGTCTGTTGGGCTGTTCCATCTCCCTGTGCTGCCTCTGCCTTGGACACCTGGTGAGTGTGGACAAGGAGGTCCATCCTTCCTCTCCACACGTGGCAGGGAATTGAGACGCCACAGCAAGCTGAAGGGTAGGAGCAGTAGTGACATTGCAGCCTGGTCCTTAGGCAGGCATTGCTCATGGGAGCAGTGGGGAGACTCGCTCCCCCTGAGTTCCCAAAGGTATTTGGTACACTCAGGTGGCAGAGGGGTGAGCCCCTGCATGGTCCCTGATATCACAGGTGCCTCTCTCTTCCCAGTTCACTCATTAAACTAGTGCAGATCTTGAGGGCTGTGGACTAAACCATATGTAATGTCTGGCGACTGTCTGCTGTGTGGATATTGGGGAAATTCAGATGAGGACATCATCGCCTGACTCTTGCTGTTTTTTATTACAGAACAAAACCTGTTTAAGCACCCTCTCCTTGAGTGGCCTCCTGCCTGTCTTGCTCTCTTGAGCCTCTGTGCGTTCCAGCGGGTATTTAAGAGAAGTGGCCAAAGTGCCCGCCCCTGCCTGTGCAGAGCCATGGCACCTTCTATCCTTAGTATAGCTGGCATCCTGCTGGCAGAGCTGGGCCCAAAACATCTCAGCAGCCATGGTGTAGGTAACGTTCCCCTGGTTCACAGTTCTTGACTCTTTCCCTTCTCAATGTCTGCAGCAACACCTTGCGAGTGACCCGTTCTGCAGCCCCCACCAGTCTGGATGGCTCAGCCACTGGGGGCCCTGCCCAGCTGGGGAAGAAGGGCAAGGACTTCGACTTCTCCCAGCTGCCCATGAAGGTGGAATTCGTGGAGTGCAGTGCTCGGGGCAGCAAGGGAGAGGAAGGAGATGCTGACTTCGAGGGCCTTGAGAAATGGCTGGCCAAGATCGCTTGAACAGAAAAGGGCAGAGCTGGAGGGAGAGACCTGGGGAGGCTGGAGGGGGTGAAACACTTGGAGACTGAAAGGAAAAAGATGGTCTGAAGCACTCAAATCTCATCTCACTGTAGAAGAAACTTCAGCTGGAAACCAGCATTGCAGTGTCTTCCTCTGCTGCTCATGGGCTTGGGAGCAACATGACACTATTGCTGGTGTGATTTCCTCTGACTGTCTCTTCACACTGCAAGATTTTTTTTCCTCTCCCCTCTTCCTTTGTCTTCCTCTGGGATGCTGACTCTTTGGACTTCTGTGTTTACTTTAGGCTTTTCATTTGGTAAATTAGCATTTGGTAAACAAGCAGATTAGGAAGGAGTGAACTGCCAGGTGAGTTTTAGAGATTGGAGTCTGCGTGTTGTCTTCTGCCTTCATTTAGCATTGCAACCCTGTTACCTCTTGGAGTTACTGATCACCTCCTGATTCTGACTTCTTTCCCCAGCCTCTCACTGCTTGGGAGCACTGTGCACATCATCTATGCTGCCCCGGCAAAGTGCACAGACTTTCTCTGTTGGGCAATCATTGAGAATGAGTACAAAAAGCTGTTTACCTCTGTGTCTCCTACCTTCCTGTTCTTCCAAACCAGTGCAGTCCTGTTTCTGTGGGACTAGAGTGGTCTATTAAATGCCAAGACCAGTCTGGGTGATCTGCCTTTGTCACTCTGCACTGCCAGTGTTCTTTCCTGTGTCTTTGGGTGATTTCCACTGTTGGATGGTTGTTGGGAGCTTTTCCTTTAATGCCGGGCAATGTCCTGAAAGCTTGTTTCGCTCTGCTTCTCCTTCCCATACTTCAGGCTCTTCTCCCACAGATATATATGCACACTCTCCAAGTGGCAGAGTTATAGTAGGGTCTTAGCTTGAAACTATGAGGCAGGCACATTTTTAGATTAATGCCTACGTTATGTGTGAGATCTGGCATGACAGGTGTTTGCTGTGCAGTTCCCTGCCTGTCTCCTGTGTGATCTCAAATCTTGCAGGGAAGATGAGGGGAATGCCTCTTGCTGTAGCTATCGCAGTGGCTCAGCAGGCTGCTGGAGGCTTGGAGTGTTGGAGGGCTCTGATTCAGCATGCATCTGAACTCTTCAAAGGATACTGTTCTCCTCCTTCCCATGCTCTGGCCAGGAGCATTGGTTATCCAAAGGGAGATCTTCCAGCAGTGTGGGTGTTGGTCAGGTGGGAGACAAGATGCTGGTGCTGTGCTGGGCGTTCAGCTTCCCCTTCCTGAACAGCCTTAAAACACAGTTACCCTGCCCAGCAACTTCGTATAGCTTCGTGCTCTGATGAGGTGCCATGTCTGTGCAGCACCTATGTGAAGATGATTGCTCCCCAGGATGCTACATGGCAAATCGCGAGGTCCTACAGCATTGAAATTTTTCCTTTGTTTTTGTTGTTTCCCCTTTTGTTTTGCAGTAGGAGGGAGTGGCTGGCTCCTGGTAGACCTTTTCTGTGCTTTGCAGGCTCCTCTCCTTCCTGGTTTGATGCTTCCTTCATCACTCAACTGATCTGTTGTGTTCTTTTCCTTTCTGTCTGGGGCACCCTCTGCCTCCGTGTAGCATTGCCAAGTGTTAGTAGCATTGGGAAGAGCAAGAATGGTCTTCTGCAAAAACCTGGCTTGTGATGGAGCTGGGCCTTGCATTTCTAGTCTTGTGAACCCAGTGGCTCTTCTACTATCCATGCAGGAGATGGGGAGGGTTATATTTAGGAAGTACGTTATATTATTATATTTCCTGCAGCCAGAGCATTGTTGGAACATGTTTGTCATGCTTTGAACTTCCTTAGCTGGAGCTCCTTCCCATGCCGCCTGCTTTGAATCCATATCGCTATTTCTTTGGGTGGTTATTCTGCTTGCAAAGACCTGTCTGCTTGAAGAGGGAAGGCCAGGCACCAGCCTCTGCTGGGATAAGGTAGCATAAGGCCATAGTTGGCTTTAAGTTATTCTTGTTAAAAGTATTTCTTAAATAAAAATTTTTTGCTTAAATGTTTGTTCTGAAGTCTTGGTTTAGTCTGTCTGTATTGGCCTCTTCTCAGTTGTGTCAAATCTGCAGGGACTGGGGCTTTGCTTCTGCACAACATGATGGTGGAGATCAACCTTCCTGCTTGGTGGCCAGGTCTGTGTTGTCAAAAACCAATGCCTCCTCCACACGCAGGGCTTTTGGGGTTTTTTTTGGGTGTGTATTTACTCCTTAGTCTCAATGTTAGAGGCTTGATAATCATGCAGCAAAAAACCCCAAACCACCAACCACCACCACCAAACAACTATTAAACTGAACAAGAAAGGCACTTTGCTCAAATGCACAGGAAAACTCAAGTCAGCTGCAGTGCACTGTGCACGGCTGTTGTGGTTTATGTCACAGAGCACTTGCCCTGCTCTGTGGTGGAGGTGGCTGCAGCACCCTGCAGCTTCACAGCCAGACGGAGAAACCTCAGCTTTCCCTGTCTGAGCATGGCTGTGGGGCGTGGGGGCAGCCCTATGGCAGTGTGGCTGAGCCGGGGCTGCACCCAGTGCCGCACATGCCAGAGAACGGAGCATGCATTGGGCTGTTGCAGAGCTGCATGTGTTTTTTGGGCTGCACTCCATGATTTGCCTGTTAAATATTTGGGGCTGTTTTTCCCCAGTGGCTGAGGGAAAAGGGCAGAACTGGAAACTCTGAATGTTGGTTGTTTTTGTTTTTTTTTTCCCCAGTCAGCTTTGTGCTTTGCTTTTTGCTCTTAGGTATAAACCTTGCTTCCAGCCTGTGGCTTTGTGCTGGCTGGGCAAGCTGCTCCTCAGGCTGCAGCTTGGCAGCCAGTGTGTTTAGATGGCTTTGGCAAGACAGCAGGATGTGATAAACTCAGCCCCTTCTGCTACAGAGTCAGTCACCCCGCTGCATTTACACATCTGCAGGGACTGAGGCTTTCACTGTACTTTAAAGCTCTTTTGATCAGTTTTTTGCTGTGGGTTGGTGCTTTGCCTGCAAATCATTCCTTTGGAAAGGAAGGGTGCTTTTGGAGGAGGTCGACAACCACAGTGAGATCCAGGATAGTAGAAACCACATGAAAGTGGAGGAGAGAGTGCTGAAAGGCAAAGAAAAGCAAAAATAGCATGAGGCCTGAACACTGGCATCCCAGTAGTGGTGGTTTCCAAGGCTCCCAAAATGTGTTATTGCAACTGTGACCTTTCCTGTGCACAAAGCCATTGGCCAGCCCCAGCCACCTTGACACCTTTGGAGCCAGGAGCTTTTGTGTTGGCCCCATTTGGGCCACCTCAGATGCTTTCATTGGCCAGCACCTCCTGGGGCTTCTCCAGCTTCATGTTACCCCTGATGGAATGAAGGTGGAGAAAGTGGAGTTAAGGAAAGTCATGCAGGTGTTAAGGGAAAACCTGCGAGGTGGAGGGGGAATAGGAATAGCACAGACAGATCTCATTTTCATAAAGACTTGCTGATCCAGAGCAAATCCAGAGCAGCTCCCCTCCTGTCCTCTTCCCTCCTTTCCCTTTACTCCCTCCATGCGCATGGATGCAGCAGGGCTGTTGGCCACGATCACAGTGAAAAGAAGAGCCATGCCTTGCCGTCACAGTGCTGGAGTGAGTACAGCGGAGGCTGAATACATTTACCCAAGAAAGCTGCTCCACTCCCCTGCTGTCCTTCCCCATCCTTTTAGTCTGCGATGCTGCCCAGGAGGGCATACAGCTGCCATGTAGAGGAGGAGGAAGAAGGTATGGTAGCCCTGACTGGCCCACACTCCTTGCCTATGGGCCCACAAGCCCACCTCAGCTCAGCCGTGGCCCTTCAGTCCCTTCCTGAGCTACGTTGTAGCTGTAGCTGTCTCCAGCTCAGCCACGGCCATGTCTATGCTTGGCCATGGACCCTGCTGACCCTGAGCCACCGACTGACTATCCAGCACCCTTTGCTATCACAGCCCTGGATGATCCCAACCAGCAGCGTCTGCCATGGTCCTCTACAGCTGGCAAAAATGCTTCAGCAGCCGCCCTTCCTACAGGAGTCATGGAAGAGATGTCACCTTTTCAGATCTAGTGCATTCATGTCAAGCCCTTTGCTCTTGGCTTCACCTTTTAGCAGTGTCGGCTCGGTGAGATGAACGGTGTGCCCTTTGCATGGTGCCAGGCTCTTGATAAGCTCATGAAGCAATTCCTGTGATACCAGTCAAGCGGTGCTCCCATCGCAGCAGGCAGTCATCATCACCGGGTGCATCCCCAGATCCCACCAGTCGACACTTCTCTTCCCATTCTAACAGGCTGCCTTCATCCTGCCAGGAACGGAAAGGTCCTGGGTAGCGCTGCAGGGTAGGTGAAGCTCTGCCAGAGCGGATCAGGGAGGCCCTGAAGCTGCTGTGCTCCCTTCAGATATGCCACAGACAGAGATACCTCCTGCACAACCTTGCCTACAGCCCTTACCTGCAGTCTGCTGCGAGCGGCCTGCAGTCCTCTGCCTGCATGCCCGTGCCCAAAGCCTGCTGTACCCTACCTGCAGGCACTGCCATCAGCCCTGTGCGTGTAGCACTCTGCCTGCAGCACCCTGCTTACAGCCCCATGCCCACAGCCCCCTGCACCCTGACTAAAGCTCCATGCCCAAGCCCTTGCCCGCAGCTGCATGCCTGCAAACCACCACTCCCTGCCTGAAGCTCCCTGGATGCAGAGCCTTGCCCACAGCCCCATGCCTGCAGCCCCCTGTGCCCTGTCTGCAGCCCTCTGCCTGCAGCCCCTGCCTGCACCTCCCTGCACCTGGCATGCAGACACTTCCACCCTGCTTGCAGGCCTCTGCCTGCAGCCCCATGAACCCTGCCTGAAACCCCCTGCCCACATCCCTATGCCTGCAGAGCCCTGCACCCTGCCTGCAACTCTGTGTGTGCAACTCCATGCCCAAAGCTTACAGCTCCCTGCCTGCAACCCCCTGCCCACAGCCCCATGCCTGTATCCCCCACACTGTGCCTACAGCTCCCTGTACCGTGCCTGCAGCCCTCCTCCTGCAGCCCCATGCCCAAAGCCCAATGCCCACAGCCACATACCTGCAGCCCCCCCGCCTGCATCCTGCTGAAAGCTCCACGCCCAAGCCCTGTGCCCACAGCCCCATAACTGCAGCCCCTGCGCCCTGCCTGCAGAACCCTGCCCGCAGAACCCTGCCCACAGCCCCTTGCCTATAGACACCTGCCATCAGCCCCCACACCTGTAGCACCCTGCTTGCAGCTCCATGAACCCTCCCTGCAGGCCCCTGCCTGCAGCCCCTTCCCACTGCCCCATGAGCCCTGCCTGTATTCCCGGACATGCCACTCCATGCCTGAAGCTTACAGCCCCCTCTTGCAGAGCCCTGCACCCTGCCTGCAACCCCCTGCCCAGTGCCTGCAGCCCCAAGCACCCTGACTACAGCCCTCTTCCTGTAGCGCCATGCCCAAAGCCCCCGGCCTGCAGCCCCCTGCACCCTGCCTGCAACCCTCTGCCTGCAGCCCCATGCGCGGAACCCCCTGCACTAAGACAGCAACACCAGGCCAACAGGCCCCTGCCTGTTAGCATGCTGCCTGCACTGCCTGCAGCACCATGCTCACAGCCTCATGCCCACAGCCCCCTACCTGCAGACCCCTGCACGCTGCCTGCTTTCCTGTGCCTCCATCCCTGTGCCTGTAGCACCCTTCCTGCTGTCCCATGAACCCTGCCTGAAACCCCATGTCTGCAGCTCCATGCCCAAAGACCCCCACACCCTGCCTGCAGACTCCTGCTGCTTTGCCTCCCTGCCCACAGCCCCCTGCCTACAGCCCTATGCACCCTGCCTGCTGTGTGCTGAATTGTGCAGGCAGCTTTTGGCATGGGGCTGTGGGCAGCAGGCTGTAGGCAGGGTGCAGAGGGCTGCAGGCATGGGGCTGTGGGCAGTGAGCTTTGGGCATGGGGCTGCAGGAAGAGAGCTGTGGGCAGGGTGCAGGATGATGCAGGCAGGGTGCAGAAGGCTGTGGGCAGGCGGCTGCAGGTTTCATGGGACTGCAGGCAGGACTGCTCCCCTTCAGCTGCCTGGCCTGCAAGCTGGCACAGCCTGCCCATTCTGCGCAGCCCCTCATCACAGGGGGAGCACATGCCCTGTCTGCCACCATTTCTTCACCTTTGCCAGCAAAGGATACACTCAGCATCTGCCAGGATGTGACCTGCAGGCATCCCCACCGCCTTGCTGGTGGGGACAGCTCTCAAGGGGAGACCAGCAAAGCACCACACTTGGAAAAGTGACCTTTATTTAAAAAAAAAAAAAAAAGCAACAACCCCCCCCAAATGTTCTGCAATAAACCCCGAGTGATAACTTTTCATAACACGTGTGCAGTGTCCATGCTGATCTCTGCAAGGGGTGTGGGCGGGGGGGGACATGGCGCAGCCCCACAGGGTTGGCAGAGGTATCCCCTGCTCCTGTCCCAGCTGGGAGGGCATTACCCATCTGGAAACGTCACACTGGAGGGGGGGACCGTCACCCACAGCAGGCACTTCTCTGGCTATATGGGATGGGGCTGCACTCCAGCCCCCATCTGCCTCCTGCTCCAGGTTGGGGGGTGATGCCCCCTCCCCAAAGTGATGAGAAAGGCACAGCTGGACAGCCTGGGAGAAGCCGGTCCCAGGATGGGGCTGGCATGGAGAGTCCCTCACCAGGAGCACGGCGGTGCCATGGGCTGCAGGAGGAGCTCAGAGCTGCTAAGGTGAAGTCGCCCCCTTACAGGGAAAAACCCAAAAAAGACAAAGTACTGGCAGTGGGTAACAGGGGGTGTGAAGTCAGTCCTTGGGTGGGCTACATCAGCCCTGCTGCCTTCTCCTGCACGTTGTACTCCTTGCTCCTCTTCACCTTCCAGCCGATGAGGGCGAGGAGGATGGTGCCCACCACCTTGTAGCCCACCTGCAACCCCAGGTATCTGTTGGGACAAGAGCAGGGAGATGCTATGTCTGGAGGTGGCACCTCCAGCTGGCACCAGGCTGAGCTGGGGACCATCCTCGTGGTCATCCCCACTGGGGGGGACAGGGGACACACACGGCAGGGGTACCTGTTGCGGAGGAAGTCGTTGTTGTAGTAGGCACAGAACTGGCGTTGGGTGCACTGCTTCTGCCAGTAGATGCAGGAGGAGTCGATGAGGGCACCGAACATGGCTGGAGCCGGCAGCCAGGCTTTGGAGAAGAGAGGATGGAGTCAGGCTGCCCTCCTTGCCCTGCCTGCATGCTTTGTCTGCTGTCCCCAAGGAGGTTCAACACCTCCTGGGGCTCAAGCAAGCCTCTCAGCACCCTGCTGCCTTCCCCCAGCCTTATTAGGAGATGGACACTCACCCAGCAGCCTCATTAGTAAGAACTGAACTCCAATGGCAAATGACTTCTCGTCCTGGTTCACCACCCTGCAGGGGAGAAGCCACGGGAGGTCAGAGCAGCTGTGTATTTGGCCAAACATCTTGGCCTGGTTGCATGTTTGAGAGGCCCCATTGATCCCAGCATGGGCAACCCATCACATCATGCTTCCCCCAGTGCCTTGCGACCCTCCCCCCGCCCCCCCCCCGCCCATTACTCACCGTAAAACCATCATGTAGAGGGGGTTGTGGGACAGGCAGGCTACCAGGGCAGCAAAGGAGATGAGGAACATGGCAGGAAGAAGCATGTGGGAGCAGCTGAGAGGACAGGAGCCTGTCTTGGCGGAGGACAGCCCGTTCACAGCAGGGATCAGGGAACAATTCTTGTAAATCTGTTGGAAACATTTGGAAAAAACAAATGTAAAACTCTCAAAGCCAAGAGCAGGGATTTTTAGGAACAGACCAGACCACATCACTTTGCAGAAGACTGACGAGAGCGTCAGCTCCAATTTTAAGGTACGGCCATGGCATCCTGCAATAGGATATGCTGCCGTCCCCATTTCTCCACCAGACTCCCAGGGTGTTACAGCAATTCTCCATTGCACCTTCTCAGGACTTCAGCTCCTCTGGTAGACCTCCCTGCTCCCCGTGTCAAAAAGGCTCTACCACGTTATTGCATTTGTCAAGTTCCTACAGCATTGCTGCAGCCTCCACTGTCACCAGCAAGCAAGGTGCACTCTGCTTTGCAAACCAGTCGTTTTACTCACCACTTGTTTGGGAGTGGAAGAATTAGCAGTGCTGTTCGTGCAGCCAGCAAAGCAGGGGGAGATGTACTCCACGTTGTTTTCTCCGCACACCGGGTGAAAGATGTGCTCAGAGCACTGGCACCCACTCGGCATCTTAACCTGCTGCTGGGAACTCAATGTACTGCCAAAAAGGAGTAGAAAAAAAAAATTTAAAATTAAGAAATAGGACAGGAGGAAGAAAAATCCCTCTTACTAGTTAACCAGTTTTCCCATTCGTATTTGCTCTGGGACACTGCCAGCAGCAGGCTGGCCGCCTGCCAGACTCTGATCCCCTACAGGTACCTCTGCAAGTGTACAGTGAACTTTGCAGTAATTATGTTATGTCTGCAAACAAGTACTCACACACTGACTTTCCCCCCCTGCCCGCCCCCGTAGCTGAAAACTAATCAGCCAAATGCCTGGAGAAACATATCTGGGCTCCATCCAGAACTGCACAAACAGATGTGCGAACAGCCCAAGCTGGAAACACCATTCAGACAGAAACTGGAAGCAGACTCATTTCCAGACAAATCTGACAACACCATGAAAGTCAAGACTACAAATCGAATTGTCTGTCTTGCCTTACTACCTAAGGGAGTCCATCTGCTGGAGCAGCACAGTCTGTCTCCTGCAGGAAGCCGGCACCAGGGACCTGGCCTTGGGCATGGTGGGATGGGGCAGAGCTCATGTTCACCCATCCATGTGACCCACAGCTACCTGGGGATCCAGGCAAAAGGCTGTTATGCACTGCTGCAGTTGCAAGGGAGGAGGCTTCCAAAGTAATATAAGGCAACAGCCTCCTTTTCCATGCAAGTCCCTCCAGCAGCTCCCAGTTGCATCAGCAAAGCCTGTTGGGACTGGTGCGTCGCAGAGGAGCCGAGACAGGCAATCAACCTGACACTAGCAGCAAGAGGTGAATGGTGGGAGGCCAAGGTGTCCTCCAAAATTTAGCACTTGCAGCACCTGAGCTGGACCTGAGGGGTCTCACATTTGAAGCCTTGCTCTCACACAGAAAGCTTACGATGCCAGTGCTTTAGTGGACTTCCACAGGCTCCTGAATTAGCAGAGCATGCCGTGCAGATCTCAGAGCAAAATACAAACACATCGCCCACACATGAGTTTGGAGAATGCTGGTGCTTTCCTTCATGGTTTTTAAGTGGGAGAAGTGCATGGACTGCCCTGTCCCTCACCCCTCACATTTGTACAAAAGCCCCTTGCTGGCAGTGCATTGGGAAATGAGCACAACACACTTGACAGCAAGCCTGGGTTGGAGTCTAAATGCCATTTTTCTCTTAAAACAACATGATAAGAGCCAAAAGTTTCCACCCAGGTGAGAAGAAAGGTGATGTCCAGCTGGAACAAAGGGAGTGCATGAGGTGCCCATGTGTGGGGTTGATGTGGACATGGGCACTAGTACTACTGATCTCCTCCTATAAAGCCCTGCTTGTTTTGTACAGAAAATCAGGAATAAATGCCCTCCCAAGCTTTCTGTGCTGTATAGCTCTTAGATCTCCTCCAGGCAGTGGGATCAAGGAGCAAGCAGTAGCGTGGTGATGTCTACTGCCTCTTCCCCTCCACTGGCATGTATCCCGCCCCATGGATAATCAGGTCAAGAGCTGGAGGAATAAGGAGCTGGAAACAACCCAAGCGCCTGTGTTACCTGGGGGGGTAGATCCCATCGATGTGCCCTGTGGAGCAGCCCATGAAGAAAATGGGCAGGCAGATGAGGATGGAGAAAACGAGCACCACCACAGCAAACCGGGGGATGGCTCGGAGGGAAAAGGCAAAGCGTTTCATGATGATTCCTCCTAAGAGCATCCCGAGCGCTGCTGCTGGCAGGTTCACAGCTCCTGCAGAGGAACGAAGGTGTTTGTTAGCTGGGGTCCTGCCTGTCAAGCACCTCTCTGCTGGCATGGGGTGGAGGTAGTGGCTTTGTGGACCTCATGGTGGTTGGGAGAACCCACAGACCCCACTGTTACCCAAGAAGACAAAAACCCAAGGCAGTCAGCACCTATGAGAAACCTCAGCCTCAGCTGTCTGGCTTAGAGATGCAAGATCAAGCTTGCTGCGTAGCTTCTTGCTCTTGCCAGCTACTTTAAGCATCCAAGTGATCCAGACCTGCTTCATCCATGTGGTGGGGCTGCACGTTTTCAACGAGAGCGGTTGCTGGCCCGCAAGAGTGAGGAAAAAAATGTAGTCGGTCTCTGAGAGGCTGCAAGACAGCCTGGCCTTCTACAGCCATCTCAGGTCAGGAACGTCATCAACCATCTTGAGGTGATCCCTAGGTCTCATCTGAAAATGAGTTTCCAATGACTTCCTCCCATGGGATGAAAAAGCCTGGGGCATATGGGCAGCTGGCTGCCTGCTGATGGATACTTTTCACCCCATGGCTGCTGCTGCCTGGCTGTGCTCACCTATGAGAAAGTTGGCATATGAGGGGGAGGCACTGTACTGCTTCTCCAGGAACTTGTTGAGGAAGGTGGAGAGTCCCGCAATGACTGAGGAGAAACTGCACTGAGCCAGCACCAGGAGGATGAAGAGGGGGTTGAGGAGCAGCCTGAGGAAGATCTTTGGGAATCCTACAGGGAAACAGCAGGAAAAATGTGTTTTGGCCATGTGATCCTCACATCAGCAATTCGTACTGTGAAAAATCCCACCCTTAGACTGTTCCCAGTGAGTTAATACAAGGGATGTCTAAGGCCATGGGAAAATGGAAGGGGAGACACCCTAATTTGGCCCGGCAGCTGTCAGGACCATGGCCAAAGTACCCCAAGAAGGGAGGTGGAGGGCCAGCTCTGCCCACCACCCTCCCTCCCACGCTTTCCAAACTCACGAGCCTCCGGAGCACTTAGCAGCCACAGTTCATTTGTTTTTCCAGAGCAGGGGCCATACCCTCGGGCAGTGCAAATGAACAAAGCCCCAGGGGTTTTGGCAGAGCCCTGTCAGCTGTGCACGGGAAGGGTCTGGCTCCTGCAGCTGATGAACACAGTGTATTTTTCTGGTGGGACATCATGTCCCCCTGCCCAGCCAGGACAGCCTTTCAGCAGAGGCAGACTGACTCCAGGGTCCTCAGGAGCAGCTCTGTTTATTTGGTCTCTAATTAGCTTTCCCCTTCTAGCAGAGAGTGCTGCGGAGACCCAGCGTCGTTCATCAAAGCCCAATGAGATAAAGAAGGCGCTGACAGCCGCAGGATATGACTGTGGTGCATGGAGAGGGAAGGGGGGGGGCTTTAGCTGGAAAGAAGTCATCATGGAGCTAAAAAGTCATTAAACTGATCTCTCTCATCAGTGACATCCCTACTCAAGCCCCTTTCAACTACGCATAAACAAACTGGTGTAAGCTGCAGTGCGGTGACCTCCTCAAAGCAGTGGCTGGTGGCGCCGGCAGCCCCATGCCCTCTCCTGGAGCCATGGGTTAAACCACCCAGATAGTGTTTTCCAGCATGCTCATGCCATTTAAGATCCTCAAACCGATTTTCAGAAATGATTCAGGCTCCACAGACCTCAACACAGCTGTCTTATAGCAAGAGGGAGGCTGTGTCCATCTTCCCATGGTCCTTAGGAAAGGGCACGCTACAGCCCTTGAGCTGCCTGAGCTGGCCCTGGCATCTCCACGCAATGTGGTGGAGAGACTTAAAGGCCTCCAACAAGCACCCTCAGCTTGAAAACACCGGTGTGGTGGTCTCCACCCACTCAGCATGGCCCGGCTCCCCCAGTCACCCTCGCCTTTAAGTGCCAGCCCTTTACTTTTTATAAATTCCAGCAGGGAGGTTTCTTCAGCCACCCCCTTCTCCAACTTCCTGAGCATGCCGGCCTCCACGTTGGGGTCCTGGGGAGGGAGAGAAGAGCAGCTTGCAGTGAGAGGGGAGCACCTATGCGTGGCTGGCACTATCCCGGCATGCAGTGAGGCTTGGGAGGAGCAGGGTCTGTCCCAGATGCTTTTGACCCCCTGCCAAGCCTGATGGCTTTCCTTCCCATCACAGTAAAGGGGCGAATTATCTCAAAAATCACTGCAGACCTTGAGCAGAGCTGCAAGACAAAAGCTTGTCCTGTTTGGAGAGGTTTAAGAGCTTGGAAAGCTTTCCTCTCCTTAACCTTGACAAGATACCTCTTTTCTGAATTCTGCAAAAAGTCTGAAAATGAAAGTTGGAGACAGGTCAGCTCAAGTCTAGTGAGTCCTCTAGCTCTAATCATGAAATATTTTGGGTTTGATTTGACCTTTAAAGAATTGATGATTAAACAATTTCAAAACAAATGAAACTATTTTTGAAACTAAACCAGTGGGGCTTGGCTTTGAAAACACTGAAATGAAACATTTTGATAGTTTTGCATCTTTTAAAATTTGTTTTAAGGGGAAACTTGTTTCTTTTCTGCTATTTTTTCCCAAAGGAAAAGCCCATTTATCAAACCCCGCTACCCAGCTTTATCCCAGTGCTGCTCCCATGTATGCCACACTTGAGGATGTTCTGCCCCAAGCAGGGGCTGTCACTGATGATGGTGGTGCTGGCGTCAGGGGAGCATCACCTTGTAGAGGGTGTTGCAGTGGGGAGTTAAGATACAGCCATCACCAGCAGAACTAGGTGAGACACCCAAGGAGGGTCGAGTTCCCATGGACAGACCCGTTCCAAGGAGGACTGCATGCAGGAACCCCAAGAAGCCACCCAGCCATCACCCTGCCCCAGGGAAGGTGCAGGTCTACCCAAAACCTTCCCAACAGATACTGTTGATGCAGCTAGTGAGAAGGGCATGAGGTCTGGTTTTGGTCTGCTGAGCTGTGGCCGTTCTGGCTTTCCAGCTAATGGTGAAGAAATGAAGGGTCTGGTCCTTCACGTGTTAGAGGCACAGAGCTTATTTTGGAGGACTTTTCACTTGTGAGAAGTTGTAACCACATCTGAGAAGGGTTGCTGGGCTCCCTTCCTCCCTTCTACCCCTCTCCCCTGGGGACAGGTATTCCCTCCCCGAGTGCAGCCCTGGCACCAAGATGTTCTGGCCCTCTGGAGATGAGGTCTCACCTCTCCTTTCAGCATGTACCGAGGGAAAAAGAAATAAGGAATAGATGTGAGCACCAAGCAGCCTGAGGAGATCAGCAGTCCCAGCCACCAGGCTCCAATCCACCGCTGGTCCCTTGGTGTCAGGGCCACTGTAGCTGCAAGACACAAGGACCCATCGTAATAGCTCTCTTCCTGCACGTCTCAGGGTGAAAGGGGCAAACGTCCATGCAAATATGGACTGCTAGAGCATGAAGGGTCCATGTGGGCACAGTCCAAGGGCCTCTCCACTGGCGTGGAAGAGCAAATGGATGGAGGTGGGAGCTCCCACCACTGCTGGTAGCAAGACCAGACATGGTCATGTTTGACCTCCTTTCCCCCTGGCAAGGATCCTGCACCTCCCCTCCCCATCCAAATTGTGCCGAGCCTTCCAAATGACTGTAGGATGGATTTAGTCAGCATCAAAGTATGCTGATGGCACAGGTTCAACTCTTTCCTGCCGAGCCAGCCAGCAAGGCAGTGATTACAGGGACTCCATCCTCCTGTGCCTGGGGCGTAAGGTGGGTTTGGATCGCGCTGCCTGCCAGGGATGCTGAGCCGAGACAGGGACTGGGAAAGGGCACAGCCGCTTTCCTGGAAAAAACTGCTCTCCCATTGTTCCAGGCTTGGTCACTCTCTGCTTGCAGAGACTAAGGGAAGGACCCATGCCGGCAGAAGAGTGCTGTTAATAAGCCTGGTTTCCGAGTGGATGAAACTCTGGGCGCCTTCTCCGGAAAAAGGAGGAGAAGGTGAGAGCCACTCCGTCTCCACTGCAGACATCCTTTGGCTGGGCCAAGCGATGCTCACGGGAGGTTGACAGATTGCTTGGCTTGGCATGGGGACCACATCTCCCCATTGCTGGGACGTTGCGGCTGGGAAAGGAACCAGCAGCAGCCTCCGGGTGGGAGCTCCGTGCCAGGGTGCAGCATGAGAGGAGCCCACGCCCCACCAAAACAATCGCCCCACTTCCCCAAACAGGACCACTCCACTCCGGAGCTTGGACGTCATCATGGAGCGACTGGGCAGAGGCTGCTAAATCCGTCCACCGCCGCAGGGAGTGAGCCAAGGCTTTTTGCCGTTTCCTGCCCACGTTCATTTATTATTCTTATCAGGCACCGGACAAATATGTCAGGCGAGCTCTGATCTCTCTAAGGAAACACAGGAAAAGCCACATTAATGATGGAGCTGGGGGGAATTCTTTAGTGATTAAGTTACCAGAAATAATAAGCATGAACTGCAGATAAAGAAAATAAGCCCTGCAGTGGCATTGGCTTGGTCCCTCTCTCTGCAGATGCTGGTGAAGGGTGGTGGGGAGGAGGACGAGTAGACTTGAGACTTCCTGTGCACCCACAGGGCAATGGTTGCCCTGTGGTTGTCTTCTCCATCCCTGGATGCTTCAGATGTCCCTGCTCGTCTCCACCACTGTGCTGGGGTAGTGTGATATTTCCTCAGCGTGGTGACAGTGGGCAGACCCCAGCAATGACCACCAGCGCTTCAGTGCAGCGCCATGAGCAGGACATTGAAATGTCCCTACCTCAGGGCTCTGCTTCAGTGGTGGCTTCAGGACCATCTGTAGCCTTCCTCACGGGGAGATGGAGTGGAGAGGTGCACTGGGGGTGCTATTCCAGGTCAGGTCTTTCCATGGGAGTGGGTTTTGTGGGTCACGGGACTGGTGGCTTCTGCCACCAGTCATGTCAGTGTGACCTTCTGACTCACAGAAGGCTTTTAGGAGGACCATCGCTACTTGAGAAATACTCACCAATGTCAACTCTTCCAATATCCACAAAGAGTCGCAGCACCACAGATCCCAGCAAGTATCCAAAAGCAGGGCCAAACACAGCAATGGCAAAGAGGATGGCTGAAAAAAGGGAGCAGAGAGAGCCAGTGTGAGCAGGGAATAGTAGCTTCAATGCAGATACAGCTTTTGTCTTCCCATGTGAGGCAGGAATGGTGTTATAACATGCAGAGGATAGAAACCATTTTTTATCAAGTGGCAGATGATGAGAAGATCCCCATTGCTCAGATACTGAACATGGTGTTTATCGAATAGGATTAAGAGGAGGGCAGGCAGCTGCCTGCAGAAAAAGTCCTTCTGCTCTGCTGCAATCAAGGTTTTGCTGATGCACTAAAAGTTGTCAGCTACACTGTGAATATCCATGATTCACTGTGACAAAGGGGGGAACCCCAGAGAGCAGAGGACAGTGCCATCCTGGGGCTCCTGCAGGTGATGGAGACCTTAATCTCCTACAGGAGGCCAAGGAAAAAAAGCCATCTCAGTCCTTAGATCCAAGCAAAAACATTTGGTGCAAACTTCAGGGGAGGTGAAAGATGCTGAGAGCAAAAAGGCCAGCAGATCACCCTCGGTTCAGCTGAACTATCCCGTTCAAAAAATAGATAACTTGGACCCAGCCCATAAGGTCAAAATGTTTCCTTTTGACTTCTTTGGAATTAAAGGATTCAAGTTTCCTCCCTGAAAGAAACTCTTTGCACAACCTTCTTAAGATGTTCAAAAGGAGACAGCTTGCTTGAACTGCATTGACCATTTCTGTGCATTTTGCTGGTCTGGAGCCTTTGAGCATACTGGGTATGAAAGTGCCTGATCCCACTGCTATGCCTCAGCTGTGCACCTATTTTAAAAGTTGTTTTTTTTTTTTCCAATTAGGCAAGGCAGTGCTTTTGTTTCTACAATATAAACCCAAGTACTGAAGGGCAGGGTCTTTAGAGAAGGAGTATTTAACTTCATACATAGGCAGTAGTGTTCCCTTTCACAGGAAGATGCTGAGGCCTAAAACAAAACACGACTCAAAGGGCAATGGTATTTACGTTGTATTGAGGCAATCCAGACTCACAGTAGCTGTACCCCCAACATGGACATTCCCACGGCCCTAAAGTGACTACCTATATTATAAAGAACAAGCCAGTCCCATTTTCCTTCATCTTCAGGACCTGCAGGTTTGGAATCAAAAGGGCACTCAGAGGTCCTGGGAACAGCGACCCCTTGCCACAGGGGGAAGACAAGGATGCTCTGTCCCTCCTTTTGCCAGCCCAGGCTACCATATTTGAGCTGAGAGGAGCAAGTACTACCCATACAGGAGACTTTCTGCAGAGCTCTTAGGTGGTGCAGCAGCCCTTTCCAACAGAAGCCTGGAGAAAAGCAGACCTGGGTGGGTCTGGAGACCCTGCCAAGCACTCCAGTGCTTGTCCAAAGCCTGTCCTTGGGAATCTAATTCCAAAGGCTTTCCTTCTCCTTTAGGGATTACCTTATTTTGGAACATCCGCTTTCAACTCCTAAATCATTCTGACGCCTTTGGCTGCTTTAAAGACATTGTTCGGCACCAGGAGGAATCAGGTTTTTAAATAGCTTATGGACAGAGCTCAAAGCTCACGTAGGCAGGCCAGCACCAGATGGGTTTTGCCATTCACAGGGAAAAAAATGCAGTTTAACATGGAAGCCAGTACCTATCTCTTTGCAATCAAGAAGTCCTCCCGAGCCTGGGCAGACCCCACCAGGCAAGGACCAATTCCATGGCAAAAATGTTGATTTTGAACCCTTGATGCAAAACCTGTGTTAATTGGCTCCTGCAGGCTGTCATACCTCTGGTTAAACTGTGATCAACCGATGCTTAATACGAGAAGGAGATGGCCTCTCAGAAGGTTTCCTTACTACTGTTTCCCCCCATGGATGGCAGAAGTTCTCACAGACACAAGAGAGAAGCCCCAGCTCATCGATCTCATCTTCTTGCCCTGATTCTTTGGCTTCCTAACAAACACCCACACCATAAATATAACCTTACAGAGAACAGCTGACTGTCAAGGGGAGAGACAGCCCAGCTTTTTAATAGGGGAGGATCTCATCTGAGTCCCACTGGCTGCTCAACCTGTGTCCAGAGGTTCCTCTCCAAATCAGCACCTCTACATCTCACCTCTACATCTCACCTCTAAGGTCTGGAGGAAACAAAATGATATACAATAACGGTCCCACTTACCAACATACAGCGGGGAATTGTTTGCTTCTGCAAAGTCATCTACGTAGGATATCCCAAAGGGCTGGATGGGAACCGTCCCGATTCCAGCCAGCAGCTGGGCGATAACCATCATTGCCCATATGCTGCTGGCCTTCTTCTGTGGATTCTGAGTGGCGTTTGGGCACACAAACTTAGTCTCTGCATAGCAGAGTTCACCCCAGACCTGGCTTTTGTTACCTGAAAGGGAGAAGAATGAGCATTACAAGGCTGGGCACATCCCCTGCCTCCTCCCACACTAAATCCCTAAATACCAGGACTCTCCCAAATTTGCGAGTAGGCACACACTGTTGGATTTTGGATGGATTGCTCATTTTATTTAGCAGTTCTCATCACCTTTCTCTTTCTTTGGGGTATTATGCTGAGGTCAGCGTAGCAAACAACGAGGCTGTGGTTTTTATCAAACTTTTAAAGACAGGCTGATCAGAGAAGATGGAAGCAAATTAATTTCTCCTGCGAAGGGTCAGCCCTGCAGCCCAGCTCCAGTGAGCTGCATTCGAGCTGTCAGCAGAGGATAAAAAGCTCTCTGTCAAAGCTGCAGCAATGCTGGACCCAGCCAACGGACAAAAGCGTTTGGACAGATGATGTCAAAGCCAGTGGAAAAGCCTAAATATTCATGGATGGAAAAACCTGGTTTTCATGCAAAATGGAGGCATTACAGAGCAAAGACGGTAAGTCTTGGTCTTTTGATGCTAGCTCTTCCCACTCTAGCTTTTTTTTTTTCTTTTTTTTTTTTTTTATTATTTGTAATTAGTTCAACATTCCTATCACGTCTTTCTCGTTAATGTAGCAACTGTGGATTTTCTACCCTTCTGAGCAAACAGACACAAACCAAAACCAAATATTTGTCAGGTGATTTGGGGTTTTCATTGGCGTAGTGCAGCAGCACATGCCTAATAGTAGGTCACCACAAAAATCCTTATGTAAGTCCATTCAAAGCCACGTTGTCTAAAGAGTCAACATTGCCAGACAGAAGGAGCCTTCTTTTCTAATAAAGATTTTACCACAGCAAAAGCGAGAGTCACAGAAGCCTCTCATGCCAGGTTGCATGCTGTGGAGTGAGGCTGCTCTCGGTTTAACGAGGGCAAACCTAACCCATGGCTGGCTTTTTGTTATCAATGGTCTTTGCTCCCTTGTGGTACCCAGGCAGGAACAGGGAGCAATGCTCTCTGGGGTGACCTGGCTGTCCTGAGCAGGACACCCTGCCCCTGAATCTCCATTGCCCTCTTTGCTCAGGAGCAGCCCATCTCCCAAAGCAAGAATCTTACTTCTTCATACCATCCAGACATGGGGAGGTCTTCATGCTGCTCAAGACTGCCATGCAAAGTCCAACCATGACTGGAGTATCTTCATGGGTTGTAAATACCAGGCAGAGACATGTAGGGCTCTGGGCAGGGAGCGGGATGATACCTGCTCCTTCGACTTGTTTCCTTTGCAATAAGAGCAGCCCCTGTCCTGAATCCTGACCCGTTCATAGTCTGATGCATGAATTTATGCTTTCAGAAGACTCAGCACCTGATGCCTGATCCAGTCTCCAAACTGGCCGACTTGAAAATCATGGAGACATTTGAAGCTGCGTAGCAGGGATGCAGCTGCGAGCCAGCAGAGATCTGGTCTTCATATTTCTGCATGAGTGCTGGCACACTCTCAGCTCCACACCAGGCCATCTTTTTTAGTAATGTTTCATGGGATCTGGGTTTGCAGATCAGCCGTGGTGGTGCCTGATTTCCCAGAGCTGATGTGGGAGAGCAAAGCCAGAGGATCTCTGACCCTTTGGTAGGAGCAGTCAGGCACTTGTGAGCAGCTATGTCCTCACTGTGGTTTGCTCCCTGTCCGGGGTCTGCATCCTGTTGAGCTGCAGCAAAGTTAGGAACTATCTAAGGGGAGCAGCTTGCCTAAGGCCACCCAGCAGCTCCCCGGCACAGCTAAGGCTCCTTGAGCCCAGAGAATCAGGCTACGATGCAATCCACAGGGCTCAAAGTCTTCCCAAGAGAAAGCATCTTCTAACTAGAGGTGGAAGGCTTTCCCTGGCTGGCACTGCTGTGACTGCTGCCATCCCCCTCAGTGGCACAGGCGCAGGGGGAGCAACTTGGCACAGAGCTGAGGTGACTTAGGATTTTCAGAGGTGGCAATCCCCAAGGAGGCTAAGGCTCATTGGCATCCCAAGAATTTAGGGGCTGAAGTCACTTTGGGAAGACCAAGGCCAGCCTTCTGGCACATGATGCAGGCTCTTCTGTGTATTGCATTCTGCATGGAAACCAGAGCTGTTGTTGTACACACTGGCTTGTTCCCAAAGCCTGCCCAGTTAAATCAGTAGCCCTCCTTAGTATGGATTGTAAGGCGTACTGGCTAGAGCAGAACAGGTCCTGGGGACAGGAGATCTTAACTCTGCTCTATCAATCAATCACCTGCATACTGCTCAGCAGCAGGGAGACAACCTCACTTCTCATGCTGCAATACCTCTGTGACTCCAGTAAAGATAATGTTCCTTTCCTAATGCTTTGGGCTATAGGCAAACCATCAGCTGCATTTGCATTCAGCCTGGGCTCTCAGCAGGGCTGCAGGGAAGCCAGACTGCAGCGGGAGTGTTTGATCTTCTCCCTTGCTCTGCCACAGCTCTCAGCTGCCTGCAGTGAGATCACCAAGAGCAACCTCTTTTGTCACGCACAACAACCAGGAGAAAGGAGAAGGTGGTCAAAACCTAGCTGGTGCAACAAGGCATAAACAGACATCAAGATTGTACTTTCAAGCCTTCTTATCAGCCAGATTAACAGCTTTTCCCCCAGTGCATGTGAAGACTGACCTACAGTGCCACAGCTATTAACTTCTTGAGCGGATAAGGGCCATCCAAATGAGACTGATATGGCAAGAACTGTTCTGGTATGAATCCAGCTCAGAGTTCAGAAAAGCACAAAGCCTCAGTGGCAAGGTACTGCAGAGCCTTTGAGCCCCCTCAGGAAATGCACCAGTGCCCCGAAAAAGCCAGAAGTGAAGTGATTTTTTCCAGTCACACAGGACAGCAGCAGCAGAACCAGCATCTCCTGCATCCCAGGGCTTCTGCTCCAAATCTGCTGCCCCATCAGCAGCTCTCTGCTCACAGTTGTTTCACACTCTCTCCTTGGCTGGCTTTTTGGATACCCGAATGTCATTGTTAATAACAATGCTGTCTGCATTAGCCAGTAATGCAGCTTTGGAGCTGCAGCTGGGGCTTTTCTGATGCTACAGAAAGCAAACCTATTTCTAGGATGCTCAGGAGCAGGTTGGAAGGACGCAGACCACCCATGCAGAAAGTAGGGACATGGTGTGCTTAGAGATCTGAAGAAAGATGGGTGGGCGCAGCCAGGAGAGAAGCATGTTAAAAATCAAATATTAAGTTAGTTAAACAATTAGTTTTCAAGTTCCACATTTGTGGAACCTCCTTACAAATATTCCTGGGGTGGCACGCCCGTGTGGGATGATGGCTATCTCAGGGGTCTCAGCCCTACAGCAAGCTCCTTGGGCACTGATGCGAGAAAGAGGTGTCTTGGAAGCCTGGAGGGAGAGATCCCGCCTGCTGAACTTGAAACACAGACTGCTCCCTCTGGAGGCCTTCAGGAGCACCTATGGGGAATTTAGGTACTTCACCACGATCACAGTACTTGGCACCTGAAAACGTGGCTCGAACGACATGTGCAGAAGAGGTGGAAGGGATGCCACATGTAATTATTGCATTCAGAAGGGGTTGCAAAACTATACTGAAGTCAGGCTTAAAATAGCAAATCTCTGCCTTAAGTCTTTCCCTCCAAACACTGTGTTTAAATTGTGTGCGCGCTGGATACAACGCTGTTTTTTGGGTAGGCACAGGTAACCCAGCCCAGAGCAACTGGAGATGGATTTGTGCTGTGACAGGTCATGGCGATAAGGGTGAAGGTACTTACCGGTGCTAAGTGTGGTGTATTCATAAGGGTCTGATAGGAAGTGGGGCAGGGTAACCAAGAACGCTCCCGTTGCCAGCAGCAGCCCCCCCACACCGATCACCCGTGGGCGGTGAACTCGGCTGCCGAAGTAGCTGACGAAGATGATGAGGACCACGTTGCCGATCTGGAAAGGGCACAGTGAAATGGGGACGTTAGAAGACATCAGGGAGGAAGGCAAGACTCTGTAACTGGTCCCCCAGGACTGTGTCTGGGTGGGTGGAGAGCTCTCTTATCAGGTGGTGTTTGACCCCCCACAAGAGCAGGAACGGGACAGCCCTTCACCCTGGACATTCACAGCAAGTCAGTGCTTCCTTCTCATCAAAAGCCAGCAGGCCAGCTCCTTGGCTTCTGTCACCTGTGTGCATCCCTTGTTGTCACAGACGGCTTCACAACCTCCCTGTGGTCTGGCTGGGGCTTTTTTCAGCACCCACACATGCCTCCCACCTCATAGGATGTGGCATAAACTAACGATTCCCCCAAACACAGCAAGAAATGAAGCATATTGCCTTCATTCCCATGACTAAGCAGGCACGAGCCCAGCTACAAAGTCCAGCTCATTGCAAATGTTTGTGACTCTGGACATTTGCAACTGTAGATATGATTAGCTAAAAAGATATGAAAACATGCAGCTTACTTAGGCAAGGGGTTGAACACCATAAAATTACCATTACATGGCCTTTGTCAGCTTGGGACAAGCTAAACATTATTTTAACCTTGGCATGTATGGCTAAGAATACTTTTTATTTATGTTTACATGGGCTCCCTTGTTTGTCTCTTTGTGGTTTTTGTTCTTGGAATTGCTGCAGCCGTCAATGTGAAAAGATCGTGGTCCTGGACAGGCAGGGGAGCTCACACAGAGCTGGAGTAAAGTGCAGAAATCCCTCTCATAAAGCAGAGGAATAAAGATATATCAGTTGTCTGAAAGCTGTTATTCTTTAACAGCATGGCATATGTCCTATTCCAATCCTTTTCCCTTTATATTCTTGCAGTAACAGACTGCTTTACATGACGTTTGCTTTGGTTAAGTCTCATAATTAGGAGTAATTTCTCTAGCGGATGAGGAGCAGACAGGTTACAGATGTAACACTGCTGTGGGTGGTGGGATACTCTGCAGGGCTTAATTATGCCAGTTGAGGATTACCAATGTTACAACTGTCCATACTGGGTCTCTTTTTTTGTATGGTTTGGACCTAGTCACAATCAGTGCAAAGTCCTTCATTGGTCTCAATAGGCTTTGAACGAGTTTTTTGATTCTTGGATGTACTTGCTGGTTGGGGTAAGACCTGGGCATCTGCTTCCCCAAGGACTCAGGAGGATTCCCAGTGCTCAGCCTCTTGGTGGAGGATCCCATGCAAGAAGACCAGCTGTATGCAAGGTGGGCTGCCACCAAGCACTTCTTTGTCTGTGTCATCAAAAGAAAGTCTCTCCCAGCAGGTCTTTTCCTAGTTGGCCTTGAAGAGCTGCCAGAAAGGATAGAATTCATGACAACGTGAACTAGAAAACTTATTCCAGAAGAGTAAGTAATTAGAAAGTGTCCGTGGGAAAATCCTTGGCCAGCTCAGCAATATGATGCCAGTGAAAGTCACTCCTTTGCCACTGGGCCATCAGAAGCTGGGACCACTGAAGAAAGGCAGTAGATCTTGGAGAGACTGCTGGCCAGGGTCTCCTTTCAGAGAAAGCTGAGAATGACTCAGGCCAGAGTCATTCCTGAAGCTGATGAGACACCTATGAAAACAGATACTTTTACTGTAATTTGCTCACGGAGCTGTAGTTGTGTGGGTACCACTTGTAATAAAATGCTCCTCTTCACAAAAGCTATAAGAACTGTGACCAAAGGAGAAGAATCACATTGCACATCTCCCAGTCATGTCTGCTGGAGATGTTTGGCATGCCAGGGTGGAGTGGTCTCTTCTGACACAACCTGCTTTCTGCTGCTGCCCTCCAAGGCCACGTCCTCACCACCTAACCCTACCTTCAATCTCCTGGCATATGGTACAGCAGTAGTGAAGTGTGAAGAGCTGTCCAAGTGTACAGCAACATCTGCTTCATCCAGTACGTGTAGGCATGGCTGAGGAAGCACTGAGTGTGAACAACCCTGAGACCTTATTTGGGGAAGGTCCCCCCGCGTTCTGGCCACTCCTGGGGGCCCCCTCACAAGCATCTCACCCAGTTACCTCGTGCAAGCTGGAGATGAAACCTGAAGAGAGACTGGAGAGCCCAAAGCGCTTCTCAATGGTGGTAAGGCTGCTCTTGAAGTTGGCACTGTAGAGGAGCTGGGAGAGCTGGAGAAGCCCATGGCACAGCACAAACACCTGTGGGCAAAAAAATGTGCCATCCCAGTTAGCACTCAGTTAGTGCCCTGCTGATGTGTAACTGCTGGAGACCATGTCCTGTGTGAGGCACTTGAGAGTCATACTCACATGGACTCAAGTTGGCCAATATGGCTGCATCTCTGACATACAACAGATGTACTGAAGGGTTCAGTCCTGGATCCCTAATTAATTTAGCTTTGCAAAATGAGCAAAGCAGTGTTCAGAAGAGAGGACAAGGAGCTCTGTCTTTATCTTTCCTCTGCTTTATCATTATTAATATTCATTATTATTTGCACTGTGGCAATCCTTGTGCAGCTCTCAAGAACAACCCTCTAACCCTAGGAGGACCTGTTGCACTGGGAGTTGTACAACGATAAATCAATGAGACAGGCTTGACTTTGCATAGACTTGGTGGGTGCTCCTGAGACCATGTTAGAGCCAACCCTGCAGCTGCTGTGCCACAGCTGAAAGGGAGCCATGCTCGTTTAGACTACCTGAGATCCAGTATTTCCAGTTGGCCCCTTGGATTCACTCAGCTGTAAAGCCAATTAACAGAACCTGCTCCAAGGGGTATTGCAAGAAAAAGTGGAAAAGGGCTTTAAAAGCCCCAGAGGGAAAGGATGAAATATGCACAACGTAGTCTCACTACTGGAAGACCTCTGTAGTATTCTAAAAACAGCATCTTTCCCTTGAGCCAGGCTGTAAGTTGAGCCAGAAACCAAGCCGAATGGAGGCAGAGATTGCCTGGAGCAGAGGAAGGAACATAGAGAGTGTAAGGGCAGGGCAGAAGCATGGTCGAAAGAGCCCGGGTGGCCTGGGAGAGGAAAGTGCTCTCAGACGGGGATGCAAGAGGCAGCTCACAAGTGTCTTTTGATCTATATTTAGTCAGAACAGTTTTCCGTTATTTTTCTTGGAATGGTATGCGTCCACATGGTGCCAAAAGTATTTTAGACTAATTTATAAAAAAAAAAAAAAAGGGAAAAAGTCTTTTTATTTAAATTCACAGGAAATCAAATATTTGCTGAATACCGGAAGCATGTCCCACAAAGATAACAGTGGGAAGCCCAAGATGATGAACGGGGGATCAAAGGTACTTCAGGGCTGACAAATTCCTTATGTCCTTGGCTAGGAGAGCAGCAATACTCGTTATTAGTATTTATTTGAAATGGCGGCAGTGCCCAGAAGCCCTGACCCATTGTGTGAAGGAAAAGAAAAAAAACAACCAGAAAAAGAACAAAATTGTCCACCCAACACGGAGGATGCAAATGCCGTAGATGGGTGGAGTGGCTTTTGGGGAGCAGAGGAGGACGCAGAGCCCTGGGGATCTACCTGTCGCTGGTCAGGCAATTGCAAGAGAATTTGGGTAGAAGATGGGCAAGAAGATGGCTTCTTGGGAAGCTTCTCCTGTGAGGGAGGATAGCACCAGCCAGAAGACAGAGCCAGGTATCTAAAAGCATAAGAGATGGCAGAGGTGCTGACAGGCAGCAGGAGAGAAGAGGATGGGAGATGAAGGGGAAGGAGAAAATGGAGCCCTGGCAGTGTGAGGGCAGGCTGTGAACAACCTGAAGACCACAGAAAAGTAAAGGAGGAAGACAGAAAAAGAGGGAAGAAGGGTCACAGGGACAAGCTGCTGCCATGAACTCCCCAGCCACATCTTGGAGGGGTGTCAGCAGACAAGCTAACATCAGGCAGGTATCTGCCACCCTGGTAGCCAATCAGGAGAGGACAAAGTCCCAGGGTGGGACTTTGCCCCGACAAAAAGCCACAGAGCAACAATGTGGGGCGCAAGGTAGGAAACCCTTCCAGACAGGGACAAAGTGGAAGTGAAACATCTGAAAGTAAACTCTTGAACCAGAATGACCTCTACACCCTTCAGCTATCAACTCCTATGTTCAAAAACCCATCCGAGCACATGGTCCTGCAGGTGACAGCTGGATCCACCACCTTCACCTTCCCCAATCCTGACCTGGGATCACTGTGTAATTAGTCATAGAAGCATAGAATGGTTTGAGTTGGAAGGGACCTTAAAGATCACCTAGCTCCAACCCCCCTGCCATGGGCAAGGACACCTTCCACTAGACTAGGTTGCTCAAAGCCCCATCCAACCTGGCCTTGAACACTTCCAGGGACATTTCCACAACTTTTCTGGGCAACCTGTTCCAGTGTCTCACCACCCTCATCATCCTAGTCCAGCCGGGCTGGTCTGGAGCAGAGAGGTGACTCCTGTGAGGATGAGAAACGGAGAGGGGATCTTGTTGCCAGAGAACATTAATTTTTGTTCCTGCAGCTCTGGCCAGACCCTACTGAAGTCATTCGAATAAGGAAACGCTGGCTAAACAGTGGAGGGCTGGGACTGCCTGAGATGCAGAGCAGCTGGAGGGAGAGCTCTCCTGGTGTGAGGCATTAGCTGGAGAAGCCAAGCTGTTTACCAACAAGGAGGGAAGAGGGTGGATCACTAAGGCTGAATTTAGCGCAGCAAATGTCAGCCTAATCCCAGGGCAGACAGGGAGATGAGAAGTGCTGGGGAGAGAGAGGATGCTGGCAGGGAGGGAAGATGAGGAGGAAAGGCAGCCTGACTCCCCAAAATGCTGGAGTTAGCAGGGGATGGGGAGAAGGTAGAGGCATGGAAGGACCGTGGGGAAGCAGCACTGGCTGTGCTTCAGGAGAGGATGGAGGGCAGGAGATGGGAGGGACAAGCTGTGGTCAGAGAGGGCAGGCAGAAAAAGTTAGAGCTGGCGAGAGATGGCCTGAGATGGGTTTATGCATTGGTGATGACCTGGGGATGGACAAAATGGGGCCGTGGATCCCAAGATGCCTGGGAGCAAGCTGGGGCTGCCTGCTGTAAGGGAAGGCAAGGTGGGAGAAATGCAGATGGAGAGCACTGACAAGGTGAGAGAAAGACTTTGGGGTGCGACTGCTCCCCCCCCGCCCATGAGTCCTAATTCGGCTCCTATGAGCAGGGTTAGCAGGAAAGGCAGAAGAACGGAAAGGATGCTCAGGGGACCCAATCCCACCCCACGCTGCTGCTGGCACTGAGACCACACAGCAGCCTCAGCCCTTGGATGCAGAAAGTCCGGAGGATGGGAGGGGAAGGGCAGAGGAGATTATTTTGCTTGGGAAGAAGCTGCCACCCAAAACAGTCAGAGCAAAGCAAAACAGCTGCTGCTCCAGGACTTGTGCAGCTGGAGCTCGACTCTTCCAAACTTTGACTGTCTGGAGGCAAGAGATGTGCCTGATTTAAGACTTCCCCTACATTCAGCAGACTCAATTCTAATTAAAATAATAACAGCCCAAACCTTGAAGGCTCTAAGTGCAAATAGCTGGGAGAGGGGCTTACTTGGAGGGCTCCCCAAAAGGAGTCCGTGCACCACCTGACCTTGGCACTGGCCAAGACACTACAGCTGAGAAGAGCAGAACTCTGAGGCTGGTGGAGATGAAGGGCACCACTCTCCTGTGTCCTTTCACAGGTCCTCACAGGTCTCTGCCATCCCTGTCCCTCTCCCCATGCATCCCCATCCCCATATGTTCATGCTGACCACCCACAACATGCTGGTCCATGGAAACCAGCACCAACCTGGTCCCTTCCAGTTGCAGAGAGCACCAGAGCTGGTTGGCCCCATGCACCTGCTGAGCAACCCCAGGAGGGGATGGAACTGCTATCCTCTACCTTCCATAACAACGAAGAAGGGGGTTTTAAAGAAGAGCCAAACTCATCTGAAGGGAGGTTTTGCTGATGCAAAGCAGGCACAACGGCACCAAAGGCGAAGGTGCGGTGGGAGGTTAAGGAGTCAGGGACACTCCCACAAATACGAAGTGCGGAGAAGATGCTCCCATCAGAGCCTGGTGTATTTTTGGAGCTGCAGGCAAGCAGCAATCGTGGGCAGTCAGGGAGCAGGGCAGAGAGGCCAAAGGCGTGCACCCACATGCACCCGCACACACACAAAATCCCCTCTTAATCATATCTGTGTTTCCTTCAGAGTGCCTGAGCGATCCTGACTCCAGGCTGTTTACACAAGACACTTGACTCCTTTCCAAGACACACTTCATTTAAAAGGATAGCAAACGCGTGGGGAAAGATCCCTTGCAGACACACTGCTCCTTGCCCCATTTCGTGGGGACTAGCACCTCCCAAGGTAATACTTTTTCGTAAGGAAGAGAAATCCACCCTGTTGCAGGGAAGAGAGGGGACTGGTCCCTCCATGGTCTGGACAACAGTTCTCAGGTTCAAAGCAGAGAGCTGGCAGCTATTCAGTCAATCCCAACCCAAACCTCCTTCAGAGGAGATGTGTTCAACAAATACTTGACCCGGAGGGCTGGTGGGGCTAAGGCAGGGGCAGGCTGGGCTGCAGGTAGTCCCCAGGCATGAAGATGCGGCAGCAAGGCTGAGATCCTATACTGGCACCAAGACATCCCTATGGGATGCCAGGTATGGCCACAGTGGCTGGTGCACTCCTGGGAGATGTCTGAGATGGCATTTCAGCCCTTGCAGCCACCTCAGAAGACCCACTTGCACCCTTTCCACTTCCCTGAAGCTCACAGGGAATAAAATAAGGCTCTGGGAGGAGAAAGGGGGTCTTCCAGCTTTGTGCTGAACCTGTAAAGCAGACAAGGATGAGGAAGCCAGAGCCAGGGGGTAAACCTGTCCTTGAGGTATGTGTTCTTGGGTCAGAAGGTTTTGGGGTCAGAGGGAGGTTGCTGCTCCCGGGGCTGGATGCGTGCACTGGGAGCAGGCACTGTTGCAGGCAGTGCTGGTAGGCAGCAGGTACTTGCACTACCCCATGTCACATACTGGGTCTGCTAAGCGGTACTCCCTTATCTCGTGTCTCTCTCTTTCCATATTGCTTATGTAAGATAATGCACTGTCAACACTGTCACTGGCCTTAACAAACAGGTACACAGACACTGGACTTTAGAAAAGCCTATTATGAAAGGTGGACTGTTTCATAAGAGACTTTTTGGGGGGCAGGCTGGGGAAGCATCCCTTGTGACCAAGGCAGCCAATAAAATGCTTGGCAAGAAGAAAAACCAAACATGAAGTGCTTGATAACCCCAGCATGCATGTGTTGGACATGGGTCAGAGTCAAGGCCAGGTAAAAAAATTCAGGTTTGTTTTTATTTCAAAGGAATGAACTGCCTCTCTGGAGCCTCCAGGATCCAGAAGACTCCTCCATGAGGGAGCCTGGCTCTGCTCTGCAGGGACCAGGGGTTTGGGAAGATGCTGCTACGTGCGGCACAGCCACTGCCCCTTCCTCTCTGCCATGTGGAGGAGTGAGTTAAGGGTTAATTCCTTGCTCCACTTCCACAGCTTCATGCTGTGGTAGCAGCACTCGTGTCCAAAGTCATCTCTCACCTCATTTTTCAGTGTCTTCACCTTGGCAGCCCTGCCTGGAGCTAGAGAAGGTGAAAATGTTGATGGTGCACCTCACCGTGTGAGGAGAGAGCATTGGCAGCTCCCAGCTCTGGCTCTCTTGTGCACACACCAGTGCTAACCTCCGTGCCCAACAGCCTTCCAACAGCAGCACCGCTAGCAGCGTGGATGGAAAGAGCCAGGACTTAATTCATTAGATGGACACAAGAGCTGCCTGGGGAGCTGTAAAGAGGAGTGGAGATCCTCACAGAACTGCTCCCAGCTGACTGATGACACCAAGGTAGGACGTGGCCAAAGGCAGTCGTTGCAGGAAGGTGCAAAATTAATCTGGCTGGAGTAAATGTTTGGAAAGGACTAGGAGTAAGGATGCTCTGTTAGCTCTTTCCCTCTCACATAGTACTATTAGAGTTGCATTTTGGGCTCCGGAAGGCCAAAGAAAAATTGTTTGACCTTAGTGGAAAGTTATGGCCCAAAGCAGGAGACCCCAACGTGCCCACCTCTGAAGGCTTCTTCCACTTTACTCTCCTGTGCTTCCAAGGGGAAAAAAGAAAGGGGAGGGGGGAACTTTAGGAAGTAATAAGAATATCCCCAAAATTTTAATAGTCAGGGAGAAGACAGGCTCTTTATTTTAGAGCTTGTATATGATCAACATTCACTACACTAAGAGATCCTCCTGCAGTAGGATGGCTGAGATCGCTCAGTCCGAAAGAAATATATCAGCTGGAAATGAAAAGTATATGGACATGCATGGGGAAATAAGTCCCTCCTTGGCATCTCTTTCCTACATGCAGCTGCCTAGATTTATAGATCAAAAAGCACCATGAAAGATGGGGGGGGGGGGAAGAAACATTTCCATGGAAGGAACCAAATACCCTGCCATACAGCACATCCCTTAGCACAAAACCTCTGAGCCTGAAGCATGGTCCAGTGGCAGAAGTTGGCACCTAAATTTTATTTCTACTGCAAAAAATAAACTCATAAAAAACCTAAAATGATTAGGGATTCTCTGAAGCACACCGCTGCCCAGATTATTAGTTGCAATGATGGCTGTTTACTGCCAAATAATCCACGCTTTACAACCCCCAATTGTCAAGTGCAAAGACAACGTTTGCTCTTTTTGCAACGAATGTACACACGGGATTTCCCTGCACTGTATCCTGATGCCCTTGCAAGGTCTGTGCAAGCCCTGCTTTGTTCAGTTGCTGTAGAGGGAGCACTCCAGGGGACATAAAAACATGTCCCTACCTTAACGTGCAGATGCGCATTGCGGATGTCAGAAAGAAAGGAGGTTTTTGGCTGCGGAGGATTGCTGAGAGCAGACCCTCAGCCTGTGAGGTGCGAGGGTTTGCTCCTTCCCAAGCTGCTGCTGAGAAAATACTCCTGCCTGCAAAATACGATGCATATTGTTAAGCTGCCTTCTTTCTTCCTGCAACCAGACCAAGCACACAGGTAGGTTGTGTGGTTGGGTCTTGGCTCTTTCATTTTTTCTGAAAGTCTCTTTTCTTTATGGTGCATCAGGATCCAATCATGATTTCCTTGAAGGTAGCTTCAGCTTGGCTTCATTTTCCCTGACCTACAAGTGTATGTAAACACTCCTCTTGCACACCCGCAGCCCTGGCCATGCCTCATGCTCCCTATCAGCAACACTCCTCTCCCTCATGATAATCATATCTACCCTGACCACTCCTTGGTTGTGTTTGGGAACTGAATCACCTCGCCCCTCATAAAATTATCTTGTTTCATGTCTCCTAGACCTTGATCCCACTAAACTTTCCAACTCATTTTAGTCTGACTCTTCCCCATCTTTTTCCTTACCCTGCTGCTGGTCCCTTTTGAAACCTGATCCCACCAAAGCCAGACATAAACACAGTGTTGGATCCATCCAAACCTAACCTTTGCTTTCTGATGCCAGCACCATCACCATGAATGCTGGAAGACCCCAGTCACAGCGGGTCCTTCTCCCCATGCCACCCCACTTGTCCTAAGGACCCTGCTTGCTTCTTTGCTACAAACGCTCATCCACCTCGCCATGTCTCCTTGCACAGAGCCCAGTATTGGCATATCCTTTGATTTTCTTCTTTAAACCAATGGCCCTAAACAACGACTTATCTCCTCTCAGTGCTTCCCTCTCCAAACCTACAGCCATGCTGTCTTGATGAATCTCCCGTTCTTGCTAACAGCTAAATAAAGCAATTCATGATCTTTTCCAACAGGATATGAGAGCATGACTGTTACATCTCCAGGCTTCTGAAATACACTCCTCTCAGCAAATTCCTTTAATTCCTTTAAAGGAAGGGACAAAAAACTTGCCCTGATGCTGCAGGGGCCTCAGACCCCAATGCAAGGCTCCTGTTTCTTCTGCAGAAGGCATCCAGCCTCCCTGGGGATGGGAGAGCTCCCCACTCATGGCCATTGCACCCCGCATGCCCCCAACATCTTCACCTTGGGATGCTTTAAAGCCTTATCGCACTCTGAGAGCCCACGGTCTCCTTCTGACCTTGTTTGTCCCCACTCCTACACTCTTCCATACCACTCCCCTCCCTGCCCCAATATAGCACCCAATTTAAATCTAAGGCTTTTAAATCTGCCCCTGGACTCCCTCCAGCTGACATAAGTGACAATAACTCTCTTTTATCCTCCTGCTTCCTTTTCCAGGCCAGGTGGTCCACGGGGTCCCTGCAGGGCCCCCCCACCTGCGCTCCCAACCATTTCACACTGTTCCCCTGCACTCTCCAGCTAACTGGCTTCCAGCTGAAACCAGTCCGACTCAGCTAAGTAAAAAGATATTTATAAAGCTCTCCTCCTTGTCATGTTTCTGGGGATCCGGAGCAAGCAATTAGCTATCAATTAAAATAGCACAAAACCACAAAAGAGACAATAAAGGTGAAGAAGCCAAAACATCTGAGGCACTGCAAATATATAACACTTTTGAAATAATCATTTTTCAGTGGATGTCTGGAAGGGCAAGATGGGCATGGACATGATGGTTGGAGACAGCAGTTAGGACCCTGGACCAGGGGACAGTGATGGGGTCCATGGCCATGCATGGGTATCAAAAAGACTAATGACCCACCACTTCTCTAACTTTCAAACCTGTTTTGTACCTCTAGGCTGTGAGGTCCAGTATCCCCAGTGCCACTAGGTGCTGGCATCCACCTGAAGGTTGGGTTCATCCCTCATTTGCCAAGCAGCACAACTGCAACTCCCTGAAAATCCCAGTGCCAGTCAGCACAATGCTGGAAGCTCTGGTGAACTTCAAAGTAGGGGGTTGTCCTTGCTCTTCATCACCCATCTCCACCACCACTGTGGGATTACAGAGATGCTCTAGGCTTCTTGCAGGGGACAGTGGTCAGCAGCAACCTCCCAGCCCCAAAAACCAAAGGCATTTTGCATTCTGCTTTCTCTCTTCAAGGTGTCTCAAGACAAACAGCTTGAACCCCTCTAGAGGGGTTCAAGCAACCCTGCCACATTTGAGAGGGCACTCAAAAACATACACACAATGAGCAGGTTTATTCCAGCTACGAGACACAGTGCAGACCGCAAACACACTGTCAGCTGAGCCAGGCGGTGCCCTTAAATATCAGTGTAGGCAGAGCTTTGGTGGTGTTTGCTGTAATTGCAGCTACAGTCATTAATACCCACTTATAGCAGCAACAAGGAACTGTCACCAACCACATTCCCGTAGGGTACAGAGATCAGCTGTAAATGCCTGCTGTGTCAGAGCATGGATATGAGCCAGCAGCCACATCCACAGGCCACACTCTCCCCAAGTGCCTACTTCTGCACTGGTCCTCCTGCATCCCCAGCAGCGCTGCCACACTATCCATCCCCAGAGCTGCTGTCCCCGTCTCGCTCTTCAAATCCCTGCAGAACCATTAGACCCGCTGCTCTCCACCAGGACCTTTCCCTCTCTGATGCCCATGCCCAGCACCATCATGCTCCTGCAACTCCAAACATCAGCAGCAACAGGGCCAGCACTGAAAAACACCCCGAGAGCAATGGGAGGCAGTGCAGAGAGGCGGTGGTCCCCGTCGTGGTGAACATGGAGGACCAAGATGGTTTGCACAGAAAAATAATTTGTTATTTTTGGCCCCAGCCTTGAAAAAGGCACTCTGAAAACGATACTGGCATGTGAGCCTTAGGGAATAAATATGAGCTTCATGATTAGGACTTGGAGCCTGCTACAACTACGGGATTTTCTTTGTTTTGGAAATACCATCCCCATCAGAAACTGCCATTGCTTATAGGAGGATGCTGCATCTAATTAATTTAAACCCCTTTATAATACCTGTCTCTGTGTGGGATGATGCCAGCAGCTTCCCACACAATTAGGTGCTGGATGAAAACTTTATATGATACATTATTTGTAGCACCAAGGTCTTCTCATACAAACAAGAGCTATAAAGCCATATAAACCGAGATGTTTACTGTACGCCTTGCCCTCTGATGACCCATTCACAACAAAACAGCTTCCCAAACCTGGAAATTCAGTTACGGCACTTCGAATTTCTACTGATTTTTTGGGGGCTGAGAGGATTGACAAGTGCATTCAGGCTAGTGCTTTTCTACCTTGAAGCAGTTGTTTTTTTAATGTATATATATTTAACAAAAATGTCACAGCACGGGAAGAGTGAACAGGTCAGGAAAGGGTGGGGGATGTCATTGCCTGTCTATTTATACACATTTGCTCTTTAAAGCAAGAACTTTTCACCAAGGGATGGGTGTCCTGACTCCCCACCATCCCAGACGGTACCTATCATCTGTCTGATGCCAACAAGCATGTTTTGACAGAGCTCAAACTGTTCCTTAACATGCTTGCACAGTGCCAGTGTTGGGCTGTGCTAAATCGAGGGCTGGTTCCCCTTGATTTAGCAAGAACCTGTTGACTTTTTAAAACAAAAGTGCTTCTTTTCACGTGCTGGTTTTCCCTTAGTGCAGCTGTATTTGCACCAGCCAGGGCAGGCAGGAGGTGGGGGTCTCTGGTGGGATCTCCTGCTCCTGCGGTCACTCTGCATGTGGTCCCACACAGAGTTGCCACACTGGGTGCTGCAGCACCACCTCTCCCTCCAAAATCACCTCTTAGGACCCTCCAGACAGGCTCAGTGGTGGGTGCCTGGCCACTCTGGGGAGCTCCAGGCTCCTTGCTCATTTTTGAAATTAAGACTTGAGCCCTCCAGCCAGCATCAGATGCTGGGCAATTCAAGCTGGAGCTGACGGGTGCAGGCAGCCGTCCAGGCACCTCCCAGTGCAGCCAGAGCTCCTGCCGCTGGCAAAGAGACACCTCCACGTCATCTGCCCTCGGCCAAATGCCCCCAGGAGGTCCCAGACACAGCCCCTGACCAAGTGCCCTTGGATGTGTGGGGTGCTGAGCACCCAGCCCAACTCCTGTGGCATGCACAGCCCGCATCCTGCGCCTACCTATGGGATGCAGAAATAGATTATCATTTTTGGGGGCTTTTTTTTTTTTTTTAAACCCTGGAGTTCTATAGCCTAAAAAAGGCATCAAGTTTGGCAATGTTTTTTCAGTTCCAGGGTATTTTTGCAAGCATATAGCTGAAGGGAGCTGTACATATTTCTAGGAAAGAGGATGAACTGCAAGAAGGGCTCTGTTTTTGGGTGACGTTACTCACCCCAAGCCACGGTCATTACTGGAGTAGCCTGGAGGGGGTTAGGGCCACCCTTTGCACCTCCACCAGAGGAGGGGTCAAAGTCACTGGTCCCCTCCAGAGGCATGTCAGAGTAGCCCAGAGGCAGCCCTAAATTACCCAGGGTAATCCCAAGCTTTTCCTCCTGGAGCTCACAGCCAAGAAGGGCCATCAAGTCACCTGCTGGAATAGTCCAGCCCAGGCAGTGGGGACCTTCAGGGATGTAGGACTGGAAGACATCATCTGGGATGATGCCTCCAGCCCTGGAAGTCCCCAGGAGGAGGAGCAGCCTGTTAGGAACAGCCCCATGGTACCCTACAGCATTCCCACGGCACCCTGACAGAACTGTTAGGGCCCCACGATTTGGTGAAACTTTTGCTGCCCAGAAACCAACCCCAAGCAAGCACAGCCCAAAGAGGAGCAGGCAGTACCATCCTTCTTGCAAGGCAAGGAAAGATGGGTGGCAAATAAAACCCAAACCCATCCTGGACCATGATGCCCTGCCCTTGGCTGCACACTCCTGAAAACACACTTAGCTGGCAAGTGCTGACAAACCCTTCCTCGCAGCAAACACGCGCTCATATTCAGCAACACTAGTGGGAAATCACACCCCAGCCCTGGGCATGACCGGCAGCACCAGCACAAGGGGGTGCTGCCAGCTAGTGGCCCCTGTCACGTACCCAAAGCTGCTCTGGCCGTTCCTACCAAAACTGTACCCGTCTGCTTCAGATGCCGATGCGTGCAGGTGCCAAGCAAGGCACGAAAATCCCCCCCACCCAGGGAAATCCTGGCCAAGGCAGGCAGGTGTCCCCGGGACAGGAATCAGCATGTGCAGCAGCCTTGGTGCCCATCGAAAAATAGGCCAAAATGTACTGCATGGGGAAAAAAAGACAGGGTGGGGGGTGGTGTAAAAGCACGATGGTTAGCAGGGTTTAAAACACGAGAGGTGGCCAGCATGGCTGGCGTTTTCTCACGCAGGCAGTGAGCTCAAGAGCCTGAAGCTTAGGCAGGGACTGGCTTTAAGATGACAGCTCTTGCCTTGCTAATAGGGGCAGGTGAGTAACTGGGCAGCCAACCCCAGAAAACCCACTTCAACCTGCCAAGATTTTGCTTCTGTCTCTCAAAATACCCTGCTCACCAAGGTTTTTAAAGCAAATCAGTGTTATTGTAGGGCAGTGGGTTTTTTTTCGCACCAGGTTGTGGTTAATTATTCCCTAAGAGCAGCACACTGTGTACCAGACGCCGTGGGTAAGCTCCACAGCTCACGGAGAGCTGCCCATGCCGCTTCCACGGGGTGTAACACCCACATGCCGTGCAGGGTACCACTCCGAAACCCACCGAGTCCCCCAGCCCTTCCCATGTGCCGAGCGGGATGGACCTCGGTGGTGTTATCCAGGACTGCTTGAGGAACTGACTTTCAAGTTCTGCATCTTAGCAAACACCCTTCATTTTACTCGTAGTTTGTATTGGGGATGCGGGGACCCGTGGGATGGGTTGGGGTCGCTCTCCACGCAAGCACCCTCCTCCTCCCTCCCCGGAGACACATCCCTGCCAGGCACTGCTCCTTACCTTGATGTTGCAGAAAATACTCCGGGAGCAGGTGCTGGACCTTTTGGGGATGTCAACTGAGGATTTGCCGGCTTCGGGGTGGACTCCCATCATGGGGGCTTCCCAGGGAGCCCCGAATACCTGGGCTGCACGTGGGCTCCCGTCCCTCTCTGGCCTGTCCTGCTGCTAGCAGCGTGCACTGTCCGTGCCGAAAACCCTCCACGCCCGCGAGTGAGGCAGGCAGTGTGAGCGCAAAGTTTTTATAAGTCTGCTCTCCAAAGCGATGATGAAACCCTTTCTCCTCCCTCTTTTGCTTTGTGCGCCGAGGGAACTTTAAAGTCGCAGGAAGCTCGCGCCAGCACACAGGGAGCAGGTGGGAGCGAGGGCTGGCCGAGCCTCTCCAGTTTGGGGATGGGGAACGTGGTGGTGCGAAGATGCTTGCCCACCTGTGGGGGACACCCAGTGCCCCGACCTGCCACTCGTCCCTGCAGCAGATCCCCTCTGCTGTGCTCACGTCTGAGGCTGCAGGATGCGGCTGGACAAGCCACCAGTACTGGCAGCACAGCCTTCCCGCAGGGAAAGCGACTGGGGTTTTAATTCAAGTCCCCCTGAAGGGGTGAGAGGAAGGGGAGGCACCTTTCAGCAAACAGATTTGGCTCCCAGGTGGCAGTGGGGGGGGGAAATCGGGTGGCCAGATGGAGAAATACCTCCCTGAGTTAAGGGGTTACAGAGAAAAAAAAAAACAAACAAAACTTCTGCTTTTCTGCCATGGAAATAACTGCATTTGTGAAGCTCCTGAGCACTGTTTTTTTGCTAATACCTCTCCAGGACTTTGTTTATGCAAAGCACTGATTTATTTTGCAGGCTCCTCACAGGGAGGAAAAGTGTCAGAGGGAGAAAGGCAGGTTGATCCCGGCTGAGAGGAAGCCAGCTTCAAGTATTTTGTCAAAATTATTGCTTTTCTCTGCTTAAAGCAGGGGGGAGAGGTGGGGGGACCCTGTGGGAAACAGTGGAGCCTACCTCGGGGTGCCCTGAGCCTGGACAAACCAAATCCCAGCTCCCTGAACAGTTTCCGCATGGGAGGGCTGGCAGGTCCCTACGTCCACCATGGTATGACGCCAAGGAGCAGAGCCCTGCTCAGCGGGCACCCACCAACACCCACGCCCTGCCCCAGCACCCGCCGTGGCCGCTCGCCACGAGAGGGTGCATTGCACCCGTGGGAGAGGCTCCCTGGGCGCTCCCTTCCTCCCACCTTGCCCAAGCCGTCCTGCCAGAGGACCCCCAGGATCTTCGGGGTCCAGCATCGGTCTGACCAGGCATAGGGCTTGAAAGCAGTGTGAAAATTAACATTGCTAAGATAAAAAGAGCTACTTTCGGCTGTCAGCTTCCCGATTTCCTAACCCTGTCCCAGGAGCACTGCTTGCAGGGACAGGTGGCTATCACTGGCCTATGGGTGGCAAAAAAAGGCATCCTGTTTTCCCATCTCTCTTTTTCCACTCCCATCCCCAAATTTGCCAGGTCTGGGGTCAGGATGCAATGTGAAGAAGAGCCTTTTCCCCCCCCGTCAGAGTTAGCCGAGCCATTTTATCTGCCACTCAATGGCAAGAGACAGAATTTCAGCCTCACCAATAGAAAAGCTCAAGCAAGCCAACATCTCCTCTGCTTGTCTCCCATCCTCCCTGTGAGCCCAACATGCTGCTGAGCTCATTTTTCAGGCAATGCCTGACCCGCTCGCTAACAGCCCTGTCTTTTCAGTTTATTCTGCAGAAACCCCATGACGCTCACTTTGTTATAACAAGCGCTTCCCCACAGCAGCTGTTTTGACCACTAACTTCAGCTTTTCTGTACAAATTTGTCTCCATGCAGCAAAACATACCAGGGAAGAGGTGTGATGCCCAACAAGCCTGTGCTCTGCCTGGCAGCAGGCAGGATGGGCAGTGGGCAGAAACGCCCCTGCCCCGATGCCGCATCCAGTGGATGGGGTTGGAAACCCTGTGCCGGTGGGGTTAATAACCCCTACAAGGGGAAGCAAAAGGCTGTAGTGAGGCAAAAGGGAATCAGGGCTCTCTGCATACGGCTTCTGGTTAACACCCCCGTGGGCTGGACATCGCTGCCCCATGGGGATGCAGGTCCTTGGTGCGAATCGACCACACGTCCCAGCTGGCCAAGGAAGGGACAGAGGCTGGGGCAGCCTCTGACGTACTCTGAACCAAAGGACCTGGGTCCCCAAGCAGCACTGTGTTCCCCAGGTCTGGCCACCCCCCAGCAAGCCCCTGCTAGATCTCAGACATGGAGGGATGTCCCAGTGGGGCTGGTTTGCTGGAGGGCAGGAAGAAATCATGCTGGCAATCCACGCTGCCATTTTATTTCTCAATCTGCAGCTCTTGCAATAGGTAAGGCAAGAAAACACCTGCTTCACACCCAGCTGTGAGCCACTTACAGCACTGGAGACCTCCCCGCGGGGCTGCACACCTTGCTTACCCACGCCATGCAGTGTCTTGGTCTACTCTCCCATAAATAAGCTTCCAGTGAACATTTTTCCCAAGCAAGGAGGATTGCCCAAGCCTTGGCAGCTTATCTAGCTGTAGTAAATAACACAATAAAAGCTGACAAATCTGAATTTAAAAATCCAGTCGTGGCGGTTTCAGTTATTAAAGGCCGGCACGATTTAAGGATGCATCAAGTACTTGGTGTGCCGCAGCAGCTCCACGAGGTTCCCCATGGCCAGTGCAGGCACTTTGTCCTGCAGCAGAAGCAAAGGGCTATCCTGAGCAGGCTCTGTCCACCTAGATGGGACCAGAGAACACTACTGACATTTCCCAAGCTTTTATCCCACTGAAAGAGAAATTCCAGCCCTTGGACACAAATTCAGCTCTAGCTTTCTTACACAAACTTTGTTTTTAAATTACGGACCTTAGACAACAGATTGTGCAACAGAAGTAACAAAATGAGATGCACATGAGAAAATAGGACTCTTGCTTCTTTTTGAGGATTCTCCACTGCATTTTCATTCTCGCAGGGTTACAGCCTTGGCAAGGAATGGTTCAGCCTGCAGACAAGTGCACAGGAGGAAAGTGATTTATGGCAGCGCTGACAAGGGGAGGAGAGTTTGGTTTCAAATTCTTCTCATTGTGCTTTGTTAGGGCGATACGGTTGATGTTAAATGCCTGGCAGGAAAGATCACACATTGACAGGGTTTGGTTCATTTTACACGGCTCCTGGGGCTGCATTTCTTTTGCAGCCTTTGAAATGAGTTCCTCCTACTGCAGTCATGCTCCCCTGGCCAAGACATCAGCTGGAAGGAGAAGACCTTGCTGCCGCTAACTGAGTGAGAACCAGCTACTTCAACCAGCAAAGCTGAATCAGGCCTGCAGCTCTCTATGTACACCACCAGTTCATCCTCTACCCTGCCATCTCCTCTCATCCAAAACAAGCCACCAACTGAAAGTTGCCCACCAGGCATGTTTCCCATGGGCAGACCAAACTTACACCGGTGCAGTTACACAGGAACTGAGGCAGGTCCCTCTTTGCTTCCAGGGGATGCTCACCTTGTTCGCAGAACATCGGAACCCTCAAAAGCCACTTTTCTGCTGGGGAGGAGACTGGGTCAAACTTTTTCAACATGACCATGGCTCTTCTCTTTCCCCGCATCATCCTCCTTACTTCTTTCTACCAAGCAGTGGGTTGGTGCTTTCATGGGATGAGGACCAGACTAGCTCTGCTTTACCACCTGGTTTCAATCTGACAGTGACTGAAGCATCTCAGTTTTCCTCCACGGTATCCGCAACCTCTTCTCAATGATTATTTGCCCACTGAACTTTAAAAGGCAATGCATACCCACCAACACCGAATCACAGAATGTCTCGAGTTGGAAGGGACCCATAAGGATCATCGAGTCCAACTGGGAAGATGTTCCTGGCCCCTGGGAAGACTTGTTACTAGATGAAGACACTGCATCCCAGCATGGAAGATGATTTCCTGCTGTGCTATGTGTGCACAGTAGGACAGTCCCTGCTACGTTTGAAGCTGGACCAGCAGATCCTTCTTAAAGGAAGGCGTTTCTTTCCCAGAAGCCTCCCTATCAGTGACTTAGGACTGAGACTTGGACTTTTGCAGTCACTATTTCAATTCATACAGACTTGCTTAAGGCACCATCCATGGTCTGGAGCCAGATAGCCCCGGGACCAAGGGAATGATGGGCCAAGGAACTCATTTTCCTATCTTGGAGCTGGCAAAATGTGAACTGTGTGGTCAGATGTCCCAAGAAACCTGGTTCCTGCTAGGTCAGAAGTTATTTCCCCAGATCCAAAGGTGTGGATCCAGAAGACTCAGCTGCCTTCCAAACTCTTTGGTGGCTTCATGTGATCCAGCAATAACAGAGAAGCCCATAGCAAGCCTGTATACATCCCCTCGACTGTGAAATCCTCTGTCGTTGGATAAAACTAGAAGCTGGAGAAGGGACTGGACCTCAGGACCCCCTGGCTCAGCAGAAGAAGGGACTGAGATGTGATCCAAGCAAACATAGACATTCATGTTTTCAGACATAGCAGCGATGAAGATCCTACCACAGACATCAGCCATGGGAGGAGATGTGAGGATGGACAGACACTTAGAGAGACACATCATGTTGGGAAGACCTGGGGAGGCTCTGCAAGAGAGAGGAAGGAACAAAAGCAGGATCAGAGCCCTACATACAGCTCATAAAATGAGCAGCCCTAGAGGTTATCGCCCAAGATGTGCTGGGTCTCCTGCTTTGTGGGTGGTGCTGTCGCAAGCAGGATTAGGAAGGGAGTGAAAGGTGATCCCTGTATTTACTCGGGAACCTCGCACAGCTTAAAAACAAACTTCCTGGAGCTGCATGACCCCCAATTTACTTGCTGCACACCAGTACCAGGACAGCACAAGCCTCTGCAGAAGCGAACACGAAGCCCCCGGGGCTCCTGGAGGGTTTCAGGCTTGCAAGTACAAACATTGCTCTGGGAATGCAGATTAAAAACACCCCCCGCTGCGTTTTCCAGAGCCAGTCCCTGGGGTTGCGGACCAGCACGCCAAACCCACCCCCTGGAAACCCCATTTATTCTCCAGGGCTGGTGGTGTGGCACAGCAGGGGACGAGGACCAAAGGGGATGGGGCGGGCAGCATGCACCAGCGGTTCCTGCCAATGCCTGCAGTTGCAAAGGAAATTACAGAGCATGACAGGCTGGGTTTAATTTACCAGCAACATATATTTGATCTGGAGCAGAAATACTGGTCAGAGGAAGGTACGCAGCCATACCTGAAGAACAGGCTTGGCTGGCTTACAGCCTGACCTGCTCCTGGGGATGGAGAGTGAGGGGAAGGTGGTTTACCAGCACCCAAGAAGGTGGTCCAGCCCTCAGGGAGGGGACACCATGGTCCCCACGGTAGAGAGGCATGTACAGAGGAGCTTTTGGGACAAGCAACAGCCGAGCCCCAGAGCAGGACGTGACACTGCTTATCCTCCACCTGAAGCCACCACCAGCCGTGCAGGGAAGCCAGCCATGCCCAGAGATTAGGAGTGAGGTCAAGGGGGGATGGGAGAGCAGGTAGTTTATACTGAAGATTATGGCAGAGGTGTGTGTCAGCATTAAACCATCCCTCCCAGAGTTGGCTGCCCACAACCAGCTAACCTGAAGCAGAGGATATTTGCATTGGTGACTAATAAATACGTTAAGCAGCTCTGTTGTGCTGTCCATCCCATATGCAAACCCAGTCAATCAAACCTCTTGCAGGGCAATGGCAGGATAAAGGTGCATTCTGGAGGAATAAACGGGAAGGCAAGCTTTGCAGGGCTGCAATTGTACCATGAGAGTGATTGCAGAGCCTGGCAACTAGGAGGCTGTGTCTTTAAGAAGAGCAGAGAGCAAAACAGAAAGATCCTCCACTTTTAAGAGTGCTATAGATGAACAGGGGAGTGGAGGAAATGCTTTTAAATGAGCCCTGGTGGTGCTTTATGTCACGTCTCTTAAACAGCCACTTTCTTTTCCTCTGCCTTTTCTGTTTTAAGTAAGTCTTGTTTATAATTAGGCCACTTGAACCTCACCATCAAATGAATCCCTGCAGTAATATACCAAAGGCTCTTCAGTTAAACTGAAGATGACCTGATGTGTGGATTATTTCGGTGGGCCCCCGCTGGACCAGCCAACTCTCCTTTCTCTGGAACAACTTTTCCACCTCTCCTTTCTCTGTAACAGCTTTTGGAGATGCCAGCCCCCACGTGTCACGTTTGGGGCCTTTTGCTCAGCACATTCCAGAGACAAAACCCTGATGGATGGTAAAAGGAGGAGGTGTGAGATTGGAATTAAGATTATTTATTCTGCACCCACCCTCATTTGCATGACATTTGCATGCACAATAAATGCTGCCCCACCATAAACAAGAGCAATGGCAGGGATGGAAGATGATGTGCATCACTCAGTGCAACGTGGGTGCTGTGACTACCAGGGGTCAGCACCCAGCAGGGCTGTGCCAGCGAGGACCCTGCGACCTTTACACCCTCCAGCCACCACTGTAAAGCCCTCCTGGCATTCTCCGAGTACAGTATTCAAAGTAACCAGATGTTTGTAGTCAGCCAGAGTCCTGGCCTTCGCTGCAGGATGCATTCTGCAAACCCAGAACAAAGAGACAGTCCTTGCCTTGAAGGATTTGCAATCTAAAGCATCAGTATCCTGTAGTAAGAGCAATTAAATGAGGCAGACAAGGATCTGACCGTGCCATTCAAAGCAGGATTGCATTTCCTTGAAATTGCTTCAAGTGGTCATGATGAGACAGTCTAATTTAACTCTGCCCACTGCCAATAAACTTTAGTCAGTAAACATTTCGGGGACAGTGCCCCTAAGCAAGACTTCTGCAGCCTAGAAAGGTAGAGAGTAAAATATTTTTGTAAAATTCCTTAACCCTGATTCCTCCATGGACCTACATACCCAGGAGAGAGAGACTCTTCCAGGCTCTCCTGTGCCTTGAAATTGGTTGCGGAGCAATTCTGTTATTTCACACCAAGACGACTGCATCCAGCAGCACCAAACCTGCTGCTGCCCATAGGTATGTTGTTAAACCCCAGGTAGCAGGTCTAGAGAGATGCCATCCTAAGGGGTGAGAGGAAGATGTGTGACTGAATCAGACTTTGAGCAGCTCAAGGAGGCTCCTATCCAGAATGATATCCCACGCCCTGGCTGCTGGCAGGTGGCACATCCCAGTACAGGGAAGGATGAGGTGACATCTCAGCATCACTTCCCTCAACACCTGCTCTCCATTGAGTGCAATCCAGAAACACTGGCCTCTCCAGGAAAAGAGCTGATGGAGAGCTCACATTTCAGCCTCCTCCTTCTGTTGTGAAAGTCTGGCAGATGATGTGTGAGATGCATCACCATGAGCGACGCTGCACCCTCTTATCTTATTCACTCCTGGTGATGAGTCTCTGCTCTCTGACAGACAAGGGATCAACATGACTACAGAGCCCCACGAAGGGGCAAGAAGGGCTGAGATGGTCTTCATGGTTTTGGAAATGGGGAGACCCACATGCCCACATCTGTCACATCCCACTAGAAATCTTCACCTCCTCGAAGAGGAGGTCAGATATATTATATATATTATATATATTGTCAGATATATTGACCTTTTACCTTGGAAATGATTTTATTTAGCTGTTCTGCCACCTCTAAAAGACCTCAGAGCGCTCTGGCAGCCGCCATTCAAATGGAAATTAAAAAAAAAAATTAAGTAGACAAAAACTTTAAGGGAGAAAAGGAGCTAGTCCAAATGTGCGGCAATCATGGCTCTGATTTAATCCCTCCTGAAGTTGTGGTAAGGACAGTTAAACCACAAAGTTTGGATGCTTGTCCACTTCCCTCTGGAAAAAAGGTTAAATTCAATAAAAAGAGGATAAAAGAGAGTGAATTCAGCACATCTCATTCCACAAGACTGTACTCATACCACTGCAAGTCCTGAAGCTCTGGGCACCATTAAATATGGAATAAGAGTTACATGTTTGCAATGAAAAAGGTTCGGTCTCCACTAATATGCAGCAAAATATTTTTATTATACTATATATTGACTTATTTAATGACGATAGCAACAAGAATGCCAAAGTTGCATAATCATCTAATTTTTTTTTTCCCGCCCAGCTACTTGCAAGTTTCATAAAAACTCCTTGTTTGGTTCGTAATCTTCCAAATTTCCCTGATACTGTGAGAGCGTGCGCGTGTGGTTTGGCTGTCACTGTGTAAGGGTCAACCACTAAATAAAACAGCCTGAATTTCAATAAGCAGCAAACCAAAAACAAACCAATAAAACCTGTTCTCCTCATGCTGGATGTGGGGCAGAGGCAGTTGTGAGTAAGATGCTGAGATTTGGCAGCCACCAGCCCCTGCTGACATATGTTCTGTAGAGCTCTATTGGAAATTGTTTTTGACAGAACCATTTTTGCGTGCCCAAAGCAGTTCAGATCTCTTCGTTCCCCTCCTTCTCCAGAGAGGCTTTCCCAGGAGAGATGCTGCCACATGCTCTTTACGTCCCCATGCAAAATGCCTTTGCAGGGTGCCTCTTCCCATGGGGTTCACCCCAGCATGGATATTTAGCAGCTGGAAGCCCAAAATTAAGGCTTGGCCATACCTTGCTGCTGGCAGCTCTGGCTCCATCTCAGGCTGCAGCCCGAGAAGAGGACCTGGGCGTCACCCAGGGCAGGATGGAAAGCTGCAATGTCCATTGTACAAAAAGTGCTGGAAACCTTCTGCTTGGAGAAGCTGGAATAAAAACAGCAAGAAGGTTTTTGATCACAACAAGATCCTCTCCTAACTCTGAATGTGCAGTAAGGAAGGGCTGATTTTGAGCTGGTATCACCATTAGCCATTTCAAATTAAAATGTATTTGTTTTCCTTGGAACAGACAAGTTGAACTGGAACAATGGCTGGAACTGACATTTTGCAAGGAAAGATTTTGTTTCATCTTGAAAGGCTGAAAACACCTTGAAATATTTTCCAATGGAAATGACATTTTTTTTCTGCAGATGCACATGGGAATCATCCCTTCACAGTTTCCATCATCCTCTAGCTGCTCCCACTTCAGCAGGAGGGACCCAAGGGACACCAAACACACATATGGCATGGACAAGAAGGATGGAGAGCCATCCATCACGTCCAAGGTGACAGAGAGCAACACAAGTAGTCACCATGGGCACAGCTCACGAAAACACCCTTTTTAATGGGGAAAATGGAGGGGCAAGACATCCAGTGAGATCCATTTCAGTCTGCATGAGCGAATTATGAGAGGAGCCATAAGACCTTGAGGGAAGGCAAACAAGTAAATAATCCCCCTATAATCTAAATGGACTATGAGTAAGAAAAAAATTAGGTACTAAAATGTGACAAGACCTCTCAATTCATAAAACAGGTAAATAGCAGGACCAGGAATAGTTTTTAAAGCTCTTGATTTCTACCTGACAGGAGGACACAGCCTCTTTGCATCTCCTCCACTTGGTGCTGGAGGAGACGAGCATGGGAGCAAGTCCCATGAGAGCTATGTCCAGGGGCACTGGTGTAAGGCTGCTAAAGGTGAAGAGATCCTGTTTGAATTTTTGTGCAGGTACCAGAGGAGCACTGGAAAGAAGAGAAGTCAAAAATCCTGTCAGTTTTCCATAAAGAAGTGAGGGGGGAAAAGTAAAAATAATAATTCAGAAATCTGAGTCCTGCTTTGTTGTAGTCTCAGATTTCTCGCACCTGGGGAGCTTGAGAAACCTCAAACCACTCCCATCTCAAATCCAGACAAAAAGCCTTATTCTTGAAAAGCTTCATCAACAGAGGAAAGTTTCAGTCTCAGGTTGGCTGCAACATTTCCCTTTCACAATTTCAAAACATTTCCTTTAGATCATGGTTTTTTTAGTACTAGGGATTAGCTCACATTCCTAAACAATCATTTCAGAGCAAAGTAATCTGCCACTGTTTCCTTTCAAAAATGGCGTGATAACTCTGATACTTCTTTTTTTTTCCACATTCTAAATGAATGTGGAAAGTTTTGGGTTTGAGACAGAATGTGCCTTTTTTTTTTTTTTTTTTTTAATACAAGAGGAAAAAAAGCTTTCACAGTCAAACAGGTTGGAAACAGGATCCTTTCTTTCCTGTTCTCCTTTATTTTGTGAGGACGAACCAAGGGGTTCCCAAGCTGGGGAGGTGCTTGGGGTCTACTTGAGACAGGTTCAAAACCAGCCTGTTCACACAGCCAGCACTTTCCTCCCTTTAGTGACTACTTCTCTCAATCTGGATGCTCTAAGTGAACACTGATGGCAGAATACAGTCCTCTGACCATGGTGTGACCCCAGGGAGAGAAGTTCAGAACTGGGATTTGCAGGAGTGGTGGACCTGAGCCTTGGCGTGCTGCTGACCCCAGTGCACTCATGAAGAACCAGAGATTTAAGACACAGCAGGGTTTCTTTTCCTGCTTTCGTTTTCCTTTTCTAACCACATGACTGAGGTTTTGGCCAGCATCTGAAGTTCTCAGTACCCCCGAGAAGAAGCTGCCCTGAGTCTTCCCTGAAAATCACGCCTGTTGTGCTGAGTGTGGTCACGCTCTTACATCCTTCCGAAAACAGCCTGATGGAGAAAATGCTTTTGCTCCCAGACCGCCTCATGCCTCGTGGACCACTGTCTCCACTGCGGCAGGGCTGGTGGAGGGAGTGACTCACCTACCGCATCTTTGGACAAAGTCCAGCAAACACAGTCCTCTACCTCATGTGTTTCAGCACTACCAGGGAAGTTTAGATTTAACGTCAGCAGAGAAACCTGACTATTTATAGCTACTCCAAAAAGAATAATGATCATTGATTGACTTACAAACAAGGAAGCAGGGCATCAAGAAATAAATACATCCGGTGAAGAGCTGTCAACTCTGATGATCCTCACAGCTTGCCTTCACACTTCACTGGTGCTTGCTTTCAGAGCCATCCCATCAGATGCCTGATTGACTTCTCAGCCAGGTATGCCTCTGCCATGGCTGCTTAACTTCACCCTAGAAAACAAAACAAATATTTATTTGTTCTGACAGCCATGATGGACCACTCCTACCTAAAAGGACTCCTTTGGCCAAGACAGATACCATGTTCCTGATGGGCCTGAATTTTCTCACCTTAGAAATTAATTGTATTGAATCAGGAATGTTGTGTTCCTAGTCTGTATCTGACAGCTGTGGCTGAACATTAGGTAAAGGACCTGCCCTTAGGTTTGAATCCCAGAGCAAAAGGCGTGGCTGAGGTCCCACTAAGAGGGTTCATACTGGTTGGCTGCAAAGAGACCTCACTCCAGCTCTCTGACATCCCAACACAGAGCTTGGAGCTTGAGGAACCATAAGGGAAGGTATGCTCCAATGTAAAAAGAATGTGGTCAATGGTGGTCCACTGAAGATCACCCAAAAGCAGTCATTTCAAGAGTGAGTTGACAGCTCAGGGAGCAAACTACCTGTTTTCCCTTGGAAGTGGCATTTTAAATAGTTTCCCTGCACCCTGAGCGAAAGGAGAGGTACAGGAAATTCTGTTCTTTAAAGAAACTCCCTTGAGCTTCTCACCTGAAGGGAGGACCACACACCACCATATGGATGGGATGGCAGAGGTCAAGGCCTGCATAAGTGGGGTTTGGTTAGCATTTAGAATTGCACAGTCCTTCTGCAGTTCCCTTCTTTCTTCAGATCTCCTTGTGGAGCTGGTGTTGAGGAGTAGCTTTGTCTGGCAGAGTTGGTCAATGCTTGGTAAGAACGATGGAAATCTACATGAACACCAAT